>NC_142692.1:8392768-8711653 GCF_029641045.1 Salvia hispanica | reverse complement strand
TTTTACCTCTTCTAAACTTTTCAGATGTTATCACGCGACAGAACAGGATCTTAATCTTCGTAAATTGTTTTTTTGATTGCAGGGGCTGGAGAAGTATGTTATGACAAAGCTATTCACTCGCGTGTTTGCTTCAATTCCAGAAGATGTAAAAGCAGACGAGCAGCTTCATGAGAAGATGGCTTTGGTTCAACAATTTATTCGGCCAGAACATCTGGATATCAAGCCAACATTTCAGAATGAAACTTCTTGGCTGGTGAGGGAATCGGCAAATTAATTTTCTCTTTTTGTGTACTATTTGTGTGTGAGTACTTACACATGCTTCTTAAGTGCATTTCTTGTATAGGAACCATAAATTGAGTTTACTTGCATTACTTAGTTATCGATTAAAAAATTCTAGTGTGCTCTTGGGGATTGACTGTTGAATGTCCATAAAATTAGCTGAAACAGAGAGGAGGAGAATAACTTGGCGTCGTCGATGTACTAGTGATTACTGAATCTGTATACCCACCATGACACTAATAGTGATTACTGGGATGATATATGTAGAAAAAGAAAATTATTAGGGGCTTTTACATTTTATCTCTCAGCAACAATCTGCAATATTTGATTTTTTGGCTTGACAATTGAAACCAGAATGTAGAACATGGTGATCTGAACTGTTAGACTTTCTTTTATAGTAGTAGTATCTAACGTCTCTTCTCTACCAGATTTGGTTTATTTTGTTTTTCCCTTCATTAACATCATGTCATTATTAATTTACCTGAATTGATTATTAGTCAATCAATTGGAATAAATGATTCTTCATGTTGATCCATTTACACTTTATGAACAGATTGATGAACGACCAAAGTCGTTGAGAGGTCTGCTTCTGTTGACAAAATGAAAGTGTAATAGCTTAAAAATACTTTGTGGGGGAATTAAAGTCTCATGTGATAGAAAAAGAGTTTTATGCATCTCCTTGCTTTTAACTTGAGATGTTGTGATGTACAACAGTTTAACTAGAATGACGAACCTTACTCATTTATATTCTTCACGAAAAGTCTGAGTCCAGTAACAGTTATTATACTATTCTGGCAGCTTGCCCAGAAAGAGCTGCAAAAGATTAACATGTACAAGGCGCCGAGGGACAAGCTTGTTTGCATTCTAAACTGCTGTAAAGTTATCAGCAACCTCTTGGTCAATGCCTCCCTTGCATCTAAAGGAGATCATCCAGGAGCCGATGAGTTTCTCCCAGTTCTCATTTATGTCACCATAAAGGTAATATTTGTTTCTGTACCCTCTCATTTTTCGTTCTTAGGATTGCTGTGTGGTTGATGGTGATCACTAAAAATTAATCAACTTCTTCAATCTGTGACACATAGGAAAAATAATGTGAATACTACTCACATCATGCCATTATTGTTAAAACATTTCATTAAGGCAGCGGAAATCCTCATTTCTCTAGCTACTTGGATTCTCAAAAAATATTCTATTTTATTTTAACTTTAGATGCTGAACGTTATGTTTCTGATAGAGTGAATTTTAGGGTTGCTTCGCTTGCACATTTTAACTAGACAACGGCCTGAACTTATGCTTTAAAGATATATTGATGTTGTTTTTCAGTAGATGCATAAATTGCATATGAACTTTCTTCCCTATCAATTGAGTAATGACTTTCTTGCTCAGGCAAACCCACCTCAGTTACACTCCAACTTATCATACATACAACGGTTCAGACGACAAACGCGCTTGGTAGCAGAATCAGCTTACTTCTTCACAAACATGCTTTCTGTGGAGTCTTTTATCATGAACATGGATTCTAAAGCTCTTTCAATGGACGAATCTGAATTCGAAAACAACATGGAATCAGCAAAACAGCTGCTGTTTGGCCTCTCTGAGAACTCAGATGTTCACAGTCAAGCAGATCAGAATTTTGAACCACTTCAGGGGGAAGAATCCATGGAGCCAAAACCACTTTTGAGTTCTAGGCGACATCAAGGTCCTGCTAATACTATACGGGATCATGTCGAGTCATCCAAAACCAAATCAAGGATCAATGAGCAAGATGGAAGTGATACATCATCGTCGCTGAATAAGATCCCGTCAATCTCAGACCTCGAAAATAGAGGAGCTGGCATGCTGTTGAAGGAAGACGAGGTAAGCCGTGTCTTTCAAGATTTCCCTTTCTTGTATTCCCAGGCTGGTGATTTGACAGTTGGTGATGTCGAAGATCTGCTAGGCAACTATAAGCAACTAGTGTTCAAGTATGTTAGCCTTGCTAAAGGATTAGGTGTGACCAACCCATCTCCTAGTCCTTCATTACCAAATTCTCAACACCATAACTTAGAGCAGCCTGAAGCTGCAAAGGAACCAGAAAACATAACAGACCATGCAATTGATAATACCAAAAATGACCCTCCTAGTGTAGCCAGTGAGTCGCCCAAATCATCGGATGCTGGGCCGGAAAATACCGAGCCGAAGATGCTGGAAAAAACAGCTCCTGCACCTCAAGCGGAGGAAGGAAATGAAAATCAGAATCCTCAATGATGACAATTATGCAGGTCTGATCAATTATGTATTATGCAGTTGGTTCCAACTTTTGTTCAAAGGAGCTACTCTTCTTCCAGTTCTTTTTTTTTTTTTCTCATATTTTTGCGTAAATTAAGATATGCTATAGCTGTGATTATTTGTACAATTTGCTTAGAACTTGCTTGTACTTACAGGAATATGGACCATTGTTATAAAAGAATCACAGTCTATGGTGAGTATGCCTCTATTTAACTGTGCTTTGAAAATTAAAACAAAATGGATAGTTTTCTCATCTTATTTTTAAGCTTCATGGATAATCTTAATTCATTTGCTGAGGTATAAAATGAGAAAAAGAAAATAAAGTGGAATTTTTTTCCCTATCACTGTTCCTATTAATAATTAATAGTAATCCGCTTCATGTTTGTTTGTCTTGTTGTTGATTGGATAATAGTTAGATAATGATAAATAAATGCAAAAAGAAAACATTTTCCCTGTTTATTAGTCTAAGAGAGTAAGAAAGAACAATCAGTAGAGTTGAATAAGTTAAGCAAAGACAACTAGCAAACATAGCTTTTTCTACAATCTGGACATGAGCTTTATTTCATCTTCCAGCTACCAGATAATATAAGCTAAATATTTTTTTCTCAACCACTGCAACAATTTTTTGCAATTATTATTTTGTTGGCTTTTTATAAATTCAAAAGTTTAGATTATATATATGGTGTGTGCATGGATGCAGTGCATGTTCCAAGGAAATAATATGATGTTCTTTTAAATTATTCCAAGAACAAAATCTGGCAGAATATCATATGTTAGTGCATTTTGTTCTTTTAATCATTCATTATTTTTCTTCTAATTTAGTAACCATGTGCACGAGCACCATTCTACTATTTATATTAATGTCACATAGATTTGAGATTTAATGCTCCCCATAAAAAGGGTTCAAACAAGAATCTTTATTTGTTTATTTTATTTATGAGAAGTGACTGTAGTGCAACTGCAATATGATTACTTCAATTGAGGATAGATTGAAAAACTGTGGTTCTCATGAGTTCAACAATTAAATCAAACAAATAATAAAAACTATAAAAATAATTTAAATAACTCGAAATTAGAATAATTGTTATTTTCTCAAAAGAGTTGAATTTCTTCTATTTCTTGAGGGTTTACACATAATTTTGCCTAATTTCAGCCCCAAGATTAGGATAATTAGAAATAAAGTTATGAAGTAATGATTTTATAACTGTGTTAGCACTAACCAAGGTTATAAAGCCAAGTGTCCACCAATTAATTAAAGCATTTCTTAGTTATACACTTATACTTTATGAGGGTTATTAATTTGATTAGTTTAATATTTCTTTCGCTTACATTTTAATGATTATGTTTGATATATTCCAATATTCACTTTGAGATATATGTCATCATCTTTATGGGTTTATTTGGAGCAAGATGTGTTTAACCAAAGCAAGGAGATGAGTCACCAAAGTTTACAAAAGTTTAGGCTACTTTTTGCTTCCTTTGCTAAGACAAAATAGCCCTAATCTAATATACACTATTAATTAGCACAATTAATTATACATTAGTCAACAAAAGTTACAGTACTTAACTACTATTTCACATTTTTTTTTCTATTTAGTTAGTACATTTTTTTTAGTTGGCATGGGGGCTAGCTATTTTCCATAGTAGGGTTGTATTAGCTGTTTAAGATCTTATAATAGGAGTTACAGTATAATATACTCCCTCCATTCCAAGATAAGTGACTTGTATTCCTTTTTGGGTGTCCCACTATAAGTGACCTATTTCCATTTTTAGCAAAAAATATCTCTCTTACTTTATTCTCCACCTACTTTATTCTCTCTTCTCTCCTCTACTTTTCCCTCTCTCATACTTTACTCTCTCCACTTTAACTTATTTAAATACCATTCCTTAAATCTCGTGCCCAAAAGAAGTAGGTCACTTATCTTGAGACGGAGGGAGTATATATTTATTTGAGTGGTAATGCGAACTAAACGAAGTTGGTTTTTACAAATGTGGTTACATAGAGAGTCACATAATCTATGTTGCATAACATGTAGTATATCTATATATGTACGAATTAAAATTTTAATTTCGTCACATTTTGTGCAATGAGTAAAGGGTCCATATGAATACTTTATCACGTGCCATCCATATGTTGACAAAATCGTTAGTTGGCTCAGAGGTGTTTCCCTTTGTCTTGACGTTTTTAGTTCCAAATTCCAAGTACTATTTCCCACCAAAAAAAAACAGATTTAAATATATAGAAAAAATACATTTACTCCACCATATTGCATAAGTATAATTTATTATGTAGATCCATTAATATTGTGATCAAAATTTCTGAGCGGAAAAGAATAAACAAATGAGTATTATATGAATGTATTTCTATACTAATTTAAGACGAGTATATTAATTTTAACATTAAATTACAAAGCAGCCTATAAAGAAAACTAATTAGTAGTACAATTTACCTAACCCGCCTTCAATTTTCTCAATTCATCCTAAATAATAGGGCTATAAATGGCGTGTAAATATACCAACTTTGAACGAATTCTGATTTTTAATAAAAAAAAACTTTTTATAGTTTGTTGGTTATATCAAAATAATTTTTTCCTCAAATTGAAACTGACTCGGCAAATGAAACGACGTCCCATTTTATTGATGATTATCTTGTACATAATCAAAACTGAATTTTAATTTCCTCATTACCTGATTTCTCCCAAAAATCGCAATTCAATTTTTTGTGCGCCCAAAACCCCTATTGCATACGTAATCAATAAAGCTAATCATCTAACTGATCTAATTAGTATATAGATCATAATTACATTATTAGATTAGCAAGCTATGTATGAACAAAGAAATTTTGGTTCAAGATTTTGAATTTATCATTAAATTATGGGGAAATATTAGGTGTACAAAATTATAATCCTACGTTCCTAACTGTTTTTTCACCAGCCAAACGCTTTGACTTTCAATCACATCTAACAGTGACTTTTATATAAAAGGCCATTTTAGGCTAACTAAAACTGGGACCCTAAATACATCATTTTCTGAATATTACGTTTATTTTTTTAATTTTTACTTTTTGGTCAAATATATAGAAATATCTCACAATATTGAAAACTCTTTAATAAGGGCGATTCTTAATTATTTATTTCTAAAATAAATGAGGAAATTCTCTTCGTCACATGTACGATGCATGCACTCGACAAATTAAAGAATCAATATAATAATAAAAAAAAAAGAGTACTATTATTGTGTATATTTGAGTGACTGCATGCATGCCCTTGTTTGAATCAAATTTTATTTTTATAAGTTTCAATTATTTATTTATGTTATTGAAACATAATTAATTATGCTCTAATCGATATTAGTTGTTAGTATGTCTTGAATCTGTATAGGATTGTGTTTCCTAATTGAAATAGGATTATGTTTTCGAATTATGATAGGATTTTATGTGTACCTATTTATATGGGAGTAGGGCACATAATTCTGTGATCTGAAATTCAATCAGATCCAATCTGCAGCCATAATCTGAAAACCGCAGTCATAACACAATTTGTTATCCGTTCTTGCCCGTGGACGTAGCTAACACAACGTTAGTGAACCACGTAAATTCTGTGTCTATTTACGTTCTTTTGTTTCTCGATTCACAATTACCCTATTTGTCATAACATTAGTAATTATAAATATATATGTATATATGATAAATTACGAATCTTGATTCGTCTCATGATATTATGCAAAGATGGAAATGGTGAATGCATGAGGAGTTTGGAACATTTTCCTTTGCTCAAATTAAAGATGATAAGTGATAACAATAAAAAAAGGTATATATAATAGGTCCACTACAAATACAAAACAATGTTGCCCACGAGAAATGAGAGGCCATTAACAACACTCATTTTCTTTTTCATTTGGAAGTTCATGTAATGTCTATATCACTTTCAACATTGCTCCATACTTATATTATTTTATTGCATGACTAAAGACACTATTATGTAGACTGTCCAACTTTTTTCACATTGCTCACTCAAGAGTTTTCCATACCTTTTTTTCTCATGACGTGGATATATAAAGAGAAATATCATCAATTAACCAATTACAAATTCGATATCAATATGGATCTTGATTAATTACTTTGTTGGGATGAGAATGATTTAAATTGCTACAAGTTATCTCTTTGTCTACTCTCTAATAGATGGATTTGATTAATTTGGTTTTAAGTATTTCACCAAAAGTAATGGGATTAATTTGGTTGATTCATCATCATCATCATCATCATCATCATCATCATCATCATCATCTTCTTCTTCTTCTTCTTCTTCTTCTTCTTCTTCTTCTTCTTCTTCTTCTTCTTCTTCTTCTTCTTCTTCTTGAACAGTTGCTCACGAATTATACTTGTAGCATAAGATTTATATATATGTGTTGGCAATTGAAACTAAAAATATAATATATGACTGTCCCACATCGGTGTCAAGAGAAAACTGAAACTAGTATATAAGTCTCATGGGCCCTCCTCCTATCACCAATTGGTTTTAGGATGGAACCCATGGATTTCTATCATGGTATCAGAGCGGGTCGCCGACTGTGGGTCAAATTTAACTGACCCAGCAGTATATCTGGGCCGAAACCAAAAAAATGACTGATCCAGCAGTATATCTGGACTTAAAAATATGGGCCAAGTGGTCCAATCGATCGAAAAAAATTGGGCCGATTGTCCAATCGATTAGAAAAAAGTCCAACCCCTCCAAGGTTCACCTTGAAGGGTTTGAGGGAGGGTGTTGGCAATTGAAACTAAAAATATAATATATGACTGTCCCACATCGGTGTCAAGAGAAAACTGAAACTAGTATATAAGTCTCATGGACCTTCCTCCTATCACCAATTGGTTTTAGGATGGAACCCATGGATTTCTATCAATATGTATACATATAAATTGCCTGTAATTATGAGAAAATATGTTAATAATATAGGGGTATAGCCTCTTGCTGTAACTATTTGATTACATGCCATCATAGTTGAGCAATTTATGAAGTCATTTGGCCTTAAAGCTACCTTTGAGACAGAGAAATATTAACACGCTTCACCATTATCTAACTCTCGCATTCTTCGACTCATCATTTTATTTTCTTCGAGGTTATAAGTTGCTTTCTTATAATTTGTATTTTGTTTCACTAAATTAGAACCATAGAAAATCCAACGACGTGAAGACTTGGTTTTAATAATGAGTACACAAAAAATTGTTAAAGTAAACTAGGTTTTCTTTATTTAATTGATTCTGAGAATTGCATAATAGTTTCAAGTAATCTATTATAAAAATTTAAAGTAAAATACTACTTACTTTAGAAAGTAATTTTAGTAGGGGATGTGCATGCTCTGGTAGGTCTAAATAATAGCATGCCCTTAATTACTCTATAATTTTTTTTTGTGAAGTATATACAGATACTACTCCATTAAACTAAAGATCTAATACTGATTTCGACATATAGATAATACTAGTAGTATATAAATATATAAGACTCCAAATTAAATCAGTTTTCAGATAAAAAATTCTCCCATTCCAAGAAATTATTATACTACTATATGTTAGTGATTTAGGTAAATGAATGGCGTGGGAGAAATTCAAAGGCACTAGTGATTTTCTAACTTAATTTTCAACACATACAGACAGCAAAAATGTCAAATTAATGTTAAACCATAAACCAATAATATTGTGGTATTATAACCAAATTTCACTTGTTATAATTTACAGAGAATTAAACAATTAATTTACCTCCAAAATTACCAGCTGCTCACTATGACTTCCATTTTCATACCTAAAAAAAAAAGTTCAGCTTTAATTTTTTATTTTAAAATAGAAACACAAAATAAAATTTAAAGAAAGAGAGTGTTCCATCTGGTTTGTAGGAGTAATTAATAGTAAATGCAAATAAAGCACAACAGTTTCTCTTCCAACACCTGAGCCTTTAAATATAGTAAAGTATGTTTCAGTTACATTTATATAAATATTTGTGTGTAGCTACACAGATCTCCCCCTCTCTCTCTCTCTTGAATTGTTGATCACCAGCAAGGCAAGATTGAAGAACAATAAATGGGAATTGGGAATAATAAAAATGAAGTAAGCATTCACGAGCAAAAAAGCATTTTCTTGCCCATGTTTTGCCGCTTATCCATCAAAGACGTCAAGCTCAACACAATTCCCATCTCCGCCGAGCCCACCTCCCCGAGAGTCAGCTGCATTGGCCAAGTCAAGCGCAACAGCCGCGTCACCGGCTACCCCTCTGCCGCCCACAAACACTCCACCAAGCCCAGAAAAAACTCACACTTCTCCACCAAAACCCTTCTCCCCCGGAAAAGTGGGAGCAGAAGCTGCCGGAGAGATTCGACAAGAGCGGTGGGGAAGGAAGAATTATGCGCTACTGTTAAGGCGGAGTTGGACATTAGCAAGATGGATCCGCCGCTACCGGTGGTCAAGACGGCGGCGGCGGCGGTGGAGGTGAATTTGTGGAGGAGGAGATTTGATGGGGTGAAAAGCATGCATATTCAGCCCATTCATTTGCCGACCAAGAAGTTTCAACCGCCGCCGCCGATCACAGTATGATATTATATGTTCACACTCACAATATTCACACAATCTCATTTCAATCTTTTACTATATGCTATACTTTTAATTTAGAATATACTACATTGCTACTATACAATTGATCAATGTATAATGGATCCAATAATTCAGTTTGGAGATTTTCATGTAAATTACTTCATAATACTACTACAAGATTTTCTTTTCTTTAATTCTTTTTTCTAGCTTTTTTTAACAGACCGGTTTTTGACAGCGATAGTCGGGGTTTCATGTTTGGGTTCAAATTAAGGTTGTCCCACATTTTGTACAATATAGTGGACTTTATTCTCTTTTTCGTGTATATCCCTTTGTTTTACTAATTTATTTCTAAATAATAATAATAATAATAATAGTTATAAAAATAGTATAATAATGTTTGGAAAATTTTGAATTAGAAAATTGTTGGTGGTAGAGAATAGTTATCTTTGTATAAGCAATAAGCAATAAAATAGTGTAACAGTTGTAAAGTGAACTCAAGAGATTTTGATTTTCTGATTCTTTCAAATTTTGAACGAGAAGGCACGGGACTATTTCTGCAATGATAACTTTACTTGTAGGTATGTTCGAAGAAAGTCCCGACTCCTGAGCCAAGATTAAAATAAATAAATAAAAGTTAAATGATAGGGATAAAGTTAAGTCAAAATTCACTCTTTAACTAGCATAATCCATAATCATCACGCGGCGTAATGTTTTTCAAACCAACAATTGAATTATAATCTACCAAACATCAACGACTTCACGTGTTCGAAATGTGCAACACATAAAATAGTCATTTGAAATTAAATTCCAAATTAGTGTCCTGACGACATTCAGTGTAATTAGATTAGATTTGTTCTGAATTTTCCTGAAAATAATAGTAATTGTTTAATTTTAAAAAATAGTGTATGAAGTATATGAGAGAATAGAGAGGAAACGGAAAAAACAAGACCCATTATAATACAACTCGCACGGATAGATATGAAACGGACAACCATAAAGCACAAAACATGATGTGTATATATCAAACACAACGAACATGGCAGCCAATAAAAAGAAACCGATTTAGCAAAAGACACAATGACAACACACAGATTGCCAGCTCTAGGCATGAAATAGGAGACAAACATATCACCATCTAAGTTTATACTAGTAATTAGATGCAATTAGAGTAGTAATTAGATACATACACTCTTTTAAGAAATTGCTAGCACGTTACCACAGGTGTTTTTCTATACAGTTTCAACTGGAGTGAGAAATGGGGGAAATGGAGATTCCTTCCCTTTTAAGATCAGTTCTGATCTTTGTAAGGAGTCCAAATTAACTTACTGACTTCGACATTCAGACCGCCTCCGCCTGCAGCTTTGAGATGACGGTCCAGGACCTTTGGGTCCGCGCAGATCACATGCTGTCCCTTCCGGTATTGGATCAACTCTAAGCTCTGAAGAGTAGCCAGGATATCCTCTGCCTTGATGGCCGTCATGTCACTGAGCTCCTGGAAAAGCAACGGGAAGGAGGAAGTAAGGACAGAGGGAAGGATTGATAGCTTAAATGGATGCAGCCAACTGATACTAACCTTAATGGAGATATTGCCTTTGTGTTTTTTCAGTATATCTAGAAGAACTCGCGTCCAGTATCCTCGGTAGCTCAATAGGCCCAGGTCTGAGAGGGGTCGTTCTGGTGTTCCAACTTTGGCTTCCTTCTTCGAAAGTTCATAAGCTGCACCATTCCAGGAGGCACTTATATCTTTCTGAATATACAAAAAGATATTCAAGTAGATTCACTCTTACATTATTTTCATTTATAAGATCCAATAGAACTCCTTATTAGCACAATAATCTTTCTCACCAACTTAATCAAGAAAACACAAAAGGGAAACACCATCTATCAGAACTTTATAAGAAAGATATATTCACAACGTTACACTGTGAGTGATCAGCATGTTAGATTGCTGATAAGGGTCCAGAAAGCAGAATATTTTAAGAGCTTGGCACCATAAAAACGAGTTTTCATATAAGTATTTGTATTTACCTGTAGAGAAGTTTTTCTTTTTTGTAAGGACCTTGAGGTACATAGAAAGGTTAAATGCCATCATTAGTTCATTTTTGTTCTCTGATTCAGTAAAAGTTTCGTGTTCTATCATCAGTTATTGTATTTGTACCCCTTTACTCACTCTCATTAACACTATAGAGATGTGTACATTCGTTTCCATTTATATGAAGTCCAGAAAATAAGCACAATGATGAATAATGAGCTTACAAAATGCAATCAGGAACTTCCCGTAGCCCTTTCTTTGATAAGGAGGAAGAGTGAGGATACAAGCTAAGTTGTAAGATTCCTCTGATTGTTTCTCCTGTACATCAAGCGATGAAAATATTACTGCACTATATAGAAGTTGAATATCACTTCAGACAAAAATGTCAAAAATCTTATCCTTTATACTATGGAATAATCCATTAGGTACATTAACAATTTAACATTAAGTAAATGAAGAAATCAATTTACAGGAACGCTATTACGTGATGAAGACGGTGACCATTGATGGCAAGTGAAAACAGCATACGACGACATAAGTGAATGAACTAGGTAGAGACTATTTCTCGATAAGATGATATCTTATGAATCTTTTATTTTGTTAGCAAAGTAAATTGATTCAAATAACCTTTCATTATTGTTTAGATAGTTATTCCTTTCCTTATATTCCTTAGATAGTTATCTAGAATCAAGGAACAGGCAGATTATGTGGTCTATGTCCACAGCCTAGAGTTAGGATTTATCAAACTAAGGGATGGAGTAGAAGTCACCTAGCATGGAAGGATCTCATTAGAAATTCAGCCTTCTTGGGCAGGCCCTCACCTATAATTAGCATTACACTGGGTAGACTTGTTATGTTATTTCAATATTATGATACTCCCTCCGTACCCAAAAGTTAGTCCACTTTTGCCATTTTAGATCGTCCTCCAAATTATTCCACCTCCATTTTTAGTAAGTTTTTCTTTTGAATGAGGTGGGCCCCATTCTCCATTAACAAACTCCAATCACTTTTCTTTCTATCTCTCTACTACTTTACCAATTTCACATTAAAACCCGTGTAATTCCCAAATTCTCTATTTTATTGTCTATGCCTTTACTCAATAAGAACTCATCTCTCATAAACAATGGTTACAGATGATACAAGTGGCAGCAAAAAATAGAGATTAACTTTCGAAAGGGAAGAGTTACCTTAGAGAAGTAGCCCACCATGTGGCATCCCCGATCATCACATTCACATAGCACATAAAATAAGAACAGGTCTACATCATAGTACAGGGTCTTGTGATCGAGAAACAACTTGGCCAGATAACAAAGGTTTTGCCCATAAATTTTGTTCTTTTTCCCATCGACCTGTTATAACAATTTAAATTCAGATTCTGGTTCTTATTAAAAATGGTGTCAACTTAGGGATTCGGGCATTTGGCATGCATTGAAGACAAGATAAAAATAACGTAAGACTGAGACACATCATGTCCTAACATAAATGAGAATGATGTAAGCCAAGCATAACGTTGAAATATGAAATTTCCAGGAAAACAACTATCAAATAAAGGAATGAGGAAATGCCCATTTCACTTCCAAATAAGACCCTTACTTCTAAAAAAGACGCTTAGATAAGAAATGCTTAGAGGAACTTTTGGAATAAGAATTCTTTAAATGTTAATAAGAGCATCCAATTTGTTTCAAGCTCTCTGAGTGAGATCCATCATTTTAAGGGGAAAATTATTTATCGGATGTTTCATCTTATTAGATAGAAAGTCCTAACATAATGAAGGAAAGCAATAGCGGGAGAGTTTTTAAAGATACTGATTCATTGAATATAAGAGCTAGAATTATTCCTTAAGGGAAGCAAAACACATGGGTTTTTATTGGTCATGTCATGCCAAAAACTTTTTCTGCACTTAAATAACAGGGGTTTTAGTAGTTCATAATTGTTTCCTTCAAGTTAAGTTCCAAAGTAACGCAACCAAAAACTTTTTCTGCACTTAAATAACAGGGGTTTTAGTAGTTCATAATTGTTTCCTTCAAGTTAAGTTCCAAAGTAACGCAATATTTACCTCAAACATTGACCAAGTCTTATGTCGATATATTTCATCACCAGGAGGATGCTTAAGATCACATTTTTTCTGCAAATACAAATATAAATATTGTAACTGCAGAAAAGGCTTGACTTAGAAAATAATAAAAGTATCTCCTCAGCATGGGTCAGTTTTTGGAAGATTTATCAGAATCATAAATAGAATGCTCTAAGTAGTTGACTGGATGTAGAAGATATGTAACAAGAACTTCCTACTGGACCACTGGAGTTAATTCAAACCAAAACACACAAGTGAATGAGGATAAATGAACAGCTGAGAAAAAGAAAGCTTACCATGTGCCTTTGAAGCTGTTCTTTGCGTTTCATGAAATTCAGGCAAAATTCACAAAAGAACAGCTTTGTGCAGTCATTGTATTCAGGTGGGAACGGGGAAAAGTACCAAGTCTCAATTTCATATTTTCCAAGTTCAATCGTTGCGATATTTTTAACTTTGGTAAACTCTTCATGTTCTCTCAAGCTAGCAGCATCAAGCTCCTCGTGGCCCTATGTAAATTTAACCAAAAGTTCTTAGCATTCAAAACAAAAAAAATGAGGTAACTCAAGTACAGAGGGTGAAAAACTTCAATCTGTTAGAAGATATGATATTTTAACTCCTTCGTATGAGTAAACTTGTACTTGTCCCAACATACACCAAACAAGTTAGTTGACGTAAACTTGATTGGAATATCATTTTCAGCCCTTTCCTAGGACACCAATGAGAAATGATATAGTAATACTTAGCCCTCTGAAAAGCTTCCATACAAAAGAAAAGAGGAAACCAGCGAGAATCACAACAAGACCTGATGCCCGTTATTCTATACAAGCATCATCCGAACCCAAACTGATTTTACATAGCTATTAATCAAGGCATACATGTTCAAACAATGCATATACAACAATGGCTCCATGATAAGAAATCAATAGTTCTATGAAGATTGAAGAATGACATTACACGTGGATAACATAATAATACTCACAAAACCTCATGTAAGTGCATGGTGATTACTGATTAACAAAAAGAAATCGACGATACCTCTATGTGCGTTTCATCAATCTTACGCTTCTGATGACGCGTCATTTTCAAGCCTGTTACCTGAGATATTTTCACATAAGCAGACTATCGATGGAGAAATTTCAGTGTCATTGAATAAGCCAGTACAACAAGGTCCTTAAAAGGAGATAGTTCTAATCTCTATGAATCCGAATGTGAACTTAAGCTTGAGGTTATTCATTTAAATATAATCATCTTAAGTGCAAACTACGGGTCAAGAACTGGAAAGCAGTACCTTGTCCTCAACCTTGTCATCAACATCAGTTTCTACAGAGCCAAGATCCAGTTGATCAAGGTCGACCCATTCATCAAGCCTACGGTTGACTGTCCAAGAAAATAAAAAGTGCGCGGCATAAACCAGACAGAATTACACAAACATGAAACATACACGTTTCTACTGAAGCTCTGGCAACAAACAAGCATTCTCTTATTCAAATCCACGAGCTACAAGGAATGCAAATGCCTGAAAAGAAATGAATATGCCCAAACTGACAGGAATTGGAATTAAACATACTTCGTAGCGAATTTCGTAAATTGTTCCAATTTCAGTAATTCAACACTGTGCTTACAAATAACCACCAGAAAATGCCACAATAACTCAACAACAAACTACATATAGCAGAACACAGCCTTTTCTGATTAAAAATTAACTAATTAATTTCAATTCTAAACATAGCTAAGATTTTTTAAAAACATGTGTACATATATTTCTTACATTCGGTGTAGTGAACATAGTACTCATAATAGTGGGCTCCACAGGAGAAAAGCTTCCGGCGCTCTATAACCTTCACAGGGTGATACTTTCCGTCGCGCCACCGGCAATTGACGCGCGTACCGACCTCCAAGGGCAGAATTGATGATTTCCTCCTCCGATATGCGTCGAACTCCGCTTGAGAACCGTTGGATTCCGGCGCCGGAGAAGCGGCGGAAACATCAGCCATGGCCGCTTTGGCGGTGGCGGAATTTGTGTTATCAATTGAAACCATTTTGCCGGTACCCCAAATTGCAGGGAGTTTTCTGTATTTTCACCTGATTCCTCTACCTTCTTACTTAATGGGCTTCAATATTGGGCCCAATTATGGAGAAAATTGTGATCAGGTCCAAATATTTTTAATCACTTATTTAGTTCTTTGATGTCATATTTTTTGAATAAATATTGAGTACTATATAAAAAAATTTAGTCACATTAATTGATTTAGTAGAAGGTGAGGCAATTATTGTTTCTTTACAATTGGAATATTAAGTTTAAATATTTCACATTGTTATGGTATTTTAGTATTTAAATTTTAAGGTAAACAAATCTGCTCTATGGGAAAAAGTGACGGGGGTCCTATTGTAATATTACATATTAAGAGGGAGCGTTTTATGAAATAAAGAATTGTGGGTGCGCTTATATTCAGCTTCTCTCAACCCTCGTCCACGGCTCCTGCTCTCCTGCCTGCGCACACGCTCATAACAAGGGAATCAAGAAATTAAAAAAAAAAATAAAAGGAAAAAAGAAAGAAGGGTAAGAAAGCCGTTATGCTCAAGCGATTTGTCTGTTTATATATCTTAGTAGTATCCAATTTAAAGATTTCTTTTTCTGCTTATACGTTGAGGCTATTTCTTGGTCTTAGCTGAAATCGGTAAATGAGATTGACATTTAGGCGGAGTTAATGATGAACTCAATGGTTGTGGTCGTAAAAGTTGTGCTTCAGAAGAGATAGGAATTAAGAAAATTCAGAATTTGGTAAATAATTTTCTTGATGATATTATTCTTTGATGTTCAATGTGTAGCTGCTAAGCCCTTAATTGGAAAAATAGAATCACCTGCTTAAACTGAAGTTTTAGTATTTAATTCATTTAGTGTTCGTTCCTTTTCCGTTTTTGTAGCTATTGACAGTGGGTGCAACTGTTAGCTGGTTGCAAGATTGTATTTTAAGGATTCAACTGAATATAATGTGTAGGGTTTAGCAGTAATTGTCTTAATCTCTTATATTGTCTCGTTTTTGTTTTGATTCGTTTTTTTATTTATTATTTGGCTGAAGTAGACAAGATGGTTTTGGCGGAGGAGGAAATTACTCGGCTTTTCAGAATACGGAAGACAGTGATGCAGATGCTAAAGGATAGAGGTTACATGGTGGGAGATTTCGAGATTGAAATGACAAGGTATCAGTTCATTGAGAAATACGGTGAGAATATGAAGAGAGAGGACCTCGTTATTAACAAAGGCTTCCGTAACAGCTCTGAACAGGTGTGCTTTGTCAAGATTCTTCCCTTTTTGTGTTTTTCATTCTAGGATTTTGCCAGTGGTTTTTCAATGGATTTTGCAACGTGTGGCCTTGAAAATGGAATTGTTGTCTGAAATTATGAAGAAGATTTGATATTTTTTGTCTGCATAGTGCATACAAGAAGCATGATTGTGGAGCTGGTTGTGTGTGTTGGGTAAATGTCGGAATGTTGCCATAGAGGTGATGAAATAATGCATGTTGTAAGTGAGAGATTATGGAAGACCCTGGATTTCGAGTAGGAGAGCCTATGTTATGAGTGATTCTGATTTTTTTAATGCAATAAATGATGATGTTAAGCACCCCTTTTGATTTGTATTGATGGGTAAGGCTGTTGTTCCCTTCTTAATTTCCTAAAACTGGATTTTATTGGTTCGTATGCTTAAATCTTGTTTATTACGATGTCATCTAGGTTGCAACCTCAATCTTTCAAATAAAAAGCACTGTTTGATTTATATTTTAAAGATGTTTGCCTATGGTAAAAAAAGTACTGAACTGACATCACATTTTCTGATCAATTTTATCTTCCTCTGATTTCCATGAAAATTCTCGATGAAATTCCTTATACGTAGTTGACTGTCAGTACAGTTTGAGGTCTGTAATCTGTTCCTAAATATGTCGTGGGAGTAGTGCTTAAGGCTTTTAGAATGTGTTCTTAACAATACATAGTTGAGCTCTTTCTGCATGTATTGTTTTTTTAAATTTCCGAACAGAATATTATTGTGAAACAGATCGGATATGACATTTTTTGTTGAAAATCCTCGATGCTGTGCCATTAACCAGTTTTTCTTGTCTGCTTATTTCCAGTTATACGTGTTTTTTCCCGAGGAACAGAAGGTTGGTGTTAAGACAATGAAGACCTACACTAATCGCATGAAAGAAGAAGGCGTTCACCGGGCAATCTTAGTGGTCCAGCAAAATTTAACACCATTTGCACGTACCTGCGTTAGTGAAATATCAACTAAATTCCACTTAGAAGTTTTCCAGGTTATTGTTGAGGCTCTCGTTTCACTTTGTTTCCTATATTTCATAAATACTAGTAAATGCTTATCCTATAGGCATAGATGCCTTTTTGGCTATACGATACTTTTTCATCTTAAATGCCATATTGCTCAAACTCAATAACTCGGTTTTCTTCCAAGACTCAATCCCAATAACTCTTGAATTTTATGAGATGCCACTTTCACGATCTCTTACTTATTGATGTTTGGTAATTTATGCTTCTGAGATATTTATTTGAAATTTTCATACAAGTCCGCTGCTTTACAGTATGATATTAATGGAAACTCATGTTTACTTGCTGAAATAGTGCAGGAAGCTGAGTTGTTAGTTAACATAAAAGAACATGTTCTAGTTCCCGAGCATCAGCTACTTACAGCTGAGGAAAAGAAGACGTTGCTAGAAAGGTACACCGTGAAAGAAACACAGGTTAGTTCTCAATAATCAACGCGATATAAGTATGCAAAATGTAGTGACTTCTGCAGCATTGAATAGTAAGTACAATGTTTACAGTGCATTAAGTCTATAACTTATTCTGCATTTGGGGTTGTTATATGTCCCGAGACTCTTAAGTCATGTTAGTTTGAATTAAGACAGACCGCCCTTCACTTAACTCAGCTTTTTTATACAGTCACTCTATATATTATGTCATGTCGAATGGACCTAAAGAATGTATGCTATATCACTTAATTTTAAGCTGTTTGTTGCTACTTTGTTTGGCAGCTCCCTCGTATCCAGATAACTGACCCGATTGCAAGATACTACGGGCTCAAGCGAGGGCAGGTTGTAAAGATCATACGACCAAGTGAAACTGCTGGACGTTATGTCACCTACAGATACGTTGTTTGAAACCTTGGAAGCTCTGTACTTGCTGATCTTGCTGTACAATAAGAGCAGCAGACAGCGATGAGGCGTGAAGCAGTTGAGCAAACACAAGGCTGCACCACAGCTCCCAACGGGAGCAATGTAGGCATTGTGGTGGTGTCATTGAACTCTTTATAAACATCTTGTGAGTGTAACTTTAGTTATTATCGACTTCATAGCTTCTTTAATTTTGTGATTGTGAAGACAATTTTGTGTCAATTATTGGAGTACTATGATATGATCATTTGTGGGTTCTATGAGGATATATACTCCCTCTGTCCCGTTGAAAATGAAACGTTTCTTTTTTTGGATTGTTCCATTAAAAATTAAATATTTTCTATTTTCTAAAATGAAAACATTTTTATATCTTTATTTTTTTCATGTTTTTTACTTTACTCTCTTTTCATTAACTCATAAAATAACACTACATAAAAATTCATACCGATTTTCAAATGTTATCAATTCTCAAATGTTACATATTTAATGGGACGGGACGGGGGAGTATATATATGCGCACTAAGTCCATTTTTGGTTAACTGTTCAAATTATATCAGTCCAAGCATTTATATCGCACAATTATGATACGCTCTAATTAGGAGTATTTATTACTAAAACGAAGCATATGAAAATGATATTTTCGACCTTATATCTTGAAATTAGAGACTACAAAATTGATCTAAAAACAAGAAGCTACTTTTAAAAGAGAGAAAAAACGCATCGTGGTGACAATGCATCTGAAATATATTCCTTCGTCATTTTTTCTAACTCTCCTTTTGTAATTATAATTGATTGATTAGCCTCGTCAAGTGACACGTATCTGAAGTAGTACTCCTCCGTCTCACTTTAGGAGTCCCGGTTGAGTTCGACACGGGTATTAAGAAATGTAAAGGAAAGTTGGTGAAAAAAGATAGTGGAATGTGGGTCCTACTTTTTTATGTTAGTTTTATAATCAAATGTGAGTGGAAAAATGTTAGTGGAATGTGGGGCCTAATACCATTTATGGAATATTTCAACCGGGACTCCTAAAGTGGAACACCAAAAAATGGTAAATCGGGACTCCTAAAGTGGGACGGAAGGAGTAATAAATTATTTGGTTGAGACTCCTATTTCTAAAACAACGGATCTATGTGACCAATTTTTTTTATAACCAAAAACTAATTTATTTAAAAAATATATGTTTATTTATACATTTAATTAAAATATATGGATGCATATAGGGTCCTATTCTAATGCTTATAGCATCCTAATCCAAAATCAAGACTAAATCTCCACCATTGGATTTTAAAATGAGTGGATGAGATTAAAGCTCACAAAATCTCAATAAATAGTAGACAAAATATCAACAAAAGGGTAATATTGTCATTATGTTATCATATGATAATTTTCGTGAGTGTTTTTTATATCAACATTGTGTATTACAAATATCAACAATATGACATTAGAATATCAACATAAGGACAAGAAAATATCAACACATTTTTATTGAGATTGGACATGCATAATATTGAGATTTTGCCTACAATATATTGAGATTTTTTGTTGTATTTGTTGAAAATAGCTGCTTATCAACATGTACGAAAATTGAAATATAATTTATCAAATTTCATCACCCGAACATCGTCGGAACATATGCAATTGAGATCTCGTTGGAATCCTTATTAAATTATCTTTAATTTGATATATTTTTTGCGAAAAAATAATTTAAATTGAGAGAGTTACGTAAATTTAAAGATTTGAGATGATTTTGAGGAGAGAGAAAATAGTTAGTTATAATTACTACATATAAGATTTGACATTAATATCCTTTTAATTTAATTAATAATTATTTAAATTTAAAATATATTACACTTGACATTATATTAACCACAAAATCTTTTAATCTAATAGTTGAAAATTGGTCTCAATTTGAGATTGATAATTAGTTAGCAATTGATTACATCCCGATGCATACATATTACATGGAAACATACAAAAAGTAAGAGCAGTATGAGGTTTCCATAATTCATATACTTATCCTATCCGTGATATATGTTACATTACTCTACATTTCAAAGTTAGAATGAAACCTTGGGAAAAAGAGCTGATAATAATGACACTAGACCAAGCCGAGCGTCCATGGAAAATCAGTGAATTCCAATCCAACTGTCCTACAACCAGATGGAACGTACGTAAGGCTACTCGTCTATCATTTTGAGCCCTGATGGCTGATGCAGATCATCATCTCCTTGATGTTTGGAAGCATTGTTGTACATGCATATCAATGATATCATTGTTCCCACTGCCTCTCTTATTTCTTTATATTTTTGTAACTACTACTCCTAATTTGTAACCTTCCCAGTAGGAAAGGGGGCCATGGAGCTCTGTTGCTTGTAATAAAACCATATGCTCTGTTTCTTGTAAAGTCCCTGTCCACACAGCTATATTCATCTTGGTGTATGTGTACAGTGTGATCTTGAACCTATCACACTTTGGATGAACGTATTTAAAAACAAGAATTGCAAGTGCCAATTATACAGAGTAGGAAATAAGGTTCTACTGGATTTTTCATTGATAGAAGAGATGTTTCTTAACAAGTATTTAAACGAGCTCAACGAAGAATCATGCAATGCATTCTTGACGTCTTCAAGGACCTAAGATTTCATTTCATGCCCACCATTAATGTGCAAGAAAAATGGAAGACAAACAGCAAACACAACAAACAAACGAATTAATCTGTAACCCATTTTCATTTCCTTTTTCATGGCGTAAAATTAATCAAACATTTCCCAACCACTAGAGAGAAAAAAGGAAATATCAAAAACAAGTCCTACCAACTACTGTCAATGCAAAATGCAATAGTGCATCCCCTATATCATCCTTTCTTTCGGATGTAGACCGCTCAACAAGATGCCGTTTCTGCCAATATCAGGTGCCAACTATTTATTATACCATCCCTCAATTCTGCCAATATCCACAGCCAAATATCCTTATCAAGCAAAAACCTTAGCTCTCCTCTAGAACAAAAGCAATCACCAAAAAGTACTCTGCCGACAAAATTGAATCCTCCAGATAACTTCCAGCATGGTCTCGTGAATCAAGCTTCTGCTTCAGACTCAGAGGAGCTGGAGTCAGCAACTTCGTCTGAAATGGGATTGGGAAGTTTAGATGCTGTAGGATACTTGGGCTGAGAGTTTTGACACACCTCCAGGGATGGCCTCTGCTTCATGTACTGCATAGAAAACTTATAGAGTTTAATTAATTGCAATCATTGTGATGAGCTAACAAAAAATTGCTTGGCATCTTTAACAACGTATCACGTATCAACAGATATCTGATTCACATATATGAATGGAAATGTAGAGGTTCCATGGATTGAAGAGAGGGTACGATGATCATTTCAATTTTGTTATATTGAATTCTTTAATTTGGGTTGTGTCAGAGAGTTCAAGGTAGATGAACTGTTCCATAAGAAATTATATAATGACACATCATCAAAAACTAACAACAAATGAAAGCTACGCAAACTCACCTCCTGATAAAAAGCATTAATCTCTTCCTCAGTCAATCCTTCGTCTTCCCCGCTATTATCCTCCCAGCCAAGCGAACGAAGGAAAGCAACCTCTTCTGCATCTGGATAAATGTATCCATGACAAGACAAGCTACTGTCTCCGACATCCGGAAGACACCCCCTGGTCTTCTCCGTAATGTCATATCTATCACCATTACACACCATCTGGTTGCCATTCTCTAAAACACAAGGAGTGGTAGTAGAAGCATAGCCTTCTTTACAATTTTCTACAGATGTGTTTGCACTGGGAGATAGAGTATCCAAACTAGAATCTGAGTGGTTTTCTACAGATGTCTTTGCACGGACTGAGGATTTCCTCCTCATGAGATTAAAAAATTCACTTCTGCTTTGCGCCAGAGATTGGGTCGGTTTCTTCTCCATAGAGGATCTTGAACTTAGTGATAGAGCAGCAGACTTGTTTTCAAGAACAGAAACCATGGAATTGCTCCCACTAATTGATGCAACTACAGTACATGAACCCGTAGCAACCTGGCCATCTTTAACTACTTTTCCATTGGTATTATCAGTTGCACAGCATACATCCTTTTGCCCAACAGGGATACTTTCACGACCTGGTTTAAGAACCAGAAACTTTCCAACATGGGGATTGCTGGCAGAATCAGACCTGCTTTGTCCAGCACGAGATTGAGTAGCAGAATGAGAAGAATGGGGCAGTGAATGAACAGCCTTGGGAGCCACAGTCATATCATTAGTTCTCAGAGCAATTTTCGACTGTTTTAATTTATCTCCAGTACCAGGAACCTGAAAAGGATAGCTGATTTTAACACATATCTTCATACTACCAGTCAAAAGACAAACGTCTTGCCATCCAACACATTGTATAGTAGCACACATACAAAGTCAAGAAGTGAAATAATGACCATTTGCATGGGTTGCATTTACTGTAAATTGAGAAAATATGGCAAAACATAATAAATATAGTGCATTCGTCACATAGAACAGATTAACCTCTGACCATCATGTGATATAGTTCCATATTCAATCAACCAATAGTTTGAACTAGATGCATGCATGAACTAGGAATACAAAAAGTATAAATTTGCAAAAACTTTAGAAGATTATGGGATGCTCAGCATCAAATCAATAATATTAATTGGGAAAGTACAAAGGATGACCTAGTTCAGTTGGCCCAGTAACTATTGTTTGTAAACTGTAGTAAATCCCAGAACTATATACTGCATGTACGGGGTAAACTCTTTTAAGTTTGGTAGTTTTGATGGTCTAGGAAAGCTATGGCCATAGGAAACTCCCTTGCCAGGGAGAAAATGGAAAAATAGAGGGAAAGTAGAATAGCAAATAGCAATGCGGATATAGCCTCATTGGTACATTGCATCTCAACGAACAAATTGCCCAAATTTGATCAAACTAGTATCGTTACTAAAAGAGTGAGTGTCCACCAATTCATCAGCATATGGTAAAAACTAAAAACCATGTTCACCAATTCCACAGCACATGCTCATATACTCCCTCTGTCCCACAAAAATATGGACACTTGGGACAACACGAGAATTAATGCATAATTGGTAAAGTAAAAGAGAGATGGAAAGAAAAAGTAATTATAGTATTGTAAGTAGAGAATGGGGCTCACCTTATTAGAGAGAAAGAAGTTACCAAAAATAGAAGGGGATATTTTTATGGGACGGCCCATAATGGAAAATATCCTTATTTTTATGGGCCGGAGGGAGTATATAATAAACTACGCACAGAATTTGATGGTTGAATAGAAAGGAATTTCCCTGCTTGTGTTGTACTAGCTACAACAAACTTCTAATAATCAGGCAAGTGGGAGAAAAGACGATCATCACAGAAAACTAATGGAGAACTGGATGAGATGAACCAATGTCCAACAAAGACATGGCATGAAACAATCTGAGCAGGGTGGTAACATTTGTTTGTAGCATATAAATATATATCTTAATATGAGTCATACGTGATACGAGAGGATATTACTGCAGTGAGAACTGGTTAGAGTTTTAGTATCTTCTTGTTGTTGATGAATTACCGCAGAAGAAGAAAAAAAAGGAAACTCAATTGTAGGCTTACGCCAACCAACTGTTTCAGATACTAATGCCATTCAACAACTTTTTTTAGACCTCTCATGCCACTTACTTTCTCATATGACAGACAGAAATGTAAGGCTGTATGCTCAAGACAGGAGTGCCTACATCAGTTTACCAGGGATATAGTCTGTAACAGCAGTTACAGTTGTACTGAAAACAGACACATGGTAGACATGTAAATTGACAAAGAGGGGAAGTGCCCGATATCTGTTGTCTATGACTAGGATCAGATAAAACATGCTTTTATATTGGCTATATATAAAGTAGCACCTCATGCTTTGATTTTGTAAACAAAAGAGTAAAAGTAAGGGCATAAAACTGGAAGGCCATAACAGCCTCTTAGAAAGTTCAACGAAAACGAGAATTTTGCATGTTGTCATCTTATTATAAAAAATACCGAGTATAAGATCTCATTTTACCAATGGTTTAGGCATTGAAGGTGTCACAGGAATTAATTGCCTCGATTGCTTGATGGCCAACTCCTCAAGTCTCTGACCTTTATCAGGTAGCTGCAATATTCATTGAAGAGACTAGGAGTTAAAATTTGTTCACTAGCAAAAACATAAATCATGCAAACATAAGTAACATTCAATTACTACCTGGGGATTAGCATGACCGCGTGCTGCAGGCTGTGATAGTGCCTCAGCCATATTAAGACCTGCCGTAATAGAAATCCCAGAAGACGAATTTGGAAATGTAGAAACATTTTGTTGAGCATGAGAGTGACCTGTGCCATTATTTGCAACAGCAGCAGGCACCTCTGCTAAAGCAGAAGTCCATTTCTCACCACCAAGAAACCCTGAGCTGCCCACGGGTAAACTTTGAACAGCTGAACTCAAACCAGGAGATGAGACTCTTCTAATTCCAGCTACACTTTGCTTATCTTCAGTCCCAAGTGATGGAAAATCCTTTTCAAACACAGACTTCTGGATTACGTTTAGATTGCTCCCCCGCGAAAGGGTACCATTCTCACTAATAGGCGAGTCCTTTTTATCTACTCTACGAGGTGAACGTTCACCAGTCTTTCTTGAAACCAATGATTGAGAACGCCTCAAAGAATTTCTCTCAACTCTACTATTTAATATGCTCTCCAAAGGGTCATGCTCCCAGATGTCCTCATATATAGACTTCTCCTTCTCTCTTTCACGGTTTCTGTCCCAGTGGCTCCTTGAGAAACTACTATACGGATGCTTTGCAGAGCCATTTATACCTGAGCTACGCCTAGAATTGGAGGATGAAGAACTTCTCTGAAGATAATGTGAGCTTTCCTTCTCACTATTGCTCCTAAAAGGCCTACTTCTTGTGGAGTGTACAGAAGAAGAAGCATCTGACAAGAAAGTTGGAAAGTAAGAACCAAAACCAGATTATGCAACAAATTATCAATTAAAATGTGTGAAAGAGCACCCAAGTATCATTACCTGAGAGATGGACTGAGGCGCCACCTCCGGCAATATTTCCTGTGCATCTCAACCATTCTGGAACTAATGCAGGCTCAGTTCTCTCCATTAGCACCAGACATGATCTAGCTATTCTTAGAAAGAATAAATTCTAATGCCACAACACAGTCCTGATTATCCCCAACAAATCCTTGTGAAGGTAACGTGCTTTGACCCACGAAAAACAGAGAAAATTAAAGAATCAACAGTGCCTTTACAAGGTGTATTAACTCCTGGAAACCAAACTTTCCCCAACCCCCAGGAATGCAACCTACTTAACTGTCCCACAATCCTTAGCAGAATGTAATATTCAATCAACAATGCCTTGGGGATATTCTTCCTACTCCATTCCTAACAATTTCCCTCTCAACCCACTTAACAACCCCTCATTCTCTGTAATTTTCAACTCCCCAATCCACTATTAAATCCCCAATATACAATCTTCCCTCGCTTCATATGTCACAAAACCATAAACTGACAGCGTAACAGAATATGGTATGCACCGAACCGGAGGAGGCAAAACCTAAATTTAAAAAATTTCCCCAAAACTGTATTCTGCCAACATATAATTATACTCAGAATCAGACTTCCCAGAACATAAAAACTAATCCATTCGCACAAATTTCCAAATGTGAAATATCAAGAGACAGAGGAGTAACCCTACCTCATCAAAAATCCCCCAAAAAGGGATCGTACAAAACCCTATCCCCTCCAACAATCGCCACACTACGAGTAGTAAAACTTCACCACAAAACAGTGTATAGCGTCGTTTCTTTTGCTCTGAAAAAACGTCGAATTTTTGGCACGAAGAAAACGGAAAGATTGTGAATTCACAGTTGTTCAGCGTGTTTGCAGTTTACGGTTTGCAAGCAGGAAAAATGCAGGTGGCGAAATTAACATAATATTTCATCAGCGATGGATTTAAATGTGAATGTACAAAGCCTAATCTTAGGTTACGCATAAATTTGTGGTATAATTGTGACTTCAAATTTTATTATTTTTTCCTTTCCTTTTTTTCTGAAAAAATATTAAGGTATAATTAATACTCCACTCCAAAAATACAAATTACTTTATCCGTACAAAAGGTACAATCTATTTTGATTTATTTTCTTTATTTTTCTTTTCATCTTGTTTTATTTTTTTATTTTCTATCCTACATTAGTACTTTAAGTGTTGTTAAATTATTATGACTCATTGAAATATATTACTAGTATTCTTTTAGAATTAAATTATAAAATTATTTTTGTTAGAAGAAGGTGTCTATAACTAATTATCATAAGACTTTAAATCGTAAAATTCAATCTCATCAACCAAAATTAATTATACATATTCAATTATGAAATACAATATAATCTCGTAAAACAAACAACTTAGAATACAAATGTATCCATTTTCTCGACTTAACACAAATTTTAATGTGTCTTAGTATAATAAATACCCCAAACATAAATAATTTTCTCTAAAAAGGTATATAATTATTCTATAATTTTATTTATCCATATAAGTATACACGTATCATATCCATTTTATCGACCTAACACATATTTTAACGTGTCTTATAATATATACGCCAAACACAAATAATTTACTTAAAAAGGGTATATAATTAATATTCTTAATAGTTTTGTTTATCCAAATAAGTAGACATGGATCTCTCGTACAAAAGTACTACCAAAAATTGCATTCTATAATTCTATCTATCTCTCACCGAAAAATTGTAGGAGTACCAGTAGTATTTTATCTCTCTCTAATCGATATTAAGTACACACTATATTAGTAACATCTCAAAATAATTAAACTACTCTTGTCCACCAACTGGCCTATATTTCATGTATATTTATTTCCTACTCAAATATTTATATCGTGTGGTGTCATCATCTCATCCCTTATAGTTATAGCCTATAGGTCAGAGGTTCGATCTCTAATAGAGCAATCTATTTAGTTAGTCTCCTGATAGTTGAAATGAGAGTTAGTCCTCCAACTGTCAAAAGGAAGACCTTGTGAAACTAAAAAAGTAGAATAATACTTCATCCCTCTCAAACTATTTGCACCATATTTCGTCGTTGTGATGAGGGTTATTCTCACTCCAATTTTACTCTCTCTCTCTCTCTCTCATTCTTCGTTTTTTGTTTCTTTATTCTCTTTTTATTTAATATCTAAATACTATCAATTTATTAAATTTCATGCCAAAATTTTACTTCAACTAACTTGGAACGATTGAGTAAGTAATAGTATATCATTTTGACATGCCCTATGAATGAGTTTATTTTTTAACCATATATTTTGAACACATTTTTTAAGTAAAAAAAATAAAACACTACAACCGTGGCCAGTGATTTACTCCCTGTATATTTGTTGAAAACAGGTAAAAAACTTCGAAATATTTGAAAAATAAGGGCCCACTTGATAAGTTAGTAATGCCAAGATAGAGATTTATATCTTCACTTTTCTATTTGTTTGATATCATAGAAATGCTTAACTTGAAGCCCAATATAATTTCAGAGCCAATCTCGGCTCGGCTAAATATGCAAAGTTAAGCTGAGTTATGTATCCGACAAATCTGGTAGGATATAAAACTTTTCTCTCAAGATATCCGATTGAACCCCTCCCTCTCCAGCACTTTCCACCCATCCCATGATTCATCTCCTTTCCGTCAATTAAGGTCATACCACCCTTCCTCTCCAATACTTTTTACACATCCCATGATTCTCCCTCTTTCGGTCAATTAAGTTCATACCACCGCAGAGCAGGAACGCCGACGACCACATCTGGAGGCACGATTTCAGTTCTCGGAGAGCGGCAGAACAACGATGCCACACGGCTCGAGTATTGCTGCAGCATGACCTCGAAGTGGCTGACCACCGGAAAATAACCATGGATGGCGAACCCGAGCTAACGATGGAGCTGTGCGGGACAATGGTGGTGAGGGGCTGCGGTCGGAGGAGGAAAAGAGGCGGAAATAGAGAGGCCAAACTGGATTTTGGGTGAGGAACGACGACGATTCGCTGCCGTGCTGGACGAAGGTGCTAGGATCCTGAAGTTTGGGACTGGCCGTGAGAGAGAAGAATTTGGACGGAGGGTGCGAGCCAGCCGACGTCGCCCGCCAGCCAGAACATGGCAGCAAACGAGAAAGAGACAGAAGGAGAGAAACATCACTGGCCGACGTAGATTAATGGCTTGGGTTTCTACCGTGGCTCACAAAATTCTTGTGATTCACTCTGATGTTGGTTCGAACGTTGGATGGGTTTCTCCCATGGTTTCTACGATATGAATATGGTTCTAAAATCTGAACGAGAGTTTCCTTGTTTTTCTTTTCTTGTCGATGAAAAATTTGGGCACAGATGTTCTTGTGTGTTAGACAAATTTTTCTCTTCGACATTTGTTCAAATAGTTAAACTGATATTTCTCCTTGATTCTTTGAGACACCTATTTTTCTTCTTCAATTTCTTGTTGATGAAAGATATGACAGAGATGATTTTGTTGTATTCCAAATTTTCTTTTTGATTTTTTCCATTCAAATGGTTCAAATGATTATTCTCTTTATTCTCTAAAGTACTGATGGTATTGTGTTGTGGTTGATATGAACATATTTGATTTTAAAAAAAAACTACTCTTAAAATGATTCTGATTTTGGATTCACAATGGGTTTTGCTTTGCTTCTTTATGCATTTTTCTTTCTTTCATACAAGATTAATTACACATACTACACAATTTAAAAGAAAGGTAATTATGTCGGTCCATGTGTTATCTAATACATGAGTTTAGATAATATCTAGTCTACCAAACAACAACGTAAAAACTTTATCTGACCATATATTAACACAAAGGTCATATTACTTATCTTAGTTTTCATATCTTGGTATATCCCACCTTTCTTATCAAACGGACCCTTATTCTACTTTTTTAGTTTCACAAGGTCTTCCTTTTGACAGTTGGAGGACTAACTCTCATTTCAACTATCAGGAGACTAACTAAATAGATTGCTCTATTAGAGATCGAACCTCTGACCTATAGGCTATAACTATAAGGGATGAGATGATGGACACCACACGAATCATGTGGGCTCAAATTTAATGGGATATAATGCCTATGTAGGTAAGATTATAATAATTCACGATTTGACTCATATAATTATGTGTAATTTAATTTATAATCTATTAGTACTAATTATTTTTATTCTATTCCCTTGCATATTAATTAGGTCATTAAAGCATACATGCATAATGCAAATAGTTTATATATCAATTGGATGGTAAATGAAAGCCCAACGAAAGCAATTAACTTCGGTCCACGGCCCAATAAAGCCGGGCATTAGGTCCACTCCAAATGGCCGTGTCAGAAAAAAGGATAATAGCTATTTAAATGAAATTTGATTAAATTTTGGTATATCCTATTAACTGAAAAATTAAATTATAAAGTTTTAACTTTCCTTAGCCCTATTAATATACAAATCAGCGTCTTTTGGTGATTTTAAAAACGATAATATTTCAATAAAATAAAAAGATAAAAGAAGAAAATAAAGGAATATAAAAGAAAAAAAAAATATTTTTTGTGCAGCACGTCGATTTGAATATTGTGAAAAGATGACATCTTGTACATGAATGAGATAATGGAGGAAAATTAAAACTTTGTAATAAATTCCAATTTCAAAATTCATGTAACAAACCAGAATTTGATCAAACCTATTGATTTAAATGACTATTATCCCTTGAAAAAACTAGTCAAATAAAATAAAATATGTGAGCAACATTTACTAAGAATTATCAAAATAAATATAAATTGAATTACTATATATTTTTAAAAAATACAAAAAATTGAGATACAAAGTTCAATGAATCCTAAAAATTTTAGAGCACTAGCAATAAGGCCCTTCCCACCGCCTTGGGGGACGGCGGTCGGTAAGGGCTTTATTGCAACCGTTGAGCCGTCCCGAGGAGAGAGAGAGAGAGAAGGAGGGGGGAGGCGAGAGCACGGGCATGCCCGAGAGCGGGACGATGCCTATTGCGCGCCGGCCGCCGAGTCGTCCCAATTTTTCATTTTTCATTTAAAAAAAAATTATTTCAGCTCTTCGTTTTTTTTAATACTTTGATAAACACGAACAATTCAAATGAATTAAATTGGAAGTCTTTTAGAAAGACTATTAAAAATGATGCTAATATGACAGGAGCAATTTTCGAGATGATGCGGAAAGTACATAGCTATTGCTAAAAGTGTCCACAATAAGGCGGAACAGTCACGCAACAGCCACAAAAACTTGTCCAGCCCAATAATAGCCACGCCACAACCACAAATCATATTATTTTATCAATTATTGGTATATTTTAATTTGACTAGAATAAAAATTTATCGAACGAAAATGATTAGACAAAAAAAAATCAATTAATTTGTTTTAAATTATTAAACTAAATCTTTGTTGTATAATAAATATTGAAAAATTATATAACGAACATTATCTAAAAATACTTAAAACAACACCGACGTTGCTCATATCACGATGGGCCCACTCCTCTACGTGCCCAGAGCTCTTCCACCATATCGGCCTGGAGCTGGAGATGTTCTCCTTCCCTGCAACATATCGGTGAAAGCTTAGAGAAAGTATTCATTACTATGTGATACATCCATTTGCAGGGGCGCGGTGGAAACAACGTGACTTGAACTGGCACCATCATCCGATGCCCAATGCACTGCATCCGGTCCTTCATCATTTATTATCATGTTATGCAATACGATACATGCATATATGATATCAGTGACATCGTGTCAAGCACTGTATAATGCCCCATCGTGTTTGGAGCACACCAAAAGCTCATTCAACATCCTTCCTCGCACCCTCTTGATGTTGCGTGAAGTAAGCTTTCTTTGGACCAACTGGATATCAGATCGTCTTCACATATACGGGCCGTCGAGGGTGTATCTCATCTACCAAATAGTAGGCCCTATTGTACTGCCTGCCGTTGGCCACGAAGCTAATTTTTGGACCCTCACCCCAATACTGCTCATTGAAGAGCGGCGACAACTGCAAAATGTTGATGTCGTTATTAGACCCTGCAATACCGAAATACGTATGCCAAATCAGCAATCGGTAGTCAGCCACAACTTCCAGGATCATCGACGGGTGTTTTCTTTTGAAGCCAGTACTGAACTGAACTGTCCTTTCCACGCCACCGGGCAGTTCCTCTGTTTCCAGTGCATGCAATTGATGCTACCCATCATCCCTATAAAACCGTGCACCCTCTATGCATATCTAGCAGTATCTGGCAGTCGGTGGCGGTTGGCTTTCGTAGATACTCTGCACCGAAGATGGCCCTGATGCCCCTACAAAACTGTCTCAGAACATCCATGCACTACAAAAAATGCGCTATTTACCGACGGAATTACCGATATACACAACTCCCTCGGTGATTACCGACGGAATACCTAGGCAATCAGCCGTCGGTAATTTTCTCTATTTTTTTAATGGAATTTTTATTGTACACGGAATGTATACAGCGATGTAGTATTTTTTTTCTTTATTTTTTAATGTAAAGCCATCACCGACCGCATTGATCTGTCGGTAATCTTAAGAATTAATTTAAATATTCCAATACACAATAAGAGAATTAAATAATCTTAAGAATTAAATTAAATAATCTTAAGAATTAAATTAAATAATCCAAAACACAATCGTTTGCTGAAGTCATTCATTCTTCTGCATCGCCGAGCTACACCAGTGCCGTCGCCGAGCTGCAGCCTGCGCCGTCAACGAGCTACAGCCATCGCCGCCGCTGACCTACAGCCACCGCCGTCTCCTCCCCTCAAATCGGCGGCATTCTGTTTTCTCGACTCCACCCTTGTCCACAGCTCTAACCTACAATTTTTGAAGAATTAAGGTGAGAGGGAATTCAAATATTGCAAGTGTAGGTTGGATTTGGGGGAATTGGTTGAGTTTTTCTTAAATTGGATTTGCTTGGGTTCATTTGAGCGCTCTCTTCCACCACTCTTTTACTTCACATTTTCACAGAGGTATTACTCTTCATTCTTCTCCTTTTACATGTTATGATATAATAAGGGTTTTTTCTACTTAATATTATCAATATATTTAGGGAGTTTTTGTAATGTGTTAGCAGAATTAATTGTGAGTGGATATGTATGCCATCACTGGTCTTCTAATTGTGAGGTGATATGTAATGTGTTAGCAAAAAATTTGCTCTATTAGAAATTTGCTTTACATTTAGCTGATCTATTTTGATGGAACTCGAGTCTGTTTAGATACCATTGCTGTTGTTTAGATACCATTGCTGCTAGGATCATGTGCTTCCTCTACCTTCATTTGTTTAGACTTATATGATTCATATCTCCATTTTTTAATTTTATATCACATGTTTAATTGTGGCATATTTTGGATTATGGAAGTTGGGCAACTAATAGTTGATACAAAACACATACGAATGATATGACATGAAGAGCATAAATATTATATTGGAACAGAATGTAAAATTGTTTTGCATAGTCTGAGATTTCCTAATATATGGCAATGGACATAGATGTTTTCTTCTAGTTGCACTTTTATGAATCCAAGAGCTATGCACGATTCAATGGCCATTAAGGTTGCCTAGGACGTGATATCTGCAGTGAGACTGTTACATGTGATGGAGTTTTGGAATGTACTACTTAGACTAAAGTTTCTTTGTCCATGGCTAGTCTTGATGTTGGCCATTGTGTTATAGTTATAGGAACAAATATTTTGCCATCATATGAGTCAATATTACCTTCTTATTGGATTTAGTCAGAAATATGTTAAGTGTATCAGCTGTGATCTCTTGTTAAGTCGATCAGCTGTGATGACTGCCTTGTACCAGTAATTCTAGTTGTGATTTTATTTTCTTTTCCATACAGAAATGTTAATTAAAACACATCAGATCTCCATGCTATAAAATGCTGAGAAATTGATCTATAAAGTGCTCCTTGTCCTGTGTTGCATCATTGGATTAGTTAGTCATTCATCTTGTAGCATCATTTTTTAAACAAGGACATGTGAATCTTTGGGACTATCCTGTTATTTTTTCTTGATCCAATGCTTGCTTATGGTTAATGACAACTTTTTACTACTGAAGAAAAGATAGTAGAATGCAACGCTTTCGAAGCCTATAAAGTCTGTAAAGTCGTCTTCCAAATAAATGGAAAAACACATGAATTAATAGATGTATACATATGTTAAAAGGTCATCAAAATTGAGTTCAACTAGCAACACATTTCTATTTACTATTTATTCTTATTTGGTTACAGCTCATTCAAGAAAACAGAAAAAGAAATGGGCGTTAAACTGAGACAGAAGACCATCTAGATCAAACGGTATAGTCATCTTATCTGAGCAGTTATGGCTATAAAAGGTGCACACAAGATTTTGTGATATCTTAGGTAAAAGAATATTTAGTCTTACAAACCACCCAACCACTACATGCTCTATCCATATTTATTTTGCTGCAATGCAATTTATTTTTAAGTATCAGTAATCAGTCCAATGATTTGAAACATGCTAAGCAATTTAATTTATCAATAATGTTTCTATTTTTCAGTTTTGTTGTTACCTCTTCTATTTTTGCTTGTGGAATTGATCATTTTGTTTGTTCTCTTCTTTCTCAATCATCTTTAATCTGCATCTATGTACTTGAAACCTGCATAATGTCAGAAACTATTCGTTACTCATGTACTGTTTTGACTTTAAATTTTTGTATGCAGTTCATCTGCTTGAAAGAAGTTAACCATGCCTCTGTGATCAATGTTCGTTGCATACGTGCTTACTATGTTGCATTGCTATGTTCGGATTGTTTGTTTCACCAAAATTAACCATGCCTCTGTGATCAATGTTTGTAAAGTTATATGTTTTCTGATTCCTAAAAATTTTTATTTTCCTCATCAAATGACACATGATTTTACAAACACCAAAATGACCATTACCATTTAAATATCCATATAGCTTTACAATCTCCTCAGCTGTACTTTCCATGCTGGAGCATTCCACCTGAAACACTACTGCACATGTGCAAATATACTATATTAAAACTAACACTTATATTCTAATGCCTTTCACAGAGTTCTTTTCATTTTCATTTCTTTTAGAATGAAGCTGGTCTGCAGTACAATATTTTATTAAGTTGCACGAACAGTTTCAAATTTAGTTAATTCTTTGCAAAACAATTTTATCAGTTTATGATATTCAAGTTCTCTTGAAGCAAGTTCAATATAGTTTCAGTTTAGGTCATACGTATTGATATGCACTGATTCTCTTTTCCCTCTTGTTGATTCATGCAGATGTTAATGCTTTGGTCTCACTGATTTCTCACATTATCAAATAGATGATCTATTTCATGGTGATGAGGTATTCTAAAAGGTTATCACAAGCTTGTGAACTAAGTATAATTAGGGCATGTGTAATGATTAATCACCATTTTTTTGCAGTTGTCTCTTATTCAACGAGCGGAGCTAGGAGATTTATAGCTTGGAGTTGAAGAGAAGAATTTAGCTCCAAGGGTAAGCCGCTTTCCTTTTATTTTCTCTTATTCATGGTCATGCCTACACTCATTTGTTTAGGAGCATCCCTTAGTGTTAGAAATTGGTGGCTAGGCTTGGGGTGGAGCTTTCCTAGCTCCATCGACTTGTTGTTAAGGTGAAGCGAGTGGTATAGTATGTGATATTGTTGTGTTATTGTATGATATGTGAAGATGATTTTATGTTTTGATGAGTAAATAAGCTGGATTTTCAATTAGGAATTATAACAATGAGTGGAAATCGTCAGTAGATGTATAGACGTATACTTCCTCATGGTGAATTTAATCCAGAATTTTTGGAGGGACTGACAATTTCATCAAGTTTGCAAGTAGTAAACCTGCATATATGGATGGAGATAAAATCAGATGTGCCTGTAAAAAAATGTGATAACAAGTGCTTTAGAGACACATATGAAGTTGAGTATCATATTTCTAGGTTTGGTTTCGTAAAGAATTACCACATATGGAGGTTTCACGGTGAAAGATCAATAGAACCATCTGAAAACACAGTCGAATCAGAATCAGAATCGGAATCAGCTGGAAACATCGAAATGGATTTTGAAATTGGAGCACCTAGCACCTACCACACAATGGTATTAGACGTTGGTGGTCCTCAATTTAACAATAAGGAGGCAGAAGAGCCACCAAATCCTAATGCCCAACAGCTTTATGATATGTTGGATGCAGCTGATAATGAATTGTGGTCTGGTTGTAGGAGACATTCACAATTGTCATTTGTGGTTGGACTAATGAGTCTTAAGGCAGAGTATCACTGGCCAGAGAGATGCTATGATCGGCTTACTGAGTTGATAAAAGAGGGGTTTCCTGATGGGGACTTATTACCTAATAGCTATTATAGCACCAAAAAGCTATTGCGTGGCATGGGATTACCCGTTGAAAAGATTGATTGTTGTCCAAATAACTGTAGGAACTTTTGGCGGAATGATAGTGAACTACATACGTGTAGATATTGTGTGACTTCACGTTTTAAGGAACAATCTGAAACCCACAAGAACATACAAGTGGCAGTGTCAAAGATGTATTACTTTCCTCTGACTCCTCGACTGCAAAGATTGTATGCATCTAAAGCCACAGCAGCAGAAATGCGCTGGCATGCTACATCTTGTCGAAATTCCCCCCTTATTAATATAGATGTTCTTTATAATAGATGGCAAGCTGGCTATATCTTTGGATTATCTTTATAATAGATGACAAGATGTGAAAACACAAGAAAAAAACAACATGGATCTATGATAGAATTTTTACCTCCCTCTCGATTAATAAAAGGATTTGTTGAGATATTTAGGGTTGGAAGAAGACTAATTAAGTCTAGTTTTGTATTGGATTTTTGCTTTGGGCTGGCCTGCATGAAGCATGGTGATAGGGTTTAGCTGCAAATTTGAGCTCTGAATGTATTCTGAGTTCTACATGAAACAAATTAAATTTGGTAATGAAAGAAAAGAAGAAAGAAAGGAAAAGTTATTGATGATATGGTTTTGTTATTGGAATTGCAGCAGTGCTGCATAACAACATAAGATATCTATTATTATCTGAAGTTGATTTCACAACATGGATATGAGATTACAAAGTTTGGTAACTTTTATCACAACACAAAAACTATCAAATCAGGGGTATAGGAGAGGTCAGGGGGTTGGGGGTCTGGTTTAAGGGGTAGGAGAGGTCAGGGGCATAGGAATGGAGAAGTTTGCATGAACAATTTGTTATATTGGTTATTTGTTATCAATTATTCAAGTAATATGTTTTTTGAGGTATAGTTCAATGTTTTAAGTTATGTGTACAATTTTTTTTATTATCTAGGTGAAGGTGCAAGCGATTGCAGCAACGAAGGGCGAAAATCCAAATTTGAGTGATCTCTTCATCAATGATGTTTGTGGAGGAAAGCTCGACCAGAAGAAGAGGATGTTCGGACAGGAAACTTAACACCTAACCTCGTGTTTTACACCTCGACAGAGTCCGCCAGAGCACAAACCTTGCGAGATGAATTGCGTGATGAATTAAGGGCTGAATTAAGAGGAGAAATTAGGGAGGAAATAAGGGGGGAATTTCGACAAGATTTAGATGCGCAAAGTGTGAAAATTTCAGCAATGGAGGAGAAGATGAACCGGATCTTGATGTCTCAACAATCCAATTTCTCACGACTCATTGATGATGATGGTTCACGGACTTGATACATATTGATGGAGGAGAAGATGAACCGGATCATGATGTCCCAACATTCCCATCTCTCACGACGCATTGATGATGATGCTTCACAAACTTAATACATATTTAATATAAACTTCCTATTTTGTGTTCTTTTTTATCCGTACTTTAGTTATGTTTAACTAATATACCTTTTATCTATCACATCTTCATTATTTTGGCTATTATTATTGGATTATTTTGGCTATTATAGGTGATTTGACTGTATAAATGAAAATAGGTGTCTCACTGTAAATTACAGAATTAATTTATAAAAAATACTTATTATTTACCGACGGAATTGGTTTAATTACCGACGGAAATAGTGGGAACTAGTTACCGACGGAATTGGTTTAATTACCGATGGAAATAGTGTGAACAAGAAATCGGTATTTACCGACGGATGTCGCACTTAATTTACCGACGGTAGAAATCGGTCAGAGAATCCGACGGGAAAAATTACCGACGGATTTGATCTATAGGTAAATATTACCGACGTGCAGTTTATGCACGGAAAATTTTGGTCGGTATTTCCGTCGGTAAGCACATTACCGACGGAATTTGGAGATTCACCGACGGAATATTCCGTCGGTAAACAGTGCATTTTTTGTACCGATGCTAGTCGTCTCACCCATATGTAGGTATTCGTCAAACATGTTAGCCGATCCGGCATATGCCAACTGCCTAATTGCAGCGGTGCACTTCTGCCAAGTCGATAGTCCGATCCGGCCGCTGGCATCACGTCAGAGGGTGAAGCACCTGTACTGCCCAACCAATGTCGTCGATATATGGAGGAAGAGCCGCTGCGACATTCTAAACTGCCGACAGAAAAGCTCTGGCGGATAACGGGGGTTTTCGGCAAAGTAGTCGAAAATCAGCCGCTAGTTAGCCCCCAACATGATCACGCTGGATTGTCCGCCGACGATGGATCGGGCGAGGGACCGCCGCCATCGCCACACGGAGTTTTCGACACAGAGTTTTAGAAAATAAAAAATTAGAAACGAAATATTCATAGTTGAGGCGGAACTTTTCGACATGGAGTTTTAGAAATGAATGGTTGGTGTGTTAAATAGATGAGTGAACTACAAAAATAGTCCCTGGACTATGCATTTATCTCTCCAGACAACCCTGGACTTTAAAAATATCCCCAGACAACCCTGGACTAAGCCTTTATCTCAAAATTGGTCCTTTTTCACTGTTTCGTACCGAAACTACCCTTTTAGGGCTTTGGGCATTTTCGGAAGTTCAAAAAAATCACTTTTTCAGATGTCAGCACATTTAATGGGATGTTGCAGGTTGTCTCATTATATTAATAACTCCCTCATTCTCTCTCTCACCTTCTCTCCTCCATCTCTCTCTTCTCATCCCTTCTTCTTCCTCCCCTCCCCTTCCTTTCTTCTGCAACAGTCGAGAAAACATCTCGACTCAAGAAAGAAATCAAAATGGAATGTTGTATCCCTTTTGCGAGCAAAAGGGTAAGGTTGTTTGGAGGCTGCAAGTATTTTCGCTGGTGTCATCCACCCTAACTGTGTGGATTTTGAAGGCTGCAATTACTTGGTTGAGCATGGTGGGAGTGAAGACGAAGTTGGAATAGAAGACGAAGTTGATTCTGAAGTATCTATCTCCTCCATATCTCTCTGACCTTCTCTCCTCCATCTCATCTCATCTCATCTCTCTTATTCTGCAAAAGTCGACGCAACATCTCGTCTGAAATGGATTATTGCGAGAAAAATGGCAAAGGATTAATTTTGGTGGTGTTATCCGAATTGTGTAGATTTTAATTTGGTTTGGCAGATTTGGCGCGAAGGTTGGGTGGGGGAGAGGCCGGACGAAGTTGATTTGTTAGATAGACTGCAGTTAGTGAGTTTTGGGCAAATTTTTTATTGCCGTGAATTTTATTTGATTATATTTTGTAAGTTGTAAGTTAGGAATTTTATTAATTTTGAAGGTTTGAAGGTTGTGATGTTGTAGTTTGGAGAATATGAAAATCACTCTGTGTTAAGTAGAAGTATGGAATAAGCATTTTCAGTCGAAATGTCCAAAATCTAGTTTCCTTTGCATTTTGGGGCCGCTCTAACCTTGCAAAGATACTTCTCAGCTTTTCTTTAGACTATTTTCCACCAATGTGTGTGTTTGAATTTCTGTTTTTCTCCATTTTGTTGTGTTTAGGCGTATGTATTGGGTTGTGTAGGTGTTTGTATTGGTTGATAATGTAGGGTTCAATGAGTTGAATGAGTTCGTTGGAAGTTGGATGATTTGAACGCGTATTTGGATGATCATTGGGTACCGATCGAATTGAATTACACATATCATATACAATACTAATATCAGTTCGAAACTAATATCATATTTGGTTTGGAAAATAATATCATCTTTATTAATTAATATCACATGTGGTTTGGAAAACAATATCATCTTTATTAATTAATATCACATGTGGTTTAGAAAATAATATCATCTTTAGAACAAAGGGTAATTGTAATATCATATTTGGTCACATTCTTAGAGAATAATATCATCTTTGGTACTAATATCTGAAGATTGCAAACACTACTACACAAAACAATATCATACTGCATACAAATAGTAATCTGGCCATAGTGGATATGCATGCAATCTCGCAATAATCCATTTCATAAAATATGCATGCAATCCCACAAAATGATATCAGGTTCAAAAGACAAAGGTTTAAGTACATCAGTACTACTAAGTTATGCATGCAATCCTACATAAATGCATACCAAAATCATCATCAGTCTGCACATCTCTTCCTATTCCATGGGCAAAAACAAACAAAAAGGAGTTGCAACCCACATAGTGAAGGTTAGAAACATAGACTGTATGTGATTTACACCAACAAAACCATAAAGTTTCAATATTTGTAATGCCATTCACCAAATACACCATTTGCAAGGCCAATTCAATCAGCCGTCTTGCGACGACCACATCTCTGAGCTTTCCGAACACGGCTCGGCCCAGCAGTCGTCTCCGTAGTAGGGCGAGGAGGTCGGTCCCTCTGCGCGTCTTGCTCCTGACTCCCACGCACACTTGATTGAGCACTTGCATGACTACGTTGGCTGTTGGGTACTGAAGGGTCGTTCTGGCAAGTCCGCCTATTATGCCCAATCTGTCCACACCGGCCGCATGAGAGCACTGCAGTTCTTTGTAGCGATTCAACTCCATTCTCATGAAGACGTACCTGTCAGGAAATCAAACTTGCATCCGTAATCAACGTTGAACAACACAAATGTGATACATGTAATCTGAAAAAGATGTGTTACCTGAGGCTGTTCTCTCCTCAGTTTCCTTGGGCGACCACGTTGCGTTTTTGTGTTCGGAGGGTCCAGCTCAAAACCAACCTCCGAAGACCTCGACCAGTTTTCCATACCGTTGATAGGGTACAAGACATGCTCATATAGTGCTGCCATGCTGGACCTCGAGTAATATGGTGAAACATAATCAGTCAGAGGGTGTTTACACTTGAGTATGGATGTTGCTGCATGCACGCATGGGATCCCACTGATTTGCCAAAGCCTACACGTGCATGACATATTAGGCATGTTCACCACAAACTGACCAGCAGGGCCTGAGACCTGGTATTCATTTTCCCCATTCCACAATGCTCTCCAAGAGGTAGAGTTGGATGCCGCCTTATCAAGAAGCTCTTTTATGACAGGTGGGACAAGGTAGTTGTAGTTCTTTACCCACTGACCTCTTATCTGGATGCGCTCCAGTTGGTTTGTTCTAATTTCTTCCAACAACGTCAGAATGGGTTTTTCACGAGGCTCGACGATCTTAGCATTAAGCGTCTCACACATATTATTCAGCTGTAGAATAATGTCGACATTAGACAGTTTTGACTCCAGATTCAATACCCAAAACAGTGTTATATAAACTAAACGTGTGTTATTGACTTAAAAGTTGTTCACTTGCGTATCACATTTAGCATGTCCAGAGAAGTACGCCTTAACCCACTTTTCCTTCGGAGCCGCACCCAACAAATGCTGATAAGCAGCCTCGTTGTACACCCGAAGTTCATCCATATTCCTCTCGTAAACCTCCACAGATGTGCTTTCAGATACTTGCCACATCCTTTTCTTCTTAAAGTTGTTGTACATATGTTTTAAACAGAACCTGTGCTCACTCTGAGGATACTTTTCAGCAATTATCTTAGACAAACCCTGTCCAGAGAAAAATTAGAGTAGTTACCTATCAAGTTGTACAGAAACGCAATTATTTTCAGTTATGGTACTTACCTTCTGTTGATCAGACATGAATACATATCGAGGCCCGTTTTCTGATAGCTGCAAGTCGTCGTCCAGATGATCTAGAAACCATTTCCATTGCTCATAGCTTTCAGTTTCACAGACAGACCAAGCAATTGGCCACCAACCATTATTCTGATCAATCCCGATGGCAGTCAAAATCTGTCCCTTATACGACCCTCGCAAAAAACATGCGTCAAGGAAGATGATAGGTCGACAGAACCGTTTCCATCCGATCTTCAGTGGCCCTAGGCAGATATAAATTCTAAGGAATCTCGGACTAGAGGTTGGTGTGCGTCTAAAATTCTCATAGTGTATCTGAACAATGGAGCCGGGATGCGTTCGAAGCAGCTCATTCTTGTAGTAGAAGAGCTTCTTGTATTGCTTGTCAATGCTCCCAAATATTCCTTCGAGCGCGTGTCTCTTAGCCCTGTAGGCCTTCATCCGACTAAGTTTGGAACCAAACTGCTCATCAACACATTGTCTGATTGCAACCAATGGAATCAGAAAATTTGCCTTGATCTTCTCAGTGAACTATTTCCCCAACCACTTAGACATGATCCATTTTTTTTCTTGAACCTCTGAACAAGTGTGAATATGCCTCATGTTCAAAGTATGCACAACGTAGTCCCCATTTTTTTCCTTATGTAGGTACACAAACCAACTGCACTCACCATCAGCCCCACGGCACACGGCTTTCAACCTTGTATCATCATTAACTTTGATATGAATAGGCCTCTTTGACATCACGTCGTACTGTTGGAGGACCTCTCTAAAGAAGTCTCTGCTGCCGAAGATATCTCCAGCACTAAATTGTGGCAGGTCATCAGTGAGTACAAACGGCCGATTAATCACGACAGTACGCCTCCTAGGTCCTTCATCTTCGGAATATACATCCCTCACCTCGGCATTGGCCACATCCTCAAGCATGTCAGCCTCATCAGCCAGCCGTCGGTCATCACCTTTGTTCACATCAACCACAAGGGAGAATGTGCTGGCTGCGATCTTCTCTCTTGCGGCTTGCTGAGCCTGGCGTTGCCTTTGGATTTCATCGTAGAATGACGAAAACAATTGTTCATCACGGCACATGCTTGCCAGAGAAATGAACTGGTCCAAGTCTTCGCAGTCATCATCACTATGCATATCAAAACCCTCGTTATGCAGAGGGCAGTCGCCAAGGTCTTCGTCGTCGACGTCGTCGCCCTCAACCTGACCGGCTTGCAAATTTATATTTCCTACATTGTTCACAAACTCCTCAGCAGCAGCCCCGACCTGGTTTGCCTCTGTGCTAAACTCCTCAACAGCAACCGAAGTTGTGGTTGCTCCACCTGGTCCACCCAGGTTGAGATCTGTGTTAATATCCCCAACATCAGGCCAATGTGCAGTTTCTCCCACCTTGTTCTCCAAATCCATCTCATTTAGCCGCCCAAGATACTCCTCAAACACAGCAGCTGCTTCACCAAAGTCGGGCACAAACTGTCTTTCACGGTGTGAATGAAATGCCCCGTAATCTTCCAAACCATCCATAATTGGCATGTAAACATCATCCTCTATATGTGCATTACCAACTATTTCCTGTTCAACTGCTTCACAAACACCTGAAGTTGGATGCAAAGTGAAACAAAATGCTGCATTAACAAAACCACAACAAATCTCCTATCTCTTCCTCAAAATAAATACAAAATAATATCAAAATCAGAATGAATACAAACTAATATCAAAATAAATACAAATCCACACAACATAATATCAGAATCAGTATGCATGAAAACTAACATCAAAACTACATTCAACTGAAACCTTGAACTCGATATCATACGTACACAAGTAACAGTACCTCATCAAATGCATGTTGAACCTCATCTCCAACTGAACAGTATAGATGAGCTTGTATTCCTCCCCATCCAAGCAATGTCTCAACCTACATCATGCATACAATATGATCAACTCATATACAATTTCATCATCTCATATACAATATGATCAACTCATATACAATTTCAATCAAGTCAGTTTGTCTGCTTTGTAACTCAGCAACCATGACAGCTATGTGAATGTAATCTATTCAACACTAAAGTCTCAAAACCAAGGACAAACAGTAAATTATCTCATCAACATGAGACACAGCTACATCAGATGCAGAATGAACTTCATCACCTTGTTCAACTGCTTTAGCTTGCTGCAAAGTGAAGTTATTTGAATTTGAATTAATTTGTTAACGTACATCAAATCTCCTCTCTTCTCCTCAAAACCAACAAAACATAATAGCAAAATCAATATGCATGAAAACTAATATCAATGACAGAACCTCATCGTCTTTAGATTGTGCTACATCAATTGCTGCAGTTTGGACTTCATCAACTACAGATTGAACCTCATCTCCAACTACATGTCCAACTTCATCTTCTAATCTTCCCACATCAAGCACGGTCTCAACCTACAACACACATCTCCAAAGTTGTAATTATGCAAGCATAGCATATCATCTGGTATTCAATTCAATCCAAATGTAAAATCTCAATATCAATGCAAGTACCTCAGGTATGTCAAATGCAGTATGGAGGTGGCCAGCTAGGGCCAGCACCATCGTTGTTCCTCGTATTTTCACTCGACCCAGCACCATCGTCGTTCTTCTTCTTTCATCCCCTTTTTTCGGCGGCATCACGATCACGGTGTCGTCCCCTTCGACGATACGACTTTCTGAGTGTGGGCACCGGTGATTTACTTGCTCAACAGTCACGACACAAAGGAGTAACAGTCGGAGGATGAAGGGTAGCAGGTGAGAGAGCGAAGTGAGAGAGCGAGGTGAGAGAGTGAGCTGAGAGGGAAAATGAAGAGTTGGTGTGAGGGAAGGAAGATGAAAGGTTCAAATTGGTGGGAAGATGGAAGGGTTTCTCGGAAGTCACTAACATTTGTCTCTCTCTCTCTCTCTCTACGTGGCAGCACCCCGTTACTCCGTTCCTGAAATTATATATGTGTATATTTGATAGTACATGCAAATCCGGGTGAGGCTGACAGATTGAAAAAGTTCAAATTTTCAACAGTCTACAATATACAGTACTCTACTAGGGACTGCAATTGATATTTCTTCAAACCCAATATGATATTAAAATTTGGGACTACATTGGATATAACTATCAGGTATCAAATATGATATTATTTATTGCTTATTGTCCTAGTACTTCATATGATATTATTTGTGTTGATTACGTCGAGTACTACATCCGATATTATTTCAACAAGATGCATTTCAGTAACATCTCTAGCCCATTCTCATACTAGTGAACTGTTTTTTTTTCGATCGTATCCATTTCATACCCATCGAAGAAAAACCCATTCATTCATGCCATGGTTAGTTTCATTACTCAATTTAGAAATCAAAATCAAATTACATTGATTTGAACACTACAATTCTTCTCCAACTTTCACGAACTACGTCACCAATTTTTTTTCAACAAACTGCAATCACAATTATCTGAAACAAATGTGAAACTTCAAAAATTAATACTCAGTACTTAGAAAACATACATCAAAATCAAATTATATTAATTTGGAACACTACAATTCTTCCCAAGTTTCACGCACTACTTCACCAAAATTTTTTCCCACAAACTGCAATCTACGGGTGAAAGCCTACTTCATCAAACTCACCATAATGGCTACAAACGAAACAATCAACGAAAACCCCAACAAATAACACCAAAATATAATCTTTAACTTTACTTCCACCTTCAACACGATTTGGAGATAATTCAGAATCAACTTCATCTTGTTTTCCAACTTCGTCTTCACGGCCACCATGCTCAACCAAGTAATTGCAGCCTTCAAAATCCACACACTTGGGATGACACCACCGAAAATACTTGCAGCCTTCAATCTTGCCCTTTTTCTCGTGAACGAAATACAACATTCCATTAGATTCCTTTATTGGATCAACAACGATTTTGAGAATCGCTCTTTGCCGGCACAAACAATTTTCGTACTCAAATCGGAGCCACCTACAACCAGTCCCGCCTCCTCCATCAATCGATTTTGTAAACGACAGCGAAGACATTTTGATTTCTTTCTTGAGTCGAGATGTTTTCTCGACTTTTGCAGAAGAAAGAAAGGGGAGGAAGAAGAAGGGAATAGAAGAGAGATGGAGGAGAGAAGGTGAGAGAAAAAATGAGAGAGAGAGAGAGAAAGATATCTGCATTAATATAATGAGACAACCTGCACATCTCATTAAATGTGTTGACATCTGAAAAAGTGATTTTTTTGAACTTACGAAAATGCCCAAAGCCCTAAAAGGGTAGTTTCTGTACGAAACAGTGAAAAATGACCAATTTTGAGATAAAGGCTTAGTCCAGGGTTGTCTGAGGATATTTTTAAAGTCCAGGGTTGTCTGGCGATAAATGCATAGTCCAGGGACTATTTTTGTAGTTCACTCTAAATAGATAGATAAAAAAAAATAAAAGAGAGGAAAAGGTAGAGAGAATGAAGTATAAAGTGAATAAAGTAGAAAGAATAAAGTAAGAGAGAGTAAAAGTAAGAAAGAGGAAAAAGTTACCATATAAGGATATGACTCAACTATGAAGAAACTTCCCGAAATGGTAAAATGACTCAACTATGAAGAAACGAAGGGAGTATTGGTGAGGCACACCAAATCATTATGCCACCATGGTATGAAAGGACCATGAAATTTTTAGTATGTACAATAGGCATCAGGATATTTTGATTATTTAAAAATTTATTTTAGGTCAATAAAATGTAAATCTAGAAAACTATAATACGCCTATACCTACCCATACATTTTGTAAGACATCAAACTTTTCACAACTTTTTTATACAATAAAAATCATAAATATTGGAAGCTTCGTACCTACAGCATATACCATATAATGCAAACTTATTCATATTTCTCTTTTCCATATGTTTATATTTTAATTTGAATCTATTATATCTTTGGAAAATTCACCTAGTATGCTGGATGTAATTTCTCAGAATTATTTAGAGATGAATCCACTGGATAGATATTTTATTTAAATAACTCTGTATTTAGGTGAACAGACATATTGAAATTCATAACTTTTTGTTTAGATTCAATTATATAACCATAATATATTTTGTTTATTCACACATTTATTTAACTAAAATAATAAAAATAGAAAAAATATGTCAGTAATGTCAATAAGATCCAAAACATAGTAAGTACTAAACAATTAGCTCAAAACCAATCTTATTTGAGTTTTAGAGTAAAATATGGAGTACATCTCTAGATTTATCCTGAAACAAATTCAAATCACTTTTTAAAATTTTATAAATAAAAAAATATTAGTAGATAAATAATAGTATTTTTTTAAAATTTGAATTTTTAGAGTATATAATTAAAACAAATTAATGCTATTTAACGTGATATTTATACTAAATTAAATGGTATAGAGATGATTTAATGTAAGGTTAGACGTAAATGAGTATTAGTGTAAAACTAATTCAATAATCTTTATTAAGTGGATAAAGTAGAATGTTCTGGAACTTACCAGTTCCACAATAGGTAATTAATGATGTTAATTAAATGGGTAATGCTTTCGTAGTACTTTTAATGGAAAGTTCGCTAAAAAAGACTTAAATAAGGTGACTTAAATGGGTAAGGTGAGCCAATGATAGATTTTTATGTTTGGGAGAATTTGAATTTAAATTTAAATAAGTTAATTCCCATTCCAAGCTGGCACCGCGTTTCTCCCTTTCCCAGACATCTTTCAGCTATCATCGCTTCTCTGTCGTCTTCAACCCATTTCGCCCGCTGAAAAGAGTGAAATTTCCGTAAATTATTTCTGTCCAATCTGAATCAACCAAAAATATCTGAAATATTCGAGAGTTAATTAAGCAATTTCAGCACTGACAGGAGCTCATTTTCCCGATTGATGGATTTTGCTCCATGCGATCACAATGCATCGCCTGCCCAAAATCTTCGCTAATAGCTCCGAACGCCGGAGAAGTGACTCGGACTCCGTCTCCGGGGAAAGCTCTAGCTCGAGCCGGCGCGCCGCCAGTTCGAAGCCGAGGCTCGAGCGCCGTAACGCGAGGAAGAATATCAAATACGATTACTCGCTCTCATCCGCCTCATCGTCGTCGTCGTACTACACCGCGTCGGAGGAGTCTCTGCACACGCGGTCGCTCGATTTGTACGGTGGGAATCAGAGTTTCAGGGTTCAAGGTATCGACGGTGAGATCGAGATTATGTGCAAAAACCTAGGTTTTTCGGGTATTGATGATTTCTCTATATCGCCTGAGGACTATGAGGTGATGAAAGTGAGATCGTCTTCTGCTCCTGTCGGGTTCACTCAGGCAATCGAGGAGGTTGGCGATGGAGCTCTTGCAATTGGTGGTAGTGAAAACTTAATTAGATGTTCAGGTCCTAGTGGTGAAGTAATTAGTAATAATTCAGAGGGAATTCGTGAATATAGGAATAGGGATAATGTTATTGGTATTACAATGGTGGATGATGTGAGGGTAAGTGATGGCATTTCAAATGATGATTTGGGTGGTAGATCGAATGAACTCCGTGGAAGTGGCATTAAGGGTGTGAGGCCGCCATCTCTAGGCCTTCTGGCTCCTCCACCATTTATGTCATTACCTGTGGTTGATCAAGAGTGCTCCACTTGGGATATCTTCAGAAATTTTGGCCCAGACAGTGGACAACTGCAAGCCTTGGATGAGCAAGGTGGTCAGGATAGGATTGGGGATGAGGACCATGAGGATCAAAGAAGGAGAATGGCAAGGGAAGAGAACTTTGTTCTCTCAGCATCGTGTTCATTCACCACAAGCTCGAATGATGATGATTGCTCAAGCACTACAACAGACCCTGTATCAAGTGTCTCACCAAATGAGAGATGTAGACGTGTTATTTCAAATTGGCAGAAGGGCGACCTCTTAGGCCGTGGATCATTTGGATCTGTGTATGAGGGAAATGCCGAGTAAGTGCCAAGTGCCGTTCCATTCTACTTTTATGGAGTAGTTTTCACTGCAAAATTTAGATACACATCTGGGGTCCTGGGCATGAATCCATATGTTCTATGTATTGCATATATATCTTATACTTTTGGGCTGACATTATTTAGAGTGAGTTAGTGGCTTTTTTGAACAGTAGACTTTTAGTAGCAATATTCATGAGGTCACACTATAGGTGGCTTATGCTTTTGCTTGACATGCTTTGCTGCAGTGATGGAGTCTTTTTTGCTATTAAGGAAGTATCTTTGCTCGATCAAGGGGGAGAAGGAAAGCAGCGAGTTGCTCAACTTGAACAGGTCTAGTTGCGTTGTAATGATATTGGTCCTGAACAAAGTAGTTCTTGAGTGTAATAATTAAATGGTCTCGATATATGTAGAATCTTTTCTTATATATCTTTTTGCAATCTTTGTGTTTGTCCAGGAAATTGCACTTCTGAGGAAGCTTGAGCATGAAAATATTGTCCAGTATTATGGCACAGAGAGGGTACTCTTGGCCTTTTGTCTAGTTTCTGTTAGCATGATTACTTTGAGTATTTAAATCATGATGTATGGTTTGCACTGCAATGGAATCCATATGCCCTTGTGCTTTTTTGCATACTCATATCTTAAGTACACATGCACAGTCACAGACACATGTTTAGCTGCCAAGTGACCTATTATCCTTCTATAACTCATAGATCAAAATACCAAAAGTTTCATTTATATTCACCAATAATATTTTAAGAAGATTGAAATCATCACAAGTTATATCCATTTTTTCTTGTGAGTTTCTTGTTTCTTCATGTAAATTTCTTTTGGAAACTGTTGTGGATATATATTGATATCCTCTTTCTGACATTGCGAAGAAGTTATTGCATCTCATACTTCTTTGTTTTTCTTCATTTTGTAGGACGACTCACATCTCTATATATTTCTTGAGCTTGTTACCAAAGGCTCTCTTTTGAGCCTTTACCAGAAATATACCCTCCGAGACTCGGTAGTCTCTTCTTATACAAGACAGATTCTTCATGGTTTAAAATATCTGCATGACCAAGGTGTAGTGCACAGGTAACCACTCATCTTTCCTCAATTTACCTTTCTGTTTTTCCAATACTTTTTTTTCCTATTGAGCTGAATGCTTTGAGAGGCTTGGAACTAATTTCTTTAACTCTCTCCTTGTAATATTATTATCCCTGTATTAAATTTTCTGCGCTAAACTAATCAATAATTACTCCCCCATGGAGGTTTGGTCCCTACTCTTAACGATTTTGAGTTCAATACAACATTGATCCTGTATTAGTAATAAACACTTAAGGTGCTTAAGAAAGCATGTAAAGTGTAATACTGTAATGCAATTATTCCTTGAGCTCAATAAAGATGATTCTTATAGTCCTTATTCCAGTACTCTCATTATGTGTCTTGGTACAGAGACATCAAGTGTGCAAATATACTGGTGAACACTAATGGATCGGTGAAACTTGCAGATTTTGGTCTTGCAAAGGTTCCGTCATGCTCTTTTTTTTTCTCTCTCTTTTTAATTGAGATATTTTTTAGCATAGTCTGATAAAATATTTCTCACCATTGTTCCTGACATTTTTGTGATTGAATCATTGTGCAGGCAACTAAGTTGAATGATGTCAAATCTTGCAAGGGCACTGTATTCTGGATGGCTCCTGAGGTTTAACCCATGAACTGATCATTGAATTATTATTTGTCATCCTTGCCTTACTGCTTAATTTAACGTATCCATACTTTTTCCTTGTAATATATTCTCCCTTATCAATGAAAAGCAACATAGTAATAAAACTTTTCACGTGCTGCAATTTATAGTTATTAAACTACATGGCTGCAGGTTGTTAGGAGCCAGGGCTATGGGCTTGCAGCAGATATATGGAGTCTTGGGTGCACTGTATTGGAGATGCTTACCCGGCGTTTTCCATACGGGGATATGGAATGCGTAAGTTACATCAGCTCCTTTATTGAAGCGCAAATAACTTGAGAAGTCTTGTTTTAACAATATAATTTTTGTTAAGTCTCATAAATACAGAAAATGGATATTTTTTAAGCTAGAATTGAGTTGTTAAAATACTATCCTTAAGCAGACTAGTCAATTGATGAATGTAGATATTTGCTTGATCATAAAGCAACTATCAAACAAATGAAGTTTGTTGCGTGGCTATCTCTTTCTGAACCCTGTTAACTGGACACAGTTTTCTCTGATATTAACAGTTCTTTGATATCACAGATGGCAGCGATGTTTAGGATAGGAAAGGGCGAGAGACCACCTATTCCTAGTTCTCTTTCAAGAGATGCACGAGATTTCTTACTTAAATGTCTAAAAGCTGACCAAAGTGTGCGGTCAACAGCTGCCGAGCTCTTGAATCACCCCTTTGTGAGGCGACCACTTCAAGTGTCATTGGGATTGGCATCTTCTCATCCTTTTAACAGGCTAATTTGAGCTTTGTTTGAGAGTTCAGGTAAACAATGAGCATAAAAAAAGGCCATATCTCTAGTCCTATTATTACTGGAAATACCAAACTTCATGCTTTCGAAAGAAATAAAATATAGAGATGATGGTTTGTGCATTTCTCTATAATCTGTTGCCACATATGACTAATGCTCTTTTTCTTCTACAGAACATCTTGCAAAGAACATATCTTTGCTCCACATCCCCAACGAAAACGCCAAAGGCCAGGGAAAAGTAGCTTCCACCGGCACAAAAAACCTGTTTTGCATTATATTGGATGGCAGGATTATCGTACTCAGAATTTTCGCCCATTGCAGCTGGTCGTGTTGTATCTTCCTGTTGAAGCAGTTGGTTTGTGGATTAAAACCATACATTGCGTCTTTACAGTTCGAATGTGTGCATTGGAGTTTCTGCAATTCAGTTAATGAGATTTACCAAACATTTTCCTCACAAGAATCCAAGAAAGTACTTCTCTGCATTGTCGACTCCTTGTGCTCCGTTTGGGTGTTTCTTCCCAAGCAGGTCTGGTGTGCATAGCGGGTGAGTAACACTATATTTTTCTCTGTTCTCTTTAATAAGGACAGCGCTATTGAGATTTCCAATTTAATAGAGCTGAGATTGTATGGCTCAAACCCCATAGGCTAGCTAACCCTATAGGTGTACATGGTGTTCCTCATATTACTTGTAGAAAATGGTGTAATAAATTTTATTGGTATCTGATGAATTTTATTATCAGCAGCCTGTAATTTTCATTGAAGCGACAGATGTGAGAAATGATCCTGCTCTTTTCTCATTTCTTACACAAGACTGCTATTGTTTGCACCAAAATATGATCCTAGCGTGTGAATGCCTTTGAAAACATCCTTAACTACACTCTCTTTGAACACTCAAAGAAACACCTTTTTTGTTATGTTCTAGACGAGATTTTAAGTGTTTTTTTCAATAAATTGGGAATTCGACTACTCAAGATATATGAAATTGTAAGTATAATATATGCACTTATTTCTTTAGTAATAATATAAGTCGCACGTGGTATTTAATTAATAGAATAAGTCACATCAATAGTCTCCATAAACACCAAAAATATTGACAATGCATCAAACTAAATTTACAAAAATCACCCAGTAAAGCCCCGGTATTTACAAAATGAACCCGCGAGAATCACGTAATATTCGATAACACCCATGGCATGATGAGGACGATGGCGTATCGAGTTGAAGAGGTGGTTATCGTTTATGCGAAGAGAGAGAAAGTTTCAGATACAGAAATTTCCGCTCTTCTCTCGCAACCCTCAGAATCCAACTAATTTTCTACCATATAAAAACCTCTTCTCCTCAATCTTCTTCCTATAACCGCGCGCGTCTATCTCGATTCCTCTTATTTCTTCATATCCAAGGTAACTCCCGCTCTCAATTTTGTAGAAATTCCATTTCGATATGGTTTAATGAATCTGTACGTGTATGATCGCGGATTGAATGTTTCGAATTTGGAGAACACCAGACCCGCTCCTTGTGCTCTTACTCTTATTTATGCTTATGAATCTATGGTTGTTTGCTTATTGCTTAGCAAAACAAAATCGCAGTTACAGTTTTGGTGTGCATTTTTCAATTTATTTTGTTCACGATGTTAGGTTGAGAAATGATATACAGTGAGGCAGTTACAGATGGAGTGATTATCATTTTATCAGCAGAAGACTATAGGTGTTAGTTTTGGTGTTGTATTGGATATGTGAAAAATACTTCATGAACAACTGTGTTTTTTTATTGCTTGGCAAGGCATAGATGGTGTTTGCTTTGGTTTGAATGATGATAGATACAAATAATCTAACCTATCTCACATTTAATTTGATAGGAGTAGTTTATTTTAGATATGAACTTATAATCATCTTATCTTTTAAACACTCAATCCTTATGTGTTACTAGTTACTACAATCAATTTATCCTATCACTCAAAAAGTAAACTGTGTAAAAGCTGTTAGTTTGTGTTACTATATAGTTTTACCAGCATCATACAACTAATTACTGATTGCCTCGTTTGAGCCCCTCTTGTTTGTACTTAGTTTTTTTTCTGTTGAGGGCTTAAGTTCATCAGAGATTAGATTGCCAATGGCCAAATCGAAGAAGCTGGAGAGGAGATCGGACTCCCAGCACCATCTAGTAAGCCTGCGTAAGCTATCATCTAGGTGCACGAAGGTCTGTGGAGACACCCACAATGGGAAGAAAGCATCCGAAAAGAAGGAATGGGAAGATGCAGAATGCTCGGTCTGCTTGGAGTTTCCTCACAACGCTGTTCTCGTGCTCTGTTCCTCGTACGATAAGGGCTGCCGTCCTTACATGTGCGCTACTAGCCAGCACTACTCCAATTGTCTCGAGCAGTACACCAAGGTTGCCCCCAACCACACCTCCAAATCGTGGCAACCATCACCAGCAGCAGCTGCCTCTGAACTATCTGGGATATTGTGTCCTCTTTGTCGGGGTCAGGTGAAGGGCTGGACAGTGGTGGAGCCTGCACGTAGGCATCTCAACGCAAAAAAGAGGGCCTGTGTGCAGGAGGGCTGCTCGTTCGTGGGCCGCTACAAAGAGCTCAGGAAACATGTCAAGTTAGCACACCCTCTGGCCCGCCCCCGGGAGGTGGACCCTTTGCACGCTGAGAAATGGAAAAAGCTCGAGAATGAGAGGAACATAAGCGACGTGATTAGCACGATCAGATCCACCATGCCCGGGGCGATTGTCATTGGTGATTACGTGATAGAAAGGGACCGTCACGGCTATAGGGATTATGAAGATGATGATAATTTGGACAATGACGATGATGGTGCTGATGATGGTTTGGATGAGTTGACGTTCAGTGCCCCATCATACGGCGAGCGCTGGGATAGCGGAGCTCGAGCTGCGGCTCCCGACAGGCGCCATCGTCCGGGGCAACGGGCGAGATTATTGGCACAGCGTTTGACCGGGAGGCTCAGAGGGCAAGGCCGGTAATGTGGTTGGTTATTCTGTTGCAAGGAATGTAGGTACGTCATAAAAACTAGATTTGTTTTCGCTTTTGATTGAAAAATCAAGAGTATGTAGTGTAGTAGTAACTTGTTATTTGTTGGTTTCTGTTAGTATTGTACAGCGCTGTGCTGATCGTAGTTCCTTTTCAATCCCAAACTATGAAAAACAAAGATAGAAAGAAAAGCATGTAACAGCTCATTGATTATATAATCTACTTCTACATGATTTTCTTTCTTGATATTTCACTATTTTCTTTCATATTTCAAAATTTAAGCCTTGGTTTATATCCCTTTTTGTTTCAAAGCTCAAAAGTGACAAATTATGTCTCTTGGACTGAATCATGTCTCTTAATCGTTATTTGAGCCTGTGAAAATGGGCTTGGGGAACGATTTGGGCCTCTAAAATGGGCTTGATAGACTTCAATTTAGCCTCTTTATTATATTTGGAATAAAGATTAAAGAGGTTATTGCATATATGCAATCGAGCTACTTTTATTCATTTTAAGATTTATAAGTATGATTTTCCAAATCTTATAACTAAAAACACGAACATTAAGATTTGTATGATTAAATCACTGGTCTACTTTTAGTCAAATCAAGGCTTATATGATTGCTGACAAGTACAAATGGTCAACATGTATTTCACAAACCAAAAATTTGAGTAATTCTTTTGATGGTATGTGCATTTGTGCACTAATTAATACTAGTACTAATAGGAGTAGTATAAAATTTGCGATCTGATTCATTTGTTGGTAACATGTCTAATATTGATTTGTCATTGTCGGTTGAGATGAGTCCAATTATATATGCAACATTGTTATTTGTATTGTTAACGAGTGTGGATGTAACTGCAATAACTTTTTATGGAATTAATCCTTGGATAAATCCATATGTAATTGTTTGGTGAATGAGATTGAACGAGAAACTATTCCAAGGTCAAGCTATTGATATAAATCAAGATCTGGTCTATGTAGTCAAGTCAAAATCGTAAAAGAAATACGAATCCTTTACGAATAATATTATTACTATATCGATGATTAATTTGCAAACTACATGTAGTACTACTACTTTTCAGTTTTTTTTTCTTATTTTAATGACATTATACTGTGATGCAAAAACTCGAATTCAAACAGCATAACCCCCTTTCAGGAAATTTCATTTCTCTATGGCAATTATTTAAATCAAGATTTGTCACAAAAAAATAGAAGAAATTTCTCCACCATTCTTTCTGCATATTATTGGAGGTTTTTTTGTCTCTCTCTACCCCAGTTGGTGGGAGCTTAATAATGCTACTAGTTCATTAAATATTTTTAATCTAAAAAAAAAAGTGTAAAAGCAAGTAATAGGACAGCCCTAGTAGCTATTTAATTTATAAATAAGTATGAGAATCTTCCTTTTCTTTTTCTTTTTTTATTAAGAATCTTGACAATTTGATACCTACTGAACATGCAAGAATCATAATACCATTGATGAATATTCTGCATTTATTCTAGTTGTATGGAAAACATGAAAGCTAGATTCATTGATCAATCCCAGAAGATCAATGTCGTATAATCTTTGTTGGTTTGAACTTTGATGAGGTGGGAAAAAGGGCTTTTTCCATGTGAATCGATTCCTAGGTTTTCCATCCCAAACCAAAACCATACACTTCATTGGTGGAATAGAATCCCCTTTGAATCTTTGATACATGGAATATTGACATTATTCATCATTAGTTCCACCCCATTTTTGCTTTATCGACATCATTTTCTTGCGCTTTCTTATGAAAATAAATTACTTGGATCATCTAATTTCATATCTCTCTTTTCATAAATATAACTATTTAATAAATGAAATATTTCCAAGGAGCCAAAGATTCTCACAATTCAATAAGAAGACAAAGGAAAAGTAAAGTCCAATTCCCATAGATAAGATTAGTGAAATACTGAAATTCATAATCCCCGATCTTGACTTATGGAATTAAGATGCACAATTTGGTGTGAATTCAATGGATGTATTTAACGCACAACTGTCTTATTATCAATATATATATTCGATTTTGGCAGAAAGTTAATTATATGAATATTATACTACATGAATTGGGTCCAAAACTTATGTGGAGTGCGAAAATACACTCTAAATAGTTAAGGGGTGCACTACAATAAAAAAAAAAGTGACCAAGGACATTTTAACGCAATTAAAGACGGTAATTTGTGTATTCAAATACACTACCAACGCTTCAAAAAATGTCTTTATTGTTGGTGTTCCAACTAAAATTAGGATACGCAAATAGAAGCGTCTAGAAAAACAAAAGATTAAGTTTATTTTTTCCTCAATTTAAGAACACTTTCTTTTACGTCCTAAATTATGGTTATTTTTAAAAATTTTCCAACGCAAATAATTGTGTCTCTATTTTTATGTCCTCAATATATAATAGTAATATATTATCCATTCTCCTTCATTTATAAATTATTTCCCATTTTACTAAGAATAAGAGTGATACGAAAAATACATGGAAATAAAGTTAATACGATCAAATATTCCGAGAGACACAATTCACATACATCATGCATGCTTCATGTTAATTACTAGTTAAAATAAATTACCAGCAAAGCTATCTCTTTTTCGTTATATCCCAAAAAACGATGACCAATGAGCATAAGCGAGTGTGTAAGCCACAAACTATTACTTTGCCACCCAATATATATAGTGGCTCTTGGTTGGAGAGAGATATATCATATATAGGAGAGTATTATCTAAAATCAATACAAAATATCTTTCATGCATTCTTATACATTTATTTCAACCATAAATCTATGTCATGGTTCACACATAGGCATTTACAGATAGAGATTGTAAGAGGGAAATATAAAAAAAAATGTGTCCGCCATCGCAAATTGTAAGGAGAGAGAACACTAAGGGGGTGTTCGGTTTGCAAGATTCTATCCGGGATTAAATTTATATTGTGTTTGGTTCATGAGATTCAACCACACAACTTAATCCTAGATAGATAATTAATCATAGTTAACCCCCTAAGACTAAAATAATCTCACAACTCAATCATAGATTGTATTTTAGTACTATTATTTTATCTTGGAAACAGAACCTCATCTGGTTTCGAATTTTCAATCATATTTACACAAACATATGGCTGTCAAGTCTCTCTCTCCCTCTCCAAAAAATTCACTCTCACTTTCTAACACACACTCACACACACACTGGTCATTTCAATGGATGCCATTCATTTTCACAACTAGACAAATATTTTTGTCCTTGTCTAAGAATGGGGGGAAGGACACACTTTGTTTTATATGAATCCAACTATTTATTACCACTTAAAAAACCTAAAATATGTATACCCTTTTGTGTATTTTTTTATTTCAATATACGCACGCCCACATACATTTCTTTTGAATATATTTTTGCTGTTGAGTAAACCCTTTTCAAAGCTCAATTACAGACAAATTCGCAATATGAAGATCAAGTGATCAACTAGAGAAATCGAATTAGTTAAATCATTTTAGTTACATGCGGAAAATACTAAGTTGCAAATTTAGATAGTCACTCATTTTTTTTTTGCATAAACAAGGCATTAAACATGTACATCTAGTAGATCCAGTCAATTCTTTATTGTTGCTCACATGCCATTTGGTTAAATATATGCTATGAGTACAAGTAATAATTTTATTACCGTTATGAATCGAAAATATTCTAATACATCCAATGAAACGTGTTAGGTATCACTTGTATCTCCGGCACTCAGTAATTGTTTGAGGTTATTATAAAAAATAGTGAGTCCAATGCTCTCTAGTGATTGCCAAATAATGCCTTCAGGTCTACTACTGGTTTATTTTTGTTCGATTTTGTATAGAATGTTTGCTTTGATGTTGCGTTGATAAGCTCAGCTTGTACCGTTAGTTCACTATTTTTTAACTTGAAACATTTTGTACTAAATAACTGTACATAGTAAAAAAAAAAAGACCCTTCTAGTCAAACACATCGTCTTTCATCTCATAATACTCAGCAAACGTTCCTCCACACGTTCAAGTCAAACCAATTGTAAATGATACATACACGTCAGTCCAAACAAATTATACACCGTATGTCACATGTACGCGTACTAAGATATAGAGAGAGGAGAGAGAATGGTGAGCATATACGAAGGTGACTCCATGATTCACGAAGAGGCCAATGTCTCTTAGCCTTCAATTAGCCGCCCCCGGTTGAGAAATTCTGCCCCTTTCTATTTTTGTGTTACCCTATTTTATTTTGTGTTACTCATTATTTTACGTCCCATTTTGTTGGCTATTGGGATTCCCATCCGCCACTTCTCAGCCCTAATTTTTCACTTTGCCCCCCTTTTTATTCATCTCAATTCACATACCATTTTTATTAATCTACCCAATTCCAAATTCATCTCCCCTTTACTATTGGCATCACACCAATCAAACCCCACCATTTAGATCATTAATCACATTTTTTATTTCGCATAATCAGTGATTAGGGCCATTTAAATACTCTAATCGTGGCTGTTAGTAATTACTACGCCGCGTGTGCGGGACCATAATGCATACCGACGCTAACTAAGGAGAGTCTTGTTTGTGTTGCTTCAACTTTATCAAGTGATAAGATTTACTGTATTTCTTAATTGAGCATAATTTGAGTAGATTGATGATAATACTTTTGCATTTTAGGATCGTACGTTGGTGTAATAAGTTTGGAAAAAGAAATGTGACATTATTCTCATGCGTGTCTAACAAAACTTAGTAGGTATATATAGACTATAGTAGTAGTAGTACTATATTTTTCTCAAGTTGGATCCTTTTTACACGGTTAAACGTGGAATATTATTAAGTCAATTTGGATTTGTCTTTCTCTTCTTGGTTTGAAATCTTTCGTGGTTGTAAATTGGTTATTATTATGTACTTTATCTTCAAATTATTCCTTCAAAAAAAATAGTCAGATGAGATTTCGAAGTCGTGAATTTGTTGTTTTTTAATTTATATATTATGATTACACATAATAGTTATAGTGTGATTAAACGAAATAATTAAATTCATTAGTAGAAAATAGAAGAGTTTTTGTGACACGTGACTTATGAGTTATGACACTTCTATGGTTCTCCCCCTTTTCATTTAGAATATGGATAATTTAAGTAGAATATACCATTTGTATAGATTGTAGTATCCACATATATAGATATTTATATATGTATTGGCATCATGTCGATTTCAAATGATCGAAAATGTAAAGTATGTTTTAGTTGCAAAAATAGGAAAATTCGTGTGTTTGTGTTATAACTTGAAAAACGTATACAAAATCCAAATGTTCCAAAGCTATTTAATTACTCCTGCAAAATAGTATATACGTAGTATACGGTATGTTTATTTATTTGCAGTTTGGCGCTTTAATATACATGCTTGAAATTTACAAACGAAAATCCAAAACATAAAACTGAGAGAGTCAAGTCAGCAAATGCATTTACTCATTTGGCCGGTTCAACAACAAAACATGCTTCCCCTTGTAAAAAATGAAAACAAGAAAAATCACCTTTCTGTATTAATTCATGATTACTTGGTCAATTATGTATTGCGTATTTAAATAATCTTGTTTTAAAGTAAGATTTGGGCTCAACAGATTAAGATTTGTTATGACAAAGTTGTTGTGACACATTGTCACACACTACATTATATGAGATCGATGGCTCAAGATTATAATTTTGAAAACAATTAATATCATTAAGATAATGAATATGTTGTTAAATATGGACTAATTCGTGTCTTGACTTTAACGTTTATGAAATTTACCATGTAATAACAAAATTTTACACGAATATAGGTATAGTTATTCATTGTTTGATTCTTTTTTCCCAGTAAAAATCCAGCAATTTCTAAAAAGTAGATAATATATAATTGTATATAATAAAAGAAAAACATAATTTGCTACATTATTAATTGTGGCAATTAAAGAAAGGAAAAGTATTAAGTCAAGATTAGTGATGTTTATGATTCGAGACTTTTGCTCTATTTTTTGGTGGATTTCAATTTTCATTTTCATATTATTGCTACTTATATTATCATAATATTAAGTTTAATAAAAATATTTGCAATAAAAAAAAACGAAGTTAATGATCACTACCCTACTCATTGATATAGATCCATACACTATTATCCATAAACAAGTGTATATTTGAAAAAAAACTCCAAATACTAAAAATTATGGTTACTGCATGCAACACAACTATTATTCGCGACAAATTCTTTAATTGCAAATTATAAATATAATTAAATACTAGTAATACATTTAGCTAAGGGGGGACAGTCACGAAATAAAAGTGCGGCCATCTTTATGAAAAAGAAATACGGATTATTAACTAATTTTTAATATATATGGGGTAATTATTTGCTGGAGAGGTCTTATCTAAGACTAGATTCACCGCAAATTTGATTATCCGTGGCGGCACGAAGTTTCAATAAATACTTAAGATAAAAAGATATTTTGGTTCCATCATTTAATTAAATAAATACATATACACGTGGCAAAATAATAAAATATGGTCTCCAATATTATTTCCCCATTTAGATAAACAGGTTAGGGTCAAAAGCTAAATGATAGATTAAGGAAACAAATGACTGTCACTATAAAAAAAATATCATTAAAAATATTTTTTAATATAATTAAGGATGTTAATTCGTGTTTCTTAATATACCACCAACACTTCAAAAAGCGTCTTTATTGTTGGTGTTCCAACTAAAATTAGAGGACACAAATAGAAGCATCCTAACAAATAAAAGAGTTAATTTGTTCTTAATTTAGAGACACTTTCTTTTGCATCCTAAATTATTGTTATTTTTAAAATTTGATGATGCCATTGATTGCATCTTAATTTTGTGTATCTAAATGATAGGTTTTTTTTAGAGTGTGATAGATTACTGAACAAATGGCTACATTTTTTTTTTATAGTTGGACAAAATATTACTGATAACATTATAAGTGTCAGTTGGGATGAGTAATGATTTCTGATTTAATTTTTACAGTTGCACTAAATATTAGTACTACTAACATTATAATTTATAATTGTCAGTTGGGATAGTTAATGATTTCTAATTTAAACGGTAAATCATCTTAAACTAAGAGTTTGAGTTTAGAATTTTTTGACATAAAAATTTGTTTTATTTTAATTCATATATATAGATGGATGGATATATGATCAGTTATAAACTTTTTTTAAATTACTAACTCATCAATACAGTATCTAAAAAATGTCATCACGATGATATTAGTATGTTAACATAAATTTAGTTGGCATATTTATGTCTTTTTCAAGGTTGATTTGTTATTTTATTAAACTTGTATGCGACTCAATTGAAAAAAATAATAATGAGAAAAGATTTTTTAAAATTTATTGTAAACGTGGATATATATTTGATCACTTAGGGAAGTTAAACTTTAATGAGTATATCATTATGGAAAGTTAATCATTTCCTAATAGTATTATTTTGATGTTCAGTTGAATAAATCTCTATCCTACAAAAAAGTAAGAATATTTGATACGGCACGAGAATTCATGCATATTTATGAGACTAAGAGCGAACAGTTAAAATAGTTTAGTGGACAATGAAACACACATTATTATTTGTGTTTAATGATTAGCCCTAGTGGTATAGATTGTACTACTATATACCTAAATAAATTGATGTATATGGATAATGAATTTGGATGAACTTTTCGTAAATGGAAATGAGATAATTTTATGGGATGAACGAAAAAGGAAAGTGTCATTATTCTTATAGAACTGAGAGATTATTGTGATTTAATACGTGATAGGTCAAGATTGAATATTAGATTAAGAAAGAGTGTTTATTGGCTTGACAATCTTTGTACAGTATAATTTAAAATAAAGAGGATGAGAAGCAAAAATGGAACTAAACATTCATCTTTCTCCGACTGCTTTAATCGCAGGGGTAAAAATGTGATATAAAATAGAGAGATTATCCATCCTAAACAATATTATGGATTAAATACTCATCCAATTTTACTAATCGAACAAAGGATTAAATTTTATACATGATTCAGTTGCACCAACCAAACACCCCCTATCGTACTATTCTCGTTCGTATATTTGGAACCGTTTTATTAACAAAACTTTTTTTAAGCTTTGTCAATGGTATTTAATTTTACATTATTGAAGCATTATATTTACATTAATTGTAGCTGCAGTGCTAACAAATATTGTAGACGTTTTTTTCCTCACTTTATTGTTGGTTTGATATTACGTTGTTTCTGCTTATAATTTATAGCTCGCTTCTTTTAGCTCGCTCATTTTAAACAATAGAAAAAAAAAATTAAAATAAATAAGAAATACATGTGAAAGGGGAGGGAACTACCCAAATCCAAATAAAGATACACTACAAAAAAATTTATCTTTTAAACGCAATTTGTGTTGGAAAGTTTTAAAAAATAACAATAATTTAGGATACAAAAGAAAGCATCCCTAAATTAAGGACAATTAACTTAATATTTTGCTTTTTCAGGAAATTTTTATTTGCATCCTCTAATGTTAGTTGTGACACCAACAATAAAAACGATTTTGAAGTGTTGGAGGTACATTTAGAAACACAAATTAGTATCCTTAAATGCATTAAAAAAATATCATTAATAATTTTTTTTGATTTTAGTGATATAAGACCCACGTATACTTGCTATAGGTGGAGTATATGATTAATGATTTAAGCTACATCCTTAATTCGACGTTTTATATTGCATTTTGTGAGATTTACTTTCATAGTTCTTTTGCAGTTTTAACTTATTTTCAAATTTACTGATTTTTTGCGTTGGCATCACAGTAAATAAGGAAAATATTATAATAAAAAGTGTATCATAATTGAATTTGTCACATATTATTTCATCATAAAATGATGGTGATTATGTGGCTGTAACTAGAAACTAGGGCCAGAATATAGCAGCCGTCTTCTCCACCGAGCCACAGCCTCACTTAACCCCCCCAACTTGCCTCTTCCAAATTAATATTACAAAACGTCGTTGTAATCGTAAACCAATATATATTACAAATAGTATTCAACTTTTTATATCAATTTAAAACACGTATGGTATTTTATCATCGATGGTACACTTGTACTATTAATTAACTAGTTGGATTCTCCACTAATTTCGACGTTCAGGACACTATTTCAATTCGAAATACTATCAATATGGAAGCGCATTTCATATCATACCTATATATATGCGATACACAAATTAAGATATTTTAAAATATTAATTTTAAATCATAAATTTATTAAACTTGAAATAATTAATAATAAATTATAAAAATTTAGAAAGCTTGGATTCACAATGCATGAATGGGATAATCTGCAATAACATCATTTCATTAAGTTCTGAGAAGAATAAAATGAATCCACGTATCATACTAATTAAAAATACTACTCATATATTAGAATCAATAGCAACTAAAACATTTCACGAACTATTTTCTGTATACAAAATTTATAATCGTTAAATAAATTTAAATTAATATAAAAATAATTCAAATTAACTTATTATTAGTACTATTTTGCTATAATTCAATACACGAGTAACCATATATTTAAAAAATTGACGTGCAATAAATTATAAAAATAAAATTAGCTAAATGATTCCAATAATATTAAAATAATAAATAAATAAAAATTTTAAACAAATTTAAGTTATAATATATTTAATTTACCAAGAGCATTGATACTTCCATAAATCAACCTATATCCTGTATAGATATGTAGAAATAGGGTCATATTCTAATGTTTATAGCACCATAATCCAAAATTAAGACCACATCTTCACCCTTAGATTTTAAAATGAGTGGATGAGGATGATGCCAGTATGGCAGGGGGTGCAGCCCGGTATGCAGGGGTCGCCGGGGGGAGGGGGGCACGATCTATCGTCTCACTTTTGACTTTTTGACGACTTCGTCTAACACATCGACCCCGGTGGAGACGCAGTTCACTGGGGATGACCGTTTCTCATTACAGGAGTTGGGGATCGATGTCGAGGAGGCGGACACTCCCGTTCCAACGGGGGGAGCAGAGCGGGGTCGGACCGCGCCGAAGAAGAAGAAGAAGAAGAAGAAGAAGAAGAAGAAGAAGAAGAAGAAGAAGAAGAAGAAGAAGAAGAAGAAGAAGAAGAAGAAGGGGAAGGGGAAGAGCAAGGTGGTCGGTGAGTCGTCGCAGCCGGCTGTTGACGACACCACCGCACAGAGGAAGTGGACGGATGATGAGAACGTCGCCCTATCCAAGGCGTGGTTGTCGGTTTGCGACGATCCTCTGGTTGCGAACAACCAGAGGATCGTCAATATGTGGGCTAAGATTAGAGCAGCCTACAAGAGGAACTACCCGCATGGAAAGGACTTCACCGCAGTTGGCCGATTTTCGGGCTTATACGCCAACGCCCTCCGCATGCAGACTGAGGAGGACTGCCGGAGGATAGCGGAGAGTCTATTCCCCAAGCCGGGGGTTTATAAGGAGTTCACCTACTGGAACTGCTATCTGGTGCTAAAGGACTCCGAGAAGTTTCGGGCGGGGGTTGCAGCTGGGTGGCCGAAGAAGCAGAAGCTGAACTATTTCGGCGATTACAGCGGCAGTTCCCACGACCTCCCCCGGATGCTGAGGAGTTTCCGTCCCCTCCATCGTTTGCTCGCTGCACTCGCCCGGTTGGCCAAAAGCGGGCGCAACGAGCAGCGAGGGGATCCTCCCCCCTATCGCCCCAGGAGGTCCAGTCGGCAACCCCCCCACCCGCGCTCACCTTCTTCTCGCGTCAAAAAACGCGGGAGCAGATGTACACGGTCTTCCAAGATTGGAAGGCCGCAACTGACCCCATGGAGAAGAGGTTTCTTCACTCGATGCTCGAGAGCATGCGGGTCGATTTGGATGCCGCGAGGGCACAGTTGGGGGGCTCATACGCGGGCTCAGACGTGGAGGAGAAGAGAGAGGCGAGGCTCGTGTGTGGAAGCCCTATTTTTTTTATTATGTATTTTTTTTTATTTAATGTAATTTTTTTAATCAATGTACCTTTTTTATTTAAATGAAATTAATGAATTTCCCGTATATGTCTCGTAAATTTTAATTCCGTAATTTCTCATAAATTTAATTCCTTAAATTGAATTATTTTTATTGCGGCTAGCCTATTTGCTTAAAATGATGATGTGGCAGATGGAATTTTAGTGCTGATGACGTGGCAGAGAGAGAGAGTGGCTAGCTTGTGGCTGGCCTAAAGACATTGGAGATGCTCTAAGAATATCAACACTAGTACAAGAAAATATCAACACATATTTATTGAGATTTTTACATGGTTTTATTGAGATTTATTTATGTATTTGTTGATAAAAAATCTGGTTATCAATATTTACGAAAACTAAAATAAAATAAAAATCAAATTTCATCATCCGAACGTCGTTGGAACATATGCAGTTGAGATCTCGTTAGAATCCTTATAAAATTATCTTTAATTTGATATATTTTTTGCGAAAAAATAATTTAAATCGAGCGAGTTACGTAAATTTACAGTTTTAAGATGATTTTAATGAGAGGGAATTGACATTAATACCCTCTAATTTTATTTATTAATTTTCTTAATTATAAATATAATCCATTTGACATTATTTAACTACTAGATCTTCTAATTTAATAGCTAAGATTTAGTCTTAATTTGGAATGTGTAATTAGTTGGCCATTGATCATTCCCTTTTTAACTAATGGCCATTGTTCTAATATAAACACTATAAATATAGTTGTAATATCTTATTAAGTGATTAAAAAGGCTATAAAGATTCTAATGATTACTATTGGAAAGAAAAGTTATAATTATGATAATACAAAATAAAGAAAGTGTTGGTAATATATAAGAATAATATAGTAAAATATAATTGTAATATCTTATTAAGTGATTAAAAACGATGGTCGTACAGATTAGCGAGGGCTACCAAATATATAACAGACCAATAATTTGGAAAAGCTTAAACTTATTGAATAGCCTAATAGCTGATCCTTATAACTAAAAGAATAAACTACATTAGTCAAATTAATAATGATATAAATATTGAAGAAGATTAAACTAAAAATATAAAGTACAATAATATAGAAAAGTCTAAACTTGATTAGTAGTCTAATAGATCATCCTTGTGAATAAATTTAATCTACAATAAATCAAACTAATAATAATATTAATATTGAAAAAGATTAAACCCAGATATGTTTGGACATGATATGCTAACGGTGATGCTATACATAAATCATCACATCATCGACCTTCGTTCCACAACCTACCCTCCACCTTATTCTCTGATACAATTTATCATCGAGAAAAGTGAAATAAAAACAAAACAAAACAAAACAACGCAATGAAAATACAACATTAATAAACCTGAAATTGTACTAAAAATCCTCACTTCCTTAAGCATTGGACCAACCTTGTGTGTAAACTTCATTGAAAAGTTGCTTGAATACTAACGCCCTAAGAAAAAAAAAGTCTATAATTAATGATTTTATATAATTTGCATACAAATATAAAGCAACGCATTAAACAACATACCACACGACAATGAAAAATACACTATAAACTGAGGATATGGGTTTGGCTCTATGAGCGGTAGCTTCATAAACGTGAATGCAACGAACGTTGATTACTGGACAAATTGTGGAAAGCTCTAGATCATTGAGTAAGATGGGAAATGGTTACATGATGTTGACATTTCTTCCTATGGTATGAACTAAAATATCAAACTTGGATTTTGTAAGATAAGTAGGAATGTATAGATAGTAAGCCTTCAAATGTCATATTTATTAGTCAAAAATAATCATGACATGATTTAACTTCTCCAAATTAAAGTTATAAATTTGCACCTTTAAATATGAATAATTAATTTAAAAATTGATTGATTGAGGATGGAAAGTATATAGGGACACACGTTTTTCTCATTCGATGAATTTAATATTTTGATAATTTTTATTCTCATAGAGAATACATTTGTAAATAAGTAACGGTAAAAGAATGATGAGTATTAATTTCATGATATTAAATTGAGGGTTAAAAAGAAAATTACATTTAATTAAAATAATTTATATTATTTGATAGTTATGAAACTATATCTTTTAACCTAAAATGGCAGTGTAGTTTAAAATTTGAGCAACGTTACATTGAAGAAATTGATGTCAGTTACTATTTGCAGCAATACTACTCGTATATTTCAATTCATGGAATAAATGTGGCAGCTTCATATAGTAGTTTAATAGATTAATTCCTAAGATATGAATGACAATATTAATATAATTATGACAGTTACAAATAAAGTGGAAGCTAATTTAGTAAAAAAAATTAATTATATTTATATCTATAACATAAGATTATTCAAAACATCCTAAAACTTGCCTTTTATATAGTTATAGATTCAAATTTACTTAATTTTCATATCGAGAGAAAAATCTCTGTTTGGAGGTTGAACACAAAATCATTCTGTTTATAAAAATGTCTTAAATGGATAAATTGAGTAAAAATAAAATTGTGTATACATATTATACAAACATATTTATGATCAATTTACAAAAATAGCATATAAAAATAGAATGATATCACTCTTGACATAAATTATAGCTGTAAAAATGGGCCCCATTGCCCCAATGCTTGGACATGAGTATTTTATTTGAAAATGAACAGGACCAACTCTTCTATATAAACCACTCAACCTATCCCCAAACTTTTCGAACAATTAACAAAAACATATTCCTCATCAAAACAATTTCCCAAGTTGTGGAGAGAAGAATCATCATCCCACCTTCCTCCCTCTCTCCCCAATCCACATGGCGGCCTCCGTCGAGAACCGGCAATTCCCGCTCCTCGAACCGGGCCTACCCGGCGTCGGCCGCCCCTTCAAACCCGCCCTCAACCGCCCCGGTTCACCGGTTCGCGCCTACAACTTCCCTCCCTCAAACAAGCCCCTCCCCAGCGGCAATGCTACTAGCCTCGATTACTCATCCAGCAGCGACGACGACGACGACGAAGCCGACTCCAACTACTCCCTCCTCATCAAGAAGGGCAACGCCGAGCTCGAGCCCTCCGTCCTCGACTCCAGAGACGAGTTCACCGCCGACAACTGGATCGAGCGCAACCCCTCCATGGTCCGCCTCACCGGGAAACACCCCTTCAACGCCGAGGCGCCGCTCCCCCGCCTCATGCACCACGGCTTCATCACCCCCGTCCCGCTCCACTACGTCCGCAACCACGGCGCCGTGCCTAAGGCCTCGTGGGACGACTGGACCGTCGAGATAACCGGTCTGGTTAAAAAGCCGGTCCGGCTCACCATGCGCCAGCTGGAGACCGAGTTCCCAACCCGGGAATTCCCGGTCAGCCTCGTCTGCGCCGGGAACCGCCGCAAGGAGCAGAACATGGTCAACCAGACCATCGGCTTCAACTGGGGCGCGGCCGGCGTCTCCACCTCCGTGTGGCGGGGCGTGCCCCTCCACGACGTGCTGAAGCGCTGCGGGATCATGAGCCGCAAAAAGGGCGCGCTCAACGTGTGCTTCGAAGGGGCCGAGGATCTCCCTGGCGGCGGGGGTTCCAAATACGGAACCTCCTTGACCAAGGAGATGGCCATGGATCCGGCGAGAGACATCATACTCGCGTACATGCAGAATGGCGAGCGTCTCTCGCCGGATCACGGATTCCCCGTGAGGATGATTATCCCCGGATTCATCGGGGGTAGAATGGTCAAGTGGTTGAAGAGGATTATAGTCACTCCCCAAGAATCAGATAATTATTATCATTTCAAAGATAATAGGGTTCTTCCGTCACACGTGGATGCCGAACTCGCGAATGCTGAAGGTATCGGTTATGTTTCAATCTCCTATTTTATTTTATTTTATAGAAAAAATGGAAAGATACTCCCTGTTAGGTGGGGAATTGAAATAAATTAAAGGAATATTCTTTGATCATGAGAGTTTCGTGAATTTGATTAGATATTTCGCTTTAATTGTATTCTAGAGCCACTTGTGTGGCTAATAGTTGAAAATGAGCCAAATTTTGTAGTAATTTGTTATATGGAGTAATAAATAATGTTTTTTTTGTGTGTGTGTATTGCAGCTTGGTGGTACAAACCGGAGCACATAATAAATGAGTTGAATATCAACTCGGTCATCACAACGCCGTGCCACGAAGAAATCCTGCCGATCAATGCGTGGACGACTCAGAGACCTTACACCTTGAGAGGATATTCTTATTCCGGTGAGTAATTTAAAGTTATTCTTATAGGCGTGAGATGTACATCGATACACATGCAACTATGTAGATCTAGGCACATTTAACTATGATGTATAGTGAATTTTATTTTATTAAAATTGTAAGAGTATAAATTGTCATATGGTTTGAAAAGAGACAACTTTTTACAAGTACGAAGGGTCAATCTCTCTTAAATTCAAGCCCCACTGCCCCAAAATTCCACCGTTTAGTTATTAGAAAAGAAAAAAGAAAAAAATATGACATCTGCATATCCAGACAACCTAGCTATGCATATAATAATAAATTTAGTTATTAGATTTTTTGTGGTTTTCAGGCAATTTTCTAGTCGGTCACTAATTAGGGGACATGGTTTCCACTCTTTGATGAATTAAAAAGTCGATTAAATTAGCTGTGTGAATAAATTATGTAGTTCCGGTATCTTAGGGTGCGGGTTGAATTTAAATATTGAATATTCAATGCCTTAAATAAGAAGACCTTTGAAGATTCCAATTAATTATTAGTGGTGGCTCTTGCTTTGATACATCTTTATGTCTACTTGATCATCTCTAGTTGTCATTTTCAATACTGGTTCATTGACAATATATTTATACGAATGGGAAATTAAATTTTGCTTTGAACGAAATAGGAGGTGGAAAGAAAGTGACACGAGTGGAAGTGACAATGGATGGTGGCGAAACATGGCAAGTTTGCTCTTTGGACCATCCCGAAAAGCCTAACAAATATGGCAAGTATTGGTGCTGGTGCTTCTGGTCGTTGGAGGTCGAGGTGCTTGACCTTCTCGGTGCCAAGGAGATCGCCGTTAGGGCTTGGGACGAGACACACAACACACAGCCAGAGAAGCTCATCTGGAACCTCATGGTATGTCAAATTGGTATTTTTTTTGTGTATTTGAATATTTTATGTGTACATCTAGAATATATACCATATGTAATTAAATTAAAAAAAATATAGTATATGTGTTTACTACTACTAGTACTTCTATTTATTTTAATCCGATCATATCACGTGAGTGACACGTGATCCATTTACTCCAGTGACTTTAATCATTTTCTATTTATACTAGTAGTAATATAAATTTTTAATTATTATTCTAGTCTAGGTAATTAATCCAATAATGTTATCTAAATATATTATCTTACCTTATTTTTATTTTCCTATCTCTAGGGCATGATGAACAACTGTTGGTTCCGTGTAAAGACCAATGTATGCAAACCACATAGAGGAGAAATCGGTATCGTCTTCGAGCACCCAACTCAGCCCGGCAACCAATCGGGTGGATGGATGGCGAAGGAGCGCCACCTAGAAAAAACCTCAAACGAGGTCCCGACCCTAAAAAAGTCGGTCTCGTCACCATTCATGAACACGGCCGCCAAGATGTTTTCGGCCTCCGAGGTCCGGAAGCACAACTCGGGCGACTCAGCGTGGATCATCGTCCACGGCCACGTGTACGACTGCACCCGCTTCCTCAAGGACCACCCCGGCGGCACCGACAGCATCCTCATCAACGCCGGCACCGACTGCACGGAGGAGTTCGACGCCATCCACTCCGACAAGGCGAAGAAGCTCCTGGAGGACTACCGCATCGGCGAGCTCATCACCACCGGGTACGCCTCGGCCGACTCCTCCCCCAACAACTCCGTCCACGGCCCCTCCGGCAGCCTCCACCTCGCCCCGATCAAGGAGGTCGTCGCCCCCGGGCGCCCCGCCGCCCTGATCCCCCGCGAGAAAATCCCTTGCAAACTCGTCGAAAAGACCGCCCTCTCCCACGACGTCCGGAAATTCAAATTCGCCCTCCCCGGCACCGATCAAGTCCTCGGCCTCCCCGTGGGGAAACACGTGTTCGTGTGCGCCACGGTGGACGACAAATTGTGTATGCGAGCGTACACGCCGTCCAGTGACGTGGACGTGGTGGGGTACTTGGAGCTAGTGGTCAAGGTCTACTTCAAAGGGGTGCACCCAAAATTCCCAAATGGAGGACAGATGTCGCAACATCTGGACTCGCTGGAGATCGGTTCGTTTATCGACATAAAAGGCCCGTTGGGCCACATTGAGTACACCGGAAAGGGGAATTTCGTCGTGCACGGCAAGCAACGCTTCGCCAAAAAATTAGCGATGATCGCCGGCGGCACGGGAATCACGCCGATCTACCAAGTGATGCAGGCGATTCTCAAGGATCCGGAAGATGAGACGGAGATGTACGTGGTGTACGCGAATCGGACGGAGGATGACATATTGCTGAGGGAGGAGCTGGATTCGTGGGCGGACAAGTATCCGGAGCGGGTCAAAGTGTGGTATGTGGTGCAGGAGAGTGTGAGGGAGGATTGGAAGTACAGCTTAGGGTTTGTGACGGAGGGGATTTTGAGAGAGCATATTCCGCCGGCGAAGGACATGGCGCTGGCGCTGGCGTGCGGGCCGCCGCCGATGCTGCAATTCGCGGTGAATCCCAATTTGGAGAAGATGGGCTATGATTTGAAGGAGGATTTATTGATATTTTAGAGTATTTCAAATAGGGATTTCTAATTTTATTTTATTTTTTTTACAAAAATGTGGGTTGTATATATTTGTATGATGTGTATCACTGTGAAATTTGTTGGATGGTATGTCCTGGACTAGTGGACTTCACATTATTTGTTTTTTTCCCTATTGGGGAATTTTTTTTGGGGGGGGGGGGCGTGGCGTCTTTACTTCTTTTCCATTAAGTGGTCTTTTACTAATAAGAATTGTAATAATGTAAGTGCAATGTACATGTTCAAGTCATCAAATAGAGAGTTTCGTTTCGAAATTTAATTTAGGTGTTCTTTTCTCAATGTTTAAGATGTATTGATAGAATCAATTCAAAACATTCCACCATTTATTTTAGTGAATGAGTTATTTAAGTTTTAGCTTGTTTCATAATATAATTATTTAAATATTCAAAATATTCCATGATCTATATCAAATGAAAAAAAAGTGAGTTGAAAAGTTTGTACTCCAATAAAATGTGAATAACAATGCATTAGTTGAATGCTAGATCTATTACTAAAAATAAAATAAAAAATGAAGGAACCAATTAATTAACAAGGGATGAGCAAAAAAGGAAAACTATGACATATAATATGGGACGAAGAAAATACATAATTTGTCGCACCAACTCTGAAGTCAGTTACTCAACAATCAGATACTATTCCGCAATGCAAATATGACTATGAGAGTACGACAAACTAATCAATTTGAATTTTGACGTTACATGAATGTCTATATGTCGATTTAAAAATTTGTTGGAAATATTAGAATATGGAGAATAGTTACTTCACTTGGTTACTGAAATGCTTTACATTCTAATCCGTTTTCCAAAGATAATTGGGGCTTAAGTTACAATTATATTAATTCATATTATAATTGATGAAATCAACTATATTCAAAGGTTGAATTTCGATTAAGGACCGAGTATACATATGCTGAATTAAATAATTAATCAATATGTATGTACTCCATATAGCTGTTCCTGGTTAATTAACGTCACGATGAAGATGAAAGTTCTACTAGTACTATTATTTTGAATGTGTAATGATACAAGGCACAAGGGTCAATCATTGCATAGATAGCATTCGAATTTAATATAATGGAAACTTACAAATATTTGTTGATGCAAAACTTTGCGTGAGATCAGAAGATACGTATCATATATATTGATAGAGGCGATGTTTAACTTTATTTATTTTTAAAAGAATTTTATTTCTAATAAAATTTGGTGTATATGTTTTGTCGTAGTATAACCGTATTGATATCAGGAGTATAATTATTAATAATAAGCACTGCGTAAGAAATAGTATTATTCATTTTTTAAAAATAGTAGTATAGTTTGAAATGATAATTGTTAAATCTTGAAACAGGGGAGCATTAGGGCATATGCTTGATTAAAGTCACAACATACTTCTAGCTTTGTGTTGTCACGTGGCACGTAATATGCAACATTGTAAACACAAATATGCAATATAAATCTGTGGAAGTTGTAGATGAATTTATGCAGTTCATTTTAGTTATAGGCCATTTTATATTTGTTCAGTTTTGAATTATAAACATAAATTGTCTACAATGCAAAATAACCTATGTATAAATGCAATGTATTTATATATATAATGCAAATTAATGTCTAAAATACAAAAATCAACAATAAAAAATGTAATCTGCTTATAACTAAAATGCAATATGCGGAAATGCATCTACAACTTCCACAAATGTATAAATTACATGTTTGTGTTTACAAGATTGCATGTTACGTGTCACGTGGCAGCACGAGATTAGAAGTACATTGTAACTTTAAAATTAGTTGTTTTTAAGCACATCCCTCTTAGAATATTCACAGTTAATATGCACATTAATTAGAAATTGCTCTCGCCCTCTTCACAAATTATTATTTTCACAATTAAATATATGACATACACTTATAGGGAAATAATATATGCTACACACTTTATGTGAACGTCACTTTCTATCGATGCATTTTTAGCATTGTTTGTTTTGTTTCATATATTTAGTTTGATTCTAATACATTTTAAAATATTATTAGTATTTTTTATTAATTTATTTGTTTTCTCAACAACTTTAAATAAACAGATAAAAAGCAAATCGAATTTTAATTTTTATGAATTTTATAAAATTAAAAATTCTATAACATTTATGAATGTACAAAAATCAAATTAAATACTGCTCCATCTAAAATAAAATAAATTACGTAAAAAGTGCATCGAATAAGAGCGGTGTTTATATTAATTGCTCACATAAGGTCCTTAGTATAATCATAAATACTAGTTCCACTTTATTATGATTTGGTTGATATTGACATATGAAATTGTATATGGTACTATATCACTATCAAGAAAAAGGTCTCCAGCTATGATCACAAAATATCTTCCCCACATGTTTAGGTAATATTTTTTTCATTTATTATTAAAATATTATTATTTAAACTTATTTCTAATCGTTTAAAAAGTGTATATCCGAACCATAGTATAATCAGTCCTAAGCAACAGTTAAACATATAACTATGTGTATTTACAAATTAGTCCCAATCAACAAATAAACTAAAATTATTCAAGTAAATGAAACTAATGTTATAGTGTGATTGGAAACTTGAAGTGACTCAAAAAGACGTGTATTGACATAGAAGAGAAAGATACCCTTAGTCGACAACTCGTGCTTAAGTTGGATTTACCATAGCAACTTATTGAAGTTTTGATAAGACGAATGAATTCCAGCTATTCACTTTTATATGATACTAGAATTATTGAAATGAATGTGTGAAGCATTATTATAATTAGCAAACTATAATTTTTATTAGAGATAAATATTATGGAGCCCATTCGTTAGCATCAACTATAGGAGAAGTTTACTAATTAGGTTTATATCCCCGAACTCATATATAGTTAGACAATAGTTAGTAAACAATCTCTAAACTTATTTTACATACATAATAGAAATATTGTAATTTAGTGTTACTTTTAAAAATTATAAAATCTAGGGGTATTCAATCCATAATTATTTTCGTATACATGTATAGCATAGTGAGTTGATAAAGAAAAGTTATATGAATTTCAAATTAGTCATTTGATCTAGTTGTTGTGTTTTTTTTTTTTTTTTTGTACTCCTGCTCACTATCCTAAGAAGGTTTATGTTTTTTAACAATTAAAAATGACATTTTTTTGTATAAATTGAATAATAAAAAGTTCAGCAAAGGAAATAGTGTGAATGTGTAATCCACTTGATTATGATGCCTAGTAGATTAAGAAAAAGTTCAGTCAAAAATCCTATTCTTACTTTTCATTATAATTTATACTAAAGCCAGATCTAGTAAAGTCATTAAATACTAGCAAATGTTGAGAATCCATTAACTGAGACTACCAACAATAGAAATAAAATTTCAGTTCAATTAAAAAGATGTTGTAAAGTGGGGCCCAAAGACCATATGGCCCCGCAGCCATTGGCTGCTGTGAATTCGGAAAGTCATCAAATTGTTTTCATATTTTCGTTTGAGCCAAAGTCCAAATTTAATAATTTTGTCACAATTTTAGATTAAATTTTTTTGCATTTTGGTGAATTCAAAGGGCATCAACCATTTCTCCGCAGCGCAACGACCCTGACCCCTATTTACAGGTATTTTTTTTTACATTTTGAGTGTCAGTTTTAATAGAGTACTTAATGATTTTGAATATTATGTGACCAACATGTGTTCCACCGGAATTTGGTGCTGACATTTTTATTTTATTTGCTTACTAAATTTTTTAATACGCTAAACGACAAAGCCTCTTTATGTCGAATTCAATTTCTTTTTCATAAAATATTTCAGGTGCCGTTTTATTATTGGCCATAATTAATAGTAGTAGCATTTTTTTTCCAATAAAAGTGATATATGTGCTATGGATTACTACACTTTTCTTTTCTTTGGGTGGAAAATAAATGATATCTGAATCTTATCATGAATCGAGCAAATAGAACTTAATTATAAAAGAGTTTTTGAATTCTCCATCTTACATATTCGTATTTAAAACACTTAATAAAGAGGTAATGACAATTAATTACATTAGTTTATAACATGACTTTTAACCACCTTGACACCTAAAATACGACCTTAGCAATTTATGTGGAATAACATGAACTTGGGCGAAATTAAAATTGATTTGGTTGCCGAATAAATACAAGTGAATAATTTTGTAGTATTTACAGAAGCCATGTTCGTAGAGTATAATTTTGCACAATTTCAATCTATATTGTAGAATACAAATTGTGAAGGTATTGTATTTATACCAACATTTAAAATGTTATCGTAAACCAAAATAAGACAAAATAAAGTTATATTATTACATGCAAATATTTAGTTGTTACCGTGGGATTAAATGAGGAATCGACAAAATCGTCCACATCAATTAAATAGTACTCCACTTTGTATTAATTTCATCATTTTTGTACATAGTGCGTAGTGTGACAAAATATGCACTTGCCTTTATATAAGCAAAACTCGTGATCATTGCAAATTGCAGGAGCTATTGAAAGTGGCTAGAATTTTTTCAATAAATAATTAAAAGTGAATCTAGTTGTTGATTTTTTTTCTTCAAGCTACAAATATCAAGAGATATTTATATTGACTTATAAAAATTTGGCCATCGTCAATTATAATTTAGTTGGACTTTATCAAGTTGGCAAATATGAGGTCTACTGTTTATTATTGCACGATTCATTAGTATTTAAAATCAATAAATAGGCTGATAGTTATTTCCTCAACGGTTGATAATGATATTGCAAAAAATCAACCTCATTAGCTACATACTAACTTAGCAATAATTATTTATAAATGCATTAGACTTGGTATAAAAAATATTGCAGAACCGTACGGTTCAATTTATATATACGTCACACCGGAATCAAAATTTGTAGTACTACTATTAATAAAAATTGGGTGTCAGTTGTCAATGTGTCGACTGAATTAAAAAAATATTCCACACCATTTAATATTAAGCTTCCTAAAACTTTGGGTTTCTAATTATTTTATTTTATGTTTGTTGGCTTTTATATTTTGTCTTCATTGGAAGCACAATGAAGCATGCATGTTGAATTGTTGATCGATCTGTGCTGTCACACTCCAACAGCTGTGGGAGATGGAAGTAAATTAATAATCTGTATAAACAGCAGTTACATTTCTAATTTAATTATTAAATTAATCAGAACTTATCTTTAAGCTTCATTGTATTTATGTTAATCGTCTAATTAAATCAAATGAGTAAACTATTTATTAAAAAATACACGAATTTAATAAATGATTATCATACTAAACCATTTTTATGTAAAAAACTGATCCAAAATGTTTTGGGTGTTAATTAAACTAATCGTCTAAATAAATCAAATGAGTAACCTAGTTATTAAAAAATACACTAATTTAGTAGTAAATGATTATCATACTAAACCTTTTTTATGTAATAGACTGATCAAAAATGTTTTTGGGTGTTAAATAAACTAAGTGACATTCTTATACCATTCGTATAAAATGTATTTTCGCCGCTTGTTTTTTGTGTTGCTTTTATGGTCTTTTATACTCCTACCTTAAGTTCGCTTGACTAATAGTGAACGTTTTATTGTATATTTATTGTTTGGATTTTTTTCACTCGAATTTTCTTCCTTCTAATTCATTTTGCTTGTATATTTTATGTTGTTAAATTATATATATGACATGATAAATAAACGGAATACTACAAAAAAACTCGATATATAGTGCCGTCACTAATCAACGAAATATCCTCACTTAATAGAGTTAGTGACAGATTAAGTATCGGCAGATCTGTCATTAAAAAGCTTGTCAGTAAAAAATTACATGCGTCACTAAATTTACTAATCCACCCAATGACGGAAAACATATGCAGCTGCCATGGTAAGTTCATATTAGTGACTAAATAATCTGTCACTAGGGAGTGACCGACGCTTTACAGTCATTTATCCGTCACTAGTTATTAAGTTGTCGGCCGCCGTCTCTAATTAACGTTTTTTTGGTAGTGAAGGGAAGGGAATGTAATCATGTATCATATGTTTTCAGCGCATATGATATAGGAGTATAAATTATGGCTTAATTACACACAGCACATGTGTAACTAAATGTAAACTTCAAACAATAATTATGGTTGGGGTCCATTAATTGTTTCAAAATTGGTAGATCAAACGAAACCATTTTTTAGGCCCATATTTCGTAGTTTGTGTGGTTATATTTATGTATGTATTTGGAAAATGCCCCAAGGCAAAAAGTGCAAAATTTGAAAAACTTTTGCATTCCTGGCTAAATACGTAATAAAAAAGTGTAATCTTTTGAATTTAAGTTTAAAATAGAATCATAAAAGAAGATTGGTAGAAAAATGAGGCCTCAGATCTTTTCAGTTGGAACCCAGTCCAATTCAAAGCCCGTGTATTCATTGGGACCTAGCCCGTCGACAAGGTAAAGGTTTGTAATTACGTTTTAGTTTGAATTTAGTTCTCGGCCCAATCAAATTTGGTTTCATATCCAATTTGCAAATTAAATTTGAGTAGTAATGTTTACAAATGTTTGAGACTTTGAGTAGTTTGAATTTATAAATTAAATTTGGTTTGTAATTAAGGTTTAGTTTGAATTTAGTTCTCGGCCCAATCAAATTTGGTTTAAAATCCACTTTGCAAAATTCGCGCATTCGAGCATTTAAGGTGTCCGAGACTTCGCCAAGAGGAGGAAGACATTTAAAATACTTGGTAAAGAGGAATATAGATTATTATGTACGTATAATATAATCAATAATAAACTGTAAAATAATTGATGTTATTCTTCATGATTGATGTCATATTCTTTATTTTTCAATGACTTGTCTCTTGTAATAATTTAATACACATAAAAGATAGGGTGATTTAATCATAAAAAGTGGATAAAAAATGAGAGTGGGAATGAATCACCTCCTTAGAACCATAGATCTTCAAGGCTATTAGAAATGGGCCACTCACCCCTTAAAAGGCCTCATAAGGGGGAAGGTTATCCACACTTATATACATTAGATTGGATCATCACCAAGTCGATGTGGGACAGAATTGAGAGAATTTGAGAGAATTTAACACGCCCCCTCACGTGTGGGCCGGAAAGGACATCGGTCTTCCATCACGTGGGTAGGCAATGCTAGAGATAAGAGAGAACCATCATCGATGTGGGCCGGAAAGGACATCGGTCTTCCACTCGTGAGGTAGATAAGAGATAAAGAGAAAACCATCATCGACTTGGGCCCGCTCTGATACCATATTAGAAATGGGCCACTCACCCCTTAAAAGGCCTCATAAAGGGGAGGGTTATCTACACTTATATAGATTAGATTGGATCATCACCAAATCGATGTGGGACAGAATTAAGAGAATTTGAGAGAATTTAACAAAGGCAAACAAGTAAAGCAAATTTAGACAACTTTCACTAAGGCAACAACTCGCGTGGGCTCTACAAATCCAACGTCAAGAAGTAAAAAATGCATACATTGACTTGAATTAATGAAACGTTAAAACAAGCAACCATTCAACAATGGAATTAGATAAACTCTCGTCCAGAGCCTTTGTCCTAACGGCAAAGAGCTTAGACATTATTGTATGGGGTACTAAAAAAAGTGTTCGATAAACTCTCAAATAAGTAAGGTTTAAAATTATATTGAATATTTTTAAAGTCTCATAGACAATTATTTGTAGTTAGGGTTTGAATCCCAAGAAATGGGTCCAAATTAGTGAAAAACGGCCGAAATAGTGCTCGCCCTCGACCCGGGCGAACTTTTGACCTCGAATCGCCAAAATCGTGCAAAACTCACAACCAGGCGTTCTCCAGCTCACATTCTCAGGAGTTGCTCGCTCTTCAGCACACGGCTTTCATAAATTAGCCATAACCCTCTCCACCGAACTTTGATTGAAGCGTGCAAAGTACTCACATAAAGCTCTTTCGACATCAGTGGCCTTGAAAGAGAATTTGGGATAAGCTGATTATTGTTTTACTCATGATCTAGCTACAACTTAGCTTAGCTCTCTTTTGGGTCTCAATCAACTATATACCTCAAATTCGTTCGTTGTATTATATGATGTTGAACACTCGAGTTCACATCAATAGCTATAGGATATGCTTTAGGGTTCTTATTACAAATATACCATATTTAAGGTCATGGATCTGTAGAGAAATAATCCATGAAAAGCCGCAAACCAGCTTGTTCACGGTCTCGGTGGATATACATCTGAGTATGCGGTACCCGGTCGTGTTGCTCGTTCCACGCTTGGATAGCAGCTTGATAGCGTTCCACCTCGTTGTTGATTTCTTCTTGGATTGCGGGCATCGCCGTCTCTAACATTCGAGCCATTTGAGCTTCGATTGCTCGTTGGCCTTCACGCCGAGGATTCATTTTTCGAATTTTATGGTGAGTGAGAGGGAATGAAGTTGAAGTGATTTGAAAATGGATGGAAGAAAAATCGGAGGGGACTTGCGGCCCGGCCCGAACGCAAATAACGCCGGGACGGGCCGCAACCGATGCGGCCCAGGCACGCATATCGCCGGCCTGGACGTGACGGAGGGAGAGGCCCCGGGACGCAACTGCGTCCTCGCGACCGGCCTGGGCCGAGCCGCATCGTCGTCCAACGCTAAACACGGGCCGGGACTCGCGAGTTGCGGCCCGGCCCAGTAGCGTTATTCATGCTCTAATTAAATTAATTTCTTATATTCACTGTGCTTTAAAAAATCAATCACAGATACTTTATAATGCGATGGCAATTATTGTTTCTGACATAATTCCAAGGTAGTACTTTCGTATAATTTGCTTATATACTACTACTATATAAACAATGCACCCGCATAAATTCTTACTTGATGTTGGCCTAGTACTCCCATTTCTTAATTTATTACGCATTGCCATAACATTAATTTCCGCACAGCAAGAAGAGCCAAAACATTTATACTACTTTTTTTTAGTGAAACATTTACTAGTAGTACTAATTTTCTTATTTTGCAGAAACTATAACGTTGTACCCAATCAAATAAGTACAGTTTATTTGAAATACTGCTACAACATAATGTCTAAAACAACAAACCCAAAGATTCACTCAGTTATTTACTGTCCAAACAATGTTTCATCTGTTGACAACTTAAAATCTTGTCGGAATTAGGTATTTTTCCTTTAATAATGATAATTAGTTTATTATTTGTAACAATATAAATATTGAACTCACAACCTTAAATTCTCTTTTATAATTAAGATATTGGATAAAACACATCGAACTCTTTTGATTTTCATAATCACCGTGACTAAAGCTATGTTTATTCTCATATCTTACTCGATCACCATTTCTTCTTAGAACTTGACATATAGCAATTATCTCGACCCGTAGTCAAAGTATTAAGTTATGATTATCCATCTCACATCACTCAACTAATTTAATAAAAATAACCTATCTTATGCATATTGTATATTTGTATTTTAGTAAGTATTATTTTATTTAACATGCCAAACGCTTTCATTGTTATATGGATTATTTTTTAAAAAAAACTCGTCTCCTATATAACTACATATTTGTATTTTAGTAAGTATTATTTTATTTAACATGCCAAACGCTTTCATTGTTATATGGATTATTTTTTTAAAAAAACTCGTCTCCTATATAACTATATTTTAAATTTAAAACATGAGAAAATCAAAGTTGGAGTTGGACCTAATATATTAGTAGTATGAGTGATTATCACAGGATATATACAGACTAGAGAGAGAGGGAAGTGCAGAGCTCGTCTTTCTGAATTTTCTCATTTCCCCCCTTTAATTAATTTTCTACTAAGACAGAGAGATGGACGGCGGAGCTCCGGCGGAGGCAGACGCCGTGATGTCGGAAGCAGAGACGCAGGTTCCGCAAGCGCCGATGGATCACATACCATCGACGTTGAGCCACGGCGGCCGATTCATCCAATACAATATATTCGGCAACATCTTCGAGGTCACAGCCAAATACAAACCCCCAATCATGCCTATCGGGAAAGGGGCATACGGCATCGTTTGGTAACTCACTCTCCACCACTGCTGTTTTCTACTCTTTCAACCATCTAATTTAATTGCCTTTTTAGCTCTGCTTTGAATGCGGAGACCAACGAGCATGTGGCGTTGAAGAAGATTGCCAATGCATTCGACAACAGAATTGACGCCAAGAGGACTTTGCGTGAGATCAAACTTCTTCGCCACATGGATCATGAAAACGTTAGCTTTTACTCTCTAAATGAGTGTTGAATTTAGGGTTTGAGTTTGAAACCACTTAGATTGTGTGAAATTGATGAAATTATACAGCTCGACCAAGAATGTATTGTTGTTCTAAGAAGGAGACTTGTTTCGGCATTATATGATTCTTTTCATCCCATTTCGTATAAATATGTGTAATCATAAAATTTTGTCTTTTTTTTGTGTGTTTTGAAATTCATTAGTCTGATGTTCCTTGGGCAGTCGGTTTGTTGGATTAATAGATAGCTCTAGTTGAAGTTTTTTCAGTTTTTTTGAAATTATTGAGAGTTTGTGGTGCTTTTATCTGCCAAATAGAAAGAATCATGTAAAAAACAATATGTCTGTGTGTAAGCGAAGTAATGAATTCACACGTTGGTATACTCGTTTATGATGTAATATAAATTTGATTTATTATGAGATTCTGTATAACTCAATGAGTTAGTTAGAGATAAAAAGTTATCAAGATCGCTTTTTTCTAGAGCAGCTCCATCTTAGGAGATAGTCTTTTTTATTCAAAGATGCATAAAATTTTAGTAGTTTCGTGCCATGCCACGATGGAGCTCAATAAGTTGCCAAAATGTGAAATACGGTAGGTGGCCTTTGGTTTCTTTGATACTCCCATCTTTTTTGGTTATAGAAAGATAAATACAGTGTGAATACCTGGTCAGTTTTGATTGAGTGAGGAGCCTGAAACTGGTTAATTTGAGTTTAACTGGTCTAATTATCATATGGGATTATTTAGGAATATGTGATTGTTAAGTTTCGATGAAAGCTTTGGTACTCACATAGAGCGGCAATTGGATTGAATTATAGTGCTGAGCCTGCAACACGCTCCTGGCTTGACTAATTTGGCACGATCAACTTTACAATTTTTTTTGTTAATGTAGAGATTTGGTACTGACTAGAGTTAATCGTTCATATAATCATATCATCTGACATGGAGAAGAGATCTAGAGGATTTTAGGAATGCCGGAATAAGTTGATGTGCACTCTAATTCAATGCAAATCTCTTCTGCTGCAGGTGGTTGCTATCAGAGATATAATTCCACCACCTCAAAGAGAAGCATTTAATGATGTTTATATTGCATATGAACTTATGGATACTGATCTCCATCAAATCATCCGTTCCAATCAAGCTTTATCCGAGGAACATTGTCAGGTTATATTTCACATTTAGTTCAATTTATTCTGCTTATATTATCACTTGTTGCTTATTTAGTCATAATTTTTGCACCTAGTGACCTACATGAAAATGTCTTTCTAGTTCATCTTGAAATTACAGCACTTTGTGTTGCATAAATATAAAACCAGAAAAAGTTAGTAGCTTTTACTTCTTCTCATCTTTACTCATTGAATATATTTTTACAGTTAGTATTTTATTCATGGAGTGTTGATAATCATATATTTTGGCTTTGTTGACATGTTATTGCTTTGTTGGAAGTTGTTTTATACCATCCACTGTTTTCTTTCTCGTTCTCTCTTTCACTGTCAAAAGTTATATCCATTTAACGTTAAACTTCCACGGAGACATTTTGAGAGTTTTGTAAAAAAAAAAAAATCTGTAAACTAACTATTTCGTGGTTGTACAGTATTTCTTGTATCAGATCCTTCGTGGATTGAAGTATATACATTCAGCAAATGTTCTCCATAGGGATTTAAAGCCTAGCAATCTTCTTCTGAATGCAAATTGTGACTTAAAAATTTGTGATTTTGGTCTGGCACGGGTCACTTCTGAAAGTGACTTCATGACGGAGTATGTGGTTACAAGGTGGTATCGCGCACCAGAGCTGTTGTTAAATTCATCAGACTACACTACAGCTATTGATGTATGGTCCGTCGGGTGCATTTTCATGGAATTGATGGATCGGAAACCATTGTTTCCCGGTAGAGATCATGTACACCAGTTGCGTCTTTTGATGGAGGTATCTACTAGCTACTTTATTTTTTATGTCAATATGTCTATTTTCTATCACGATGACTTATTTATGAACCATCACGGAAATTGTTATACTCCATTGACAAAGGCTCTAACCCATGGGTAGTCTTAATTACGAGGCTGTTCCAGTTCTCTCTGTAGCCATTCGATTGCATATAGTTAGTTTTTTAACGTAAGCTTTTTTTGGTGATCAATAAGCATGCTCCATTGATGTTTACATGTGCTACTATGGCAAATGTCAGCATGGGTTTTGTTTTTCTTGTAGCTGATCGGCACGCCATCTGAAGCTGAGTTGGGATTGCTGAATGAAAATGCAAAAAGATACATCAGGCAGCTCCCCCCATATTCCCGGCAATCATTTACGGACAAATTTCCTCATGTGCACCCCCTTGCCATTGATCTCATTGAGAAGATGCTAACTTTTGATCCTAGACAAAGGCTTACAGGTATGGCACTTCTGCCTTCCCTATCACCATTAGCACCAGAACTGTTCTTATCTTGAGAAATTAATGTTATACAGATTTCCATTTTGATATCGAACTTGTTACAGACGTCTGTACCAAAATGTAGACTTATATTTTGATTTTTTTACCATCAGTTGAAGGTGCATTGGAGCATCCGTACCTCAACTCGCTCCATGACATCAGCGACGAGCCTGTTTGTGTGACTCCCTTCAACTTCGACTTCGAGCAACATGCATTGACGGAGGAGCAGATGAAGGAGCTCATCTACCGGGAGGCGCTTGCTTACAATCCCGAATATCATCTGCCCTTGTGAAAAAATAAATCGTATGACAGCAAAATTGTGCTGTGGAGTTGTTGAGTATTGTGGTGCCGGTGTTGTAGTATGTGATATTGAATCAGTTTCTTGTATATAAATTCTTGAATTTAGGCATGCATATTTATCTACACCAATGCTGTTACGAGTAGTGGCTGCCGGCGGTGGTGAGGATCAAAACGACATGTGTTAGTAGTGGTTGCCTTGTATTTTCTATGAACCTAACATTTTCCGACTATTTGAATATTGTGGTTTATTTTTTATTGTTTCTTGTATGTGATTCGTAATGTTACTCTTTCAATTTAGTTTATCATTCTTGTATTTTCTGTTTGAGTCAATTAATAGTAGTGTGTGAAATATTTAAATTAAAAAATATCAAAAGAAATGAGAAAACAATGTAACAATTTTCATAATTTATGTCCGAAGAAATGAAATCTAATTTAAGCCTTTCATCTTTAAATCCTAGCGTGTCTCCTAGTATATTTTTGATATATGATATGTACTCCGTATGAAACTATTTACATCCAAATTAAATACTACTACTAATTAAATCATCTTTTTTACTCCACCCGTCTACGAATAGGAGTTCCATTTTTCATTTTAGTCCATCCACGAATATGAGTCCCGATCATAATTACTTTAAATAGCAAAAAGGTCTCATATTCCACTAACGCAATCCACTCACATATTATTTAAAACTAATAAGTGAGATTTATATTCCACTAATTTTCTCCCACACACTTTACTTAACATCTTAATACCCGTATCAGAAAAAAATGAAACTTCTATTCCTGAACGGCGGAAGAAGGAAGTAATACAGAAGGGTAATTGATATTGATCATATACTCCATTTTGTAGTAATACTATTGTCATGGAGTGGCTACTTAACTCTAAACGCTAGATCCTAAATTCTAGACTCTAAGCTGCTGAATATTTGCTGGACCATCATTAATTATTAACTTTACACTATTTCAGTTTTCAATTGATGTATGTCAAATCATATTTAATTTTTAACTTCCTATAAAGAATAAAATAATTACAAAATAAGAATAAATAACTTAAGAGCATCCGCAATGGTCGGCTAGCGACCGGCTAGTCGATTCGTCGCGCTGGCCGATCGGCTAGCCGAACCATTGCAGTCGGCCAGCGCAAAATCGGCGAGCGGATCGGCGTGGGCTCGCCGATCGCTCGTCGCTGGCCGAAACGCTAGCCGATCGGCTAGCCGCCATTGTGGAGGCCCGATCGGCCAGCGCCGATTTTCGATTTTTTTTTTTTTTTTTTTAAATCATATATAAACGCGATTTTCGTTTCATTTTCATTTGCACCACTTGTTTTAACGAGTTTTCTCTCTCTCTAACTTTCTGTTCAAGAGCATCATCGAGCGATGGATCACGCAGGTGGTAGCGGTAGCAGTAGTGGTGGGGATCCTGAGGAGTACGAACGGAGGATGAACGAGGCTATGGAGGCCTACATGAACCGCGGGATGGAGCGGTACATGCGTATGGTGGAACAGCAGGCGATACCTCGCCCTCCACGAGTTGTCCACCACCGAGCAGTGATTGACCGGGATCACGTAGCTGCACATCAGCGGCTGTACGAGGACTACTTTGCAGAGTACCCGCGGTTTCCCGCCAACATGTTCCGGCGGCGTTTCAGAATGCGCAGGGAGTTGTTTATGCGCATCGTTAGGGCATTGGAGCGTCAATATATGTGTTTCCGCTTCAGGCACGATGCGGCTAGCAGACCCGACCACACCCCTATCCAAAAGTGCACGGCGGCAATCAGGCAGTTGGCCTACGGAGGCGCGGCAGACATGTGGGATGAGTACCTCCACATCGGTGAGTCGTCAGCCCTGAAATGTCTGAAGGAGTTCTGTGGGGGCGTGATCAGCATTTTCGGTGAGCAGTACCTTCGAAGCCCTACTCCCGAAGATTGTCAGAATTTGATGCAGATGCACGGGGAGAAGCATGGGTTCCCCGGGATGTTAGGCAGCATAGACTGTATGCATTGGGAGTGGAAGAACTGTCCGACTGCCTGGAAGGGGGCCTACACGACCGGCTACAAGTCAAAGAACCCCACAATAATCCTCGAGGCCGTAGCTGATTACCGGCTGTGGATCTGGCATGCGTATTTTGGGGTAGACGGGTCGAACAACGACCTCAACGTCCTGAACTCGTCTCCCCTCTTCAACGAAAAGTGCCAGGGCGTCGGTCCAGCCGTCTCATTCGTGGCCAACGGCAACCGGCATGATATGGGCTACTACTTGGCGGATGGGATATACCCTCGGTGGCCGGTCTTTGTGAAGACGATCCGACAAACAAGTGATGAAAAGAAGGCCTACTTTGCGCAACGACAGGAGTCGGCACGTAAGGACGTGGAGCGCGCATTTGGTGTGCTCCAGTCTCGATGGGCGGCAATCAAGGGCCCAACGCGTTTGTGGGATGTCGGATGCGTTTCCGAGATAATGTACGCCTGCATTATCCTGCACAACATGATCGTTGAAGACGAAGGCGTACAACTGACTAGTTGGGTCGGTGACGATGAAGCCGGTCCAAGCCACGGAACGGCCACCCCTAGTGTACGACAGGGGGTACCCCTCGATGAAGCCGGCCGACTCAAGGAATTTGCCAGCATGCGCCAAGTGGATGCTCATATTCAACTCCAAAAGGATATAATTGAAGAGTTGTGGGCACGGAGGACTGCACGACGATAGTTTTTTTTCTTTATTATGCATGTACTTTTTTTTTTATCTATGTAACTTTTTTAAATGCAATTAATGAATTTTCCCGTACACGTGTCTAAATTTAATTCCGTATTTTAATCGTAATTTTAATTCCGTAAATGTAGTATATTTTGAATTGTTTTTATTGCGGCTGGCCTATGACTGGCCTAAATCTGACGTGACAGGTGGTTTTTTTAGTGTTGCTGACATGACAGATGAGAGAATGGCTGGCCTATGGCTGGCCTAAGCACCATTGCGGATACTCTAATGTACTCCTATTAGACAATAAAATTATTTCTGCCTTTTAGATCGTGTTAATAGTTAATCATCTATTTATATACTTATTTAATTATTTTTCTCTTTTCTATATTCTCAATATTTATTAAACCAAATGATAATTACTTCCAGTGGTTTATTAATACCATTCAGCCATCTCATCATATATTTTTTATATTATTTAAAAAATATATTATTATTTGTTTTAGGGTACTAATATTTTACTACTGTAAAATTATAAAAAAATACAAAAAATAACAAATTAAAGAGTTAAAGAGATAAGTGATACTCCTAAATAAAGAAAAATTGATCATGTATAGAGATTTTTTATAGCAAATTTGATATGAAGAGGGAAAAATTATGAATTTTATAGTATTTTTTATTTTTTTAAATATGGAATACTAAAGATAATTAATGCAAATTGATAACTTTGGCGAATATATGGAAGAAAGAGAAATCAAGTGGTCTCATTTCCCATTTTCATAGAACAAAGTCTACGAGACATCATTATCTATTTTTAATTTTGTTTTATTAATGACATAGAGGAGATAGAGACCGTCATCTCCGGTTAACATTAATATGGCCTTACAGAGAGATAATGTAGGCATACATTTGCAATTTAAGGGTACAGGAATACTACTTGTACTACTCAAATATTAAGTGTGTATTTTTAAAAATGTATATACTTCTTGTAAATTTGCTTTGTTTTTTTTATCTCATATTGTATCTCTCTAGAAATGAGTAGTAAACCATTTTTTTCCCCTCATCTTAACTGAATAAAATTGGATTGTCAATGCAATAAACAGAGATTGGATGTACTACTATTAGTATTTTGTAATTTTATGTCATCATATCATATCTACACAATCCTGAACCTAAATCTTAAACACTATTTATAGTCCTTAGCCATTATTGCTTTACATTAATTATTATGACATGTGTCAAATCACAATTAATTTTTATATTTTCAATAATAATAAAAAAGAATAATCTGAAGTCAAAATAAATACTACTAATTTAACATTTTTGGACATTATAATTAAATTGATTTTTTTTTATAAAAAAATAAAAACAAAGTATCCGTTCACTCTTTCTTTATTCGATCACAATCACCTACTTAATCTTTTTTCATTTTTCTAATTTATTTCATTTTCTTTTTACTTTTCAAAGCAGTTTCTTAATTTCTATGTTCAAAAATTTTGGCCGAACTTAGTTGGAAATGAGCAAATAATTTTTATCTCCTGTTAACATATAGAGATAAGTTTGATAGTCGACTATGGTTTACTTAGACCTAGACTAAATCGAAAACGTGAACTGCAATAATTAATTGATTCTAGCTGTCGAATTTCTTAGATCAACGCTTGAATACGAAAATTACGGTTGGAGTTTATACGTGAAGTAGTCGTATGAATTGATTAATTGCATTCAACTTAGTTCCTACTATCAATACGTTAGTAATTGATCGAGTAGATGAAAAACTTGAGTAATCATTATATTTTACTAAGATATTGTTTAATATAGTAAAAAAAAAAATTTACATAGTTGAATTATATCATTGGAAAGAGAAGTCATGTTCATTTATTTTCCTTTCTTTTTTAGTATATGACATTTTTATTTTTGTTATTGCTATGATTTTTTCAATTAAATACTAAAATATTCTATAAAAATTAAATGGATTCATAATTAGCACACTTACAATTTCTATTTTTTAATTTCTATTTTTTATTTTATTATAAACACTAAAATGATAATATTAAACACAAAAAGATACTCCCCCCGTCTCACTTTAGGAGTCCCGGTTTACCATTTTGGGGTGTCCCACTTTAGGAGTCTCGGTTGAAATATTCCATAAATGTTATTGGGCCTCACATTCCACTAACCTTTTTCTACTCACATTTTATTATAAAACTAATATAAAAAAATAAGACCCACATTCCACTATTTTTTTTCCACCAACGTTCCTTTACATTTCTTAAAATTTGGTAAATGTTATCACACACCACCCACTGCACAACACACGTGTACAACATGTAAATCACAAAACTATATAAAAATAGAGCTTTGCACGTAGCGTGCTCAGGCATCTAAGTGCTGCACCCTCACGCGCAACCCACTTATCCTGTGCATGAATTAGGATTATGTTTTGCCCTTTATTTTATACTAGTATACAGTATTAAATCATAAAAATACAAATATTTAATTAAATAGATAAAATTTAATTCAATAGTAATAATATTATAATTTTAATTATGTAATTATTTAGTTTAATGAAAAATATATTTTGATCAAATTTTATACTGTATGATTTTAATTATAAAATATAATTGCAACTCCTAAGAGTGAGTAAGAATGAAAAAATTGTGTTTAGGCGTATAATGTCGGTGTGTGATCAAATACTAACTAAGTTATAGTAGTAATTAATACTTAATGCTATCAATTTTGTATGTTAAAAATATCAACAGAAAGACATAAATTTATCAATATTCTTATGCTGATAAACTTATGTCTTTGTATTGATATTTAAATTTACATGTTGTATTGATATAATTATGTCTTTGTGTTGATAATTTTAATACATTAAATTGAAAGTTATTAGTTATTACTGTAAATTAGTTAGCACGTTAGGGCAACCCTGTAATGTGTTTTGTGTAGTTAATAAAAGTGACTGCTAGTCTGATACATATACCATAGCACTGAAGCACTCCAAGTTGTAGATGAATATGCTCTGAATTACTTTAATTCTGGTTTTAGACGAATTCAATGTGCTTTGAATTTATTTCAATTCTGTTTTTAGACACTTGCCCTAAAATTCAATAGAATGATACTACTATTTATATGCTTGAATTACTTTAATTCTGTTTTTAGACACTATCCCACAAGACCTCCTTCAAATACTATAAAATTAAAATATTAATTTAAACTTATTTTGTTCTATGCACAGCAATTTGGAGGCAAATAAAGGATGAATAGTGAGAATATTTAACAATAGGATTGATAATGAAAGAGGTTACATAGCTAAAACATAAAATAATGTAACATATGTTTCCAAATCACCCAAGCTTCTACTCATACCAAACCGCTAGGGAGACATTGAAAACACTGCCATTCTATAATAAAACCAACATTTTAATAAGATCCGCGGCAGATTCTGCCCACATTCACCGGCGCCGCCGGGTTCCGCTCCGATCCATCGCGCGGCGGCTCCAGAACCACCGGCAAAAACTCCTCATCATTGCACACGAAGGTCGACTTCTCGAACCTTCTAATCAGCGCTTCTTTCCCCTATTAATAATTCAATTAAATCAAAACAAAATTAAAAAAAAAAGAGAAAAGAAAAAGAAAAACAAATTCACCTGAAGCCTAGCCCACTTGATCTCACAAACTTTGCGGCTACACACAGTTTCACCATCTTCGGTGTAATATTCCCGCCATTTGAAGCCGGAGAGAAGCTTCTTCATTTTCACCGTGGCCTCCGCATTTGTGAAATTAACGAAAGCGTAGCCCAAGTTTCCCAGCTTCCTGTTTTCAATTACACAGATATATACTATAAATAATTAAAAACAATAGTACCATAGTTAAAAAATGAGTTGGAATCTTTTTTTTACCTGAAATCAAAGGGGAGGTAGAGGAAATCATATGCCACAGAATGAGTTTTACAGTGGCCATCAAGAAATTTAAGCATGAATTCTCTTCTACACATAATTAACAAAGGAACACTCATTAATTCAAGAAATACGCAAAAATGTTTGACGTGTATACTTATGGAAATGTATTTATTAGGATTAAATACATAATCATGAGGCTGCATTAATGAATAATGATCAAAGCATTTAATTGCAGATTCGAATGTTTCCCTTTTAAGCACATACATGAAGCTAGATCAGACTATCACTAACAAGCAATTTTGCAGAAAAATTAATTCTTACACTATTTTATTTCTGAGACAAAAACATCCATTCCCATTTCATGTCCCAAACTTAAATACTAGTATGAATTTATGTTTTAAAATCTGGAAAAAATTGGTTGATTTTTTGTAAAGGAATGTAGGTACCTGAGCTGATTGGGTATGTTCTTGATCATGAGAGTCGTTTTAGAAGACGCATCGGCAGCTGGGGAAGCCTTTAAAGTGGGCAGTGGTGGCGCGTTCTTTGGCCTCCAATTTAGCTTCGGAGGCGGAGGCGGAGGCGGTGGCTTAGCTTTAGCCTTAAGGAGGCGCGGTGGGAGACGATTCTTTAGTGTCTTTTTGGGTGTGTGGTGGTGGTGATGGGAAATGGGGTGGTTTTGTAGGTAGATGGGGGAAGGGAAGGTCACATAATATTGCGGCGGAGGGTATGTGAAGAGGGCGTGGGGTAGGGGAGGAAGCGGTGGAGGGAGCGGAGGGCTCGGCCGCCACTCAATGGCGTGGGGATTCAGCTTTACACACATGTTGGGGGAGACTGGAGAGAGGTGTTAGATGTCTTAATGCTACACCCATTTATATAGTTGTACCATTTTGGTAGATATTGTTTGCTTTCTACAATACTATTTTTGTTTTTAACTTATCAAAAAATCAGCTTCATTTAAACCCACGGTCCATTTCTATCATGTCATTTTACATTTTTTATTTCAGCTACCCAGACCATACACCATTTCTAGTTACAACTCATTTCACCATTCTCTATCATTTTTCATAGTATAACATAAAACAAATTGAATAACAAAATCTTTGAAAAAATATCATAGCTTGAAAACACTGCAATCAAAATTACATTGCCGTAGCTATTTTCACTTTCGAGTTTGGATTTCATGTTGTTGCATCGGTGGGATCCCAACCAATTAGAAAACTATACTCCCTCCATCTCAAAATAACCGAAACACTTCTTTTGGGCACGAGATTTAAAGAATTGATATTTAAAAAGTTAAATTGGATAGAGTAACATACCAGAGATAAAGAAAAATAGAGGAAGAAAAATAGAGGAATGAAGAGCGAAGCACATTGTTGCATTCATTTTGTGCTTTCGGGGTAATGGATGTTATTGGAAGACCATAAATATTAATATTTAGAGTGAACTACAAAAATAGTCCTTGGACTATGCGTCTATCTCGCCAATGAACTCTGGACTTTAAAAATATCCCCAGACAATCCTGGACTAAACATTTATCTCGAAAATTGTCCTTTTTCACTGTTTTGTGACGAAAATACCCTTTTAGGGGGTTTTGGAGGGTTTGGGCAATTTGGTCCTTTTACATTTTAAATATGATATTATTTCAGTTATGTACTAAATCTGATATCAAAATTATCATTCTTCTTCCCTTTTGGCATCCTTCACTTTGTTTCTTTATTTCAATATTAGATTTAATTTTATAAAATTAAATTTTGAATTTCGAGTTTTAAATATCAATAAATTTTTTTAATTATTAAAATTACTATTAAATAACAAATTAATAGTTTTAATCAATATTTGATAGTGTCTACTCCCTCCGTCCCGAATAATTCGTCTCAGTTTTCCATTTCGGTCCGTCCCACATAATTTGTCCCATTTCACTTTTACCATTTTTGGTAGTGGACCCCATATTCCACTAACTCATTTCTACTCACATTTTATTATAAAACTAATATATAAAGGTAGGACTCACATTCCACTAACTTTTTCAACCCACTTTTCATTACAATTCTTAAAACCCGTGCCCGGTCAAAGTGACCCGCATTATCCGGGACGGAGGGAGTAATATTTAATCAATAAGGTACGATTGACACCTTAGATTTAATCAATATTTAATACTAGTTTCAATCATAAATAGATCATATAACACGATTTATTCCGAAATAACTATGCATTTAATGTATAGGAGAATTTGACTAAAAATATTATGAAATTGACTAAATCGTGTTATATGATATATTTATGATTAAAACTATTAAATATTCATTAAAATTAAGGCGTCATTGTACCTTATTGATTAAATATTAGATACTATCAAATATGGATTAAAACTATTAATTTGCTAATAGTAATTTTAATAATTAAAAAAATTTATATGAAAGAGTTCTGACTCCATTTGGATGGAGAGTAACTGGAGAATAATGAACTACATGTGTGGATGCCCAAGAGGAAGTGCTATTTTATTGGTTATTATAACTAATAAAGAACACTAGAAATATAAACATTAAACTCAATAATTTATATTGACGATTTGCTAGTTCCCATTTATTATTGCTTTTCATTTTCCTTCATGGCAAAAAAGTGGCGTTTTGCTAGTTCCATAGTTATTATTGCTTTCATTTGCCTTCATGGGAAAAAAGTGACATTTTGCTAGTTCCCTATTATTGCTTTTCATAATCCTTCATGGCAATGATAGTGATGTTTTACTTGTTCCCTAGTACTATTGCTTTTCATTTCTTTTCATGACAATGGATAAATAGGGAGTACTCCCTTCCCTTCAATTAAAAATAAAAAATAAAAGAGAGAAGATGGTAAATGAAACGAGTTTTAATGTATTGATTAATTAAAAAAGAGATAGAAAATGTAAGAGAGAGAGGGATGAAAAATGTGGTGAAATGTGTGTTAATGGATTGTGGGGTTGTGGCCGAACCAAAATGACAAAACTTGTCTATTTTTCGTAGACGGAGGGAGTAGTATTTTATAAATATAATTATTGATAATGATTTTTTGCATTTATTGAAAAAATGGTTTGCAACTGTTTATTGTATTGTCTTGTAAAATTTAATTAAGCCAATTTTTTACACACAATATGAATGTTTAATCGCGAGAAAGAAAGATGCTTTATTAGATGTCTCAACTCTTAGATGGTAGACCAGCTATATTCGGAAGTAGTTTAAATTTGGCTTGGTGTCTTATATTTTTGGTTCAACTTTTTTAAAACTATTTAAAGGCACTTCAAAATCAGCTTAATTTTAAGCCGCATCATTTTGGTCAGTACTATTATTTTATCAACAGACTATTTTTAAGCCACAACCCTTTCTCCGCTTTGTATTATTTTTCATGATATATTTTAATTTTTTAAAACTATAAATCAAATAAAAATACAAAATAATTAAAAACTATCAAAGCTTAAAAACTGTAACACCCGCCCTTTTTGAACCATAATCGACCCAATATCACCTTGCATTAGTTGTTATTTCTTGTTTGTTCGGTTTAAAATGTGTGCGATCTCGTTAATCAGAAAGAAGACGTTTAATAGTTTTGCTAAATAAAAGAAAAATCTATGAGTTCGTTTAACACAAGTTCAAATAGAATTTTGCAAAGTCCTATGCTATTACAATTTGAATATCGAGAATATAGCAAAAAGAGGAGACGCGCCCCGAGTCTCGGCGGTTGCGTACATCCCGGACCCCCACCTTCATTTCGTGCTCCTATCTGTTGCTACATCGCATACTTCTGGAACCTACAAAAGATAGATAAATATTAGTCGCATCATTATCACATCTTTCAAATCAATACAAGACTTTTGACGAAATTACATTACATCAAGCACTTTACCAAACGACGATACATGTTCCCAAACGACGGCCGTACTTGCTAGCTGTAATTTTGAGTGACAAGATGCAAGATTCTCATCATTTTTGATATATTGAATGAGTGATTTGCCAACTTGCCTCTTCTAGTAAAAAGTCTTTAACTCTTGTTTAATACTCCCTCCGTCCATAAAAATAGATCACTTTTGTCATTTTAGGACGTCCACAAAAAATAGATCACTTTCTAAAAATGGAAAGTTTATCTCTCATACTTTTTCCACTTTTTCTTCCTCTCTCATACTTTACTCACATTTTCTCCCCACCTCTCTTACTTTACCTACTTTTTCTCCTCTTTTATGGACGGAGGGAGTAGTTTGTTCCCTTTGAAACATATAATTATCTATGTAAAACCACGTGATCTATTTGTCTATAAATAATGTTACACCTCACTCTTTTGATCCACCACAAAAATCTCCAATATCTCGTAGTGAGGATTTGTCATTGGCGAATGTATTTGACAAAAATCTCACAAAACTATGTTTCCTAACAACAAATCTACGTGACTAAATTTTGTACAACCAAAATCTAGTTTATTTGACCAAAAATAGGTTTATTTATGCATTTAATTAAAATATTTAGATGCATATATAATACATGGAAAGTGCATAATATTGTGGTCATATATTTATAATTTTTGTATAATTTTTTTATTTTCTTAGAACCATAAATATAATTAGTGCATACTTTAATTCAAATATTAAAAACAATAGAAAGAAAATTCAAATATAAATATAAAAAATGAGGTTAAAGGCTAATAAGTCTTTTTAACTTATCCACTTACTATATTTATAATTTTAATATATAACTAATCCATCAAATTATTAATATAACCTTATTTTGATTGTACAAAATTTGATTATTTATCATTATTTTGAACAAAAATCTCATCCTATTAAAATAACTATGTGTGACAAATATATTTTGAACTATTGGTCATGAAATTCATTGGCGAACCACCAGAATTCCACATTGTTACATTATTGCATGTCAATCGTATTGAATGAGAGTGTGTGATAATGACAGCTGACGGGGGTCATGGTCTCATGGATTCTACTGGGCACGCACGCCACAAGGATTATTATTCATTGTACAAATTTTGAGATGAAAATATGGTATCTATACATAAAATAATATATTAAAAATTATATAAAATATTTTTTTTAAAATCAGAGATGCGGTCATCGAATAGGCTTCGTCTGATTTTGGGGCCGCCGCAAAATTTCTTCATCCACAATAAGGCCGCAAAGTGATGTCTGCAACCTTATTGTGTATGCTTTCTTTAATCTATTGATCCAATATAGAAGTTATTAAAAATTAAGATATTTAAAATTTAAGTGGCAAAATTTTGATTAAATTACTACTTCATTAAATTTGAAATACTATATACTACTTCCTCCGTACCGGCTAAGATGGCACATTGCTTAGCCGGCACGGGATTTTAGGAGTTATTGGTTAAAGTGTTTAATTGGAGAGAGAGAAGGTGGGTGTGAGTATTAAAGTAGAGAGATAAAGAAAGATGAATATTTTAATAAGAGTGAGAAAAAGTGGTTGAGTGTATTAATTGGAGAGAGAAAGTTACCAAAAAAGGAAATATGTCATCTTAGTTGGGACAAACTAAAAAGGAAAACGTGTCATCTTGAGCGGGACGAAGGGAGTATTACTCAACTGTAAGTACAAACAATTTTGTAAATTCAATCATTAATATTGATCTTTGCCCATTATTATATACTAACAATTTTGTAAATTCAATCATTAATATTGATCTTTGCCCATTATTATATGAAGACAAAATGGCTTGCAGTATTTTATTAGTACATTGTTTTGTCAAGGGGACTCCGACGTGTGAGACGGGGCCGCGTGTGAAGTTTGGAGATGTTTTTTTTTATTGTTGCTCTGTGCATCTTTTTTTTGAACTATATATGTTTTTTTAATGAGATAAAATGGTTGCACTTTTTTCGTATTCGTGTTGAATTTTTAATTCCGTATTTGTAAATTTATTTGATTGGCTACGGCGTCGGCTAGTCCTCGTGCTAGTCTATTACTGGTCTGTGGAAAGTCCTGATGATGTTGCATGTTGTGGGAAGTCCTAGTGATGTGGCAGAATGTGTTTTTGGTTAGTCCTAGTGCTAGCCTATTGGTTAGAGCGTCTTATTCTGGATGCTAAGGAACGACGGATGTGGATGACCAAGAGGAATTAATATTTTGTTGCTATATTTTATTATGATAGCTACTAGTGAACTCTCAAAATTTAAACCCTAAAATCATGTATCTAAACTAACGTTTTGCTAGAACGTACCCTAGTTATTATTGATTTTCATTTCCCGTCTTTGCAAAAATTGTGTAACCACATTTTTATTTATTTCATCATTAATATTGATCTTTTGCATTCTATCACCTGAAAAAAATTAGTCTTGTCAAAATTAGTTAAGACTATTTTTTGACATGATAATTAAGAAATACTGCTCCATATTGACTAACAACGATCGTTGGTCGTAACAATTATTATCGAGGAATAAACCGTCAAATTTTAACGACGGATTCCGCAGGCCTAATTTCGGATGGGTGAGAGTAGACCTGCCCAAGGTTTACTGAACAGGCGGTTACAACCGAAACCGTGAGAATTTATCCGATCCGAAACCGTCAATTTTTGAACCGTGGTTCGGTTCAGGTTCAAAAAATTTTGAACCGAAACCGGGCCGGAACCGCGAAAAAACCGCCGAAAAACCGTGAAACCAAGCCGGAACCGCAAAAAATCGACGGTTCGGAACCGAAACTGAAATCGGCGGTTTTGGAACCGGAATCGTAACCGCGAAATACCCTTACGGTTCGGTTCCGGTTCAACAATTTTCAAAATCGGAACCGCCGGTTCCTGAACCGTGGGCACCTTTAGACGAGAGAGTAATCGGTGGATACGGAGCAATGGATATGGTCCATGTGGCATCCGATCGATTTGACATCTAGAGATGAATCATAATAGAATTGATTAATTAATTGCATATTTAATCTCAATAATAATAATATAAACGTAAGGCCATCCGCAACACTGTCTCTTATCCGTCTCAACTCTTAACTATTCATGGGCCCCACTGTACTTTTCAGCTCATCCCTTAACTAAGAGACAACACCTGCATCCCTCCATCTCTTAACCATCTCTTGTCCATCTCTTAACTATTCATTCAATTTCATTTTTTATTTTTATTTCCTACAAATTCAATTAATAAAAACACACTTCATTAAATAAAATAAAATACAATTTAAAGGCCTAAAAAATTATAAAATACATAATTAAAAAATAATATAATTAAATAAAATAAAGGCCTAAAAAATTAAAAAATACATAATTAAAAATTAAAATTTACAATTTTTTTTAAGAATAAATAAATTATGACGTCATAATTCCGACGCTCACTCACGGGCCGGCGAGTGGGCGTCACGCCATCGCTTAGCGTGCGCCACGTGGCTGCGCGCGTCGTCTCGCCAGCTCGAGGCCGGCCTCTTCCGAACGCGTCGCGCGACGAAATGTCTCGTCGAGACGAGCGTCGCAACGCTGTCTCGATGCTGTCTCGTCTCGTCATCGAGCCGCGTTGCGAATGCCCTAAACAACATTTGTACGTGTACGTTCAATAATACTCCCTCCGTCCACGAATAAGAGTCCCGTTTTTCTATTTTTGTCCGTCCACAAATAAGAGTCCCGGTTCATAATTACCATAAATGGTAAAGAGACCCCACATTCCACTAACTCATTCCACTCACATATCATTTAAAACTAATATATATAAGTGGGACCCCCTATTCCACTAACTTTCTTTCATCCACTTTTTTTAACATTTTCTAAAACAGTACCATTTAGAAATGGGATTCTTAATTGCGGACGGAGGGAGTACTATTAATAGGAGTACAGAAAAGGAAACCTACGGCAATGTCAGAGTATATGAGTTGCAGCCTTTTCGCAAAAATAGTTCTGTTCTCACTTCTCACCAATCTGCTAACTTCAGAATTATAAATCCTAATAATTGTTAATTTAACTTAATTAATGGAGTAATTTATAAACTGTTTTACTATGAAATTTATTAAAGTACCTAAATAATAACGGAATTAAATCGCGTGTATAGAAAACAGGTTATCCATTTGCGTTTTTTGGGAATCATTTGTAATTGGTTAATAAATTAAATAAATATTGTAAAATTAGCCATTTTAAAATATTGGAGTATATAATTGTACTCCTGTTACTTTAAAAAAAATATACTCCTAGAATTTCATTTACTTTTTATTATCCGGTGATGGAATACCCATTTTGGATGAGACAAAATGGAGGCGTGGACATATAGTAATAATCGACTGACACTTGTCAATTTAACTGTTATATTTTATAAATTTCTCTTGTGCGATATTAATGGATAACTATAAGTCTATGACTATGCATTAATACTGTTACATTTAATGAATATTCAGTTGAGTTACTACTTCCTTTATCTAATGCCCAATGCAATTGAAACTGTTTTTTAGTAGTAGTATTTTTTAAATAATTTATTAGTAACATACTATATTAAATCAACATTTATTATTAACATCGTTTAGGTACAAATAAAGCGATCACATAATTTAGACGATGCTTCTTACTGTGTCTCAAATCATAATTTTTTAAAGATATTAACAATAAAATGGAATAACTTAAATAAGTGCAATAAACAAAAATAAGAAATAAGGTAAAAAAAACACTTTTAAGCTTTTGATAAATCTGGATATTCCAAAAAACTCCAAATATCTTGACAGATCCAAATCAAACAAAAACCTTAAATGTCAATACTTCAAAAACGATCACCAAATCCCCCAAAAAACGGTGACAAACTTTTGTTATTTTTGAAATCATTTGGCGTTTTCCCACAAATCGATTCATAAATCTCAATTCTTGCTGTTTTTTCTTCTTACTTTTTTGTATTTCATCAAAATTCTCACTGTCTGCAGCCTGCATAAAAATCCACTTTTCCCCTCTGTTTCTGGAAATACTAATACTCTCTCGCTTTTTCGCTGAGACATTTCGTCGAACGCATCGTAGACTTCCTTGTTGTCTCCAACAAGCAACAGTTTTTGCCGTTTTAAACAAAGATTCACTTCCCAATTGAAACGGGTTTGACCAGGAAATCCGTTTCTGATCACCGGATTCTTGGCTTCATCAGTAGTTGATCTGACAGTTTCCGGTTTCAGCTTAAACACCTACCTGAAACGATGGTGCTGCAAAAGGAAATCATCACAAATAGATGCAACAAAAAGGGACTGTTTTCAGACAGAATATCTGATGTTTTATCTACTTCTAAGCTGTAAGAAAAAGCTGGCTCAGATTAGAGTTGAATTCATGTTTCTGTGTTTAGTTTGTGTAAGTATTGATTATGGAAAGATATTGATAATCTTTTAGATAGTGTTGCAAGTAAACAAATTAATAGACAGTATATGCTATACTATTTCCCTATTTACTAGAGTTCACTTTGTCTGCTTTCTAGTAGGACTACTCCCTATGATTTGCTATGGATATGTTCTTACTCATTTTATTATCATTGGATTTTAAATGTTATTTTTAATTTTAGAAACTCATAGTACTAATATAGTAATTACAATTGAAATTGTAATTACAAGAAATGAGAGCTATAATTATGAAGTGCTTATACGGTATTTTTATATGTAAAAGTAGGTGTGTGACTCATGTATTTATACGGTATTTTTAAAGATCTTGACATAATCCGCATAAAAAGTTTTGTACTTTAAAACTAAGGAGTATCACTCACAACTAGTTTCTCTATATTAGTTCGTTTTCTTTGAAAGAGGATAACACGTAGTACTACTATCGAAGAAAGGGAGCGGGAACGGTAGGAGGAAAGAAAGTGACAATTTAGTTAAGGGGTAAAGAGACTCGTTTATGATGTGACGGAGGGAGTACTAACAACTTATAAAATTAAATAATAAAATAATCAAATTATATTCAAAACTCAAAGGGAAAATTGCTATTCATATCAGATGATTAATAATAGTTTTTCATATATCTCGTGAATTTGTAATAACTCGAACCCAAGCATATTGGATAGGAGAACACTTATAATTCGGGTTGTGCTACATAATGGCGATTAATCTAGTTTTATTTAAATTGGAAGAGTGAAAATCTTATGACCTCGTTTTAGATGTTACTAATGTTTAGATTTTCTCTCTTTAGTTCCTCAGTTCTTCTAATTGTCATACAAGTGAGAGAGAGAGAGAGTCGTGCAGCCCAGTGAAGATGGGCCAATGGAAGTATAATCCCCTACATTCAATCTAAATGGGTCAGTTTGGGCCTTATTTTATCTTAGAAATTCGAAACTGGTCCAGCCCAAATTCAAATCCGAGTAATTATTCAAAAATAAAATTGACAATGTTATCATTATTTAATCATCAATTATAGAAGAATAAAAAAATGTGAAAGTTATGTATCCAAACTATTTTTAAAAAATTATGGATAGTGCATGGTTATTCATTTACCAAATGATGATCCAAACCCCAACATAGAGGTGTTATGTTCCCTATATCCCGACTAACAGAGTAATAAGAATAGTGTGTTTGGTTTGAAATTTCCCTGCCTAACTTAAATGCCCATATGAAATAGCAACTTAGTTATGTGGAATCTATACAACGTGGAGGGTGATGAATCGTGGGAGAAAGTGTCGTTTTTAGATGTGATATGATGCCGTGTTGCCCATACTTTGAATTCTTATATTTAGTCATCCAATCTTAATAACATCAAACCGTGTGACAAATCTGCGGCACCACACATATTCCCATGCTTGTTCAGCTCAAATTGAAGACGCAATTCCCTCGTGTTTGGAAATACAGCCACAACTCCTCATGAATATAATCAAAATAAATAATTGAGTTGTTAATTGCTTCGATGCTCGTGTAGTCGTGTATGTGCGTTGAGAATACACTTGAATAACTTTATACAGAAAATATAACGACTCATAATGTCTCTCTCTAACAGAGACTAGTCATTGGTATCTACAAACTACAATATTCCATGTCTATATGGACCCATATTTTCATAATTCAAAAAAGTTTAATCTATAATATCGCTACATATCCAGTTATCCAAAGAATCCGGCTCAATTAAATAATCCACCTAAGAATTCGTCAAGACGATACACCACCCATCACTGCTTATTTCTAAAGCTAACCATATACTACTATCAAACTTCTCTGGAAAATAGATCATTTTTGTACTACTAATAAATAGGTGAGATTACGAAATATTTTTTGAAAAATGTATAGAAATTCCGACACATAATTTAATCAATTCAAATTCGACCGCGAACAAGTTTATCTAATAAATTTAAATACATATATACAGAAGATACAACAAAACCCCCCTATCCAATCGTACCACACGACAATATTTTTAAAAAAATTGAATGGTACTACTATTTGACATTTAATTTGATGCGCAACATATAATATGATGATAGTAACGATTGATTGAAGCAAAAATGAGACAAGACACTGGTTGATAGGTCGAACATCATTCGACCATATGATCCCATTTCATTTTGTGATCACAAGAAAATAAATAAAAAATTGTAAAAATCCAATCAAGGTCATATTCGTCATTTTCTGCATGCAATTTTCCGAAGCTCACATGCATTGTGGGTCATTTCATCACGTTCTCGACGCCAATAGCTACTTCCACTCTTGTGAGTGTTTATCTCAACCTATTATATCTATATCACTATGTGGACTATATAATCTCATATATGTGATGTTTATTAGTGTACTTTATTTTTTTCCTTTGTGGTGATAGAGTTATGCATACAGTATATATATGGCTCAAGGAATGATCCACTTTTTTGGTTGAAAAACATGTTTCCATCATCATATGGTTGGAGGGAATGGTATTCTATTTGATTCTTTCAACTTGGAAAGATAAGTTTTGATGATTTTTTTTTAAATATTCTTTCCACCATATTATATTGTTGGAGGGATTGGCATCATACATGATGTAAACTAATGTTCAATTTTGTTTTTGTATTCGTTATTATGCACAATTGACCTTATAGAATCACCAAAAGTCATATGGTAGAAATGTTGGTAAATGAAAAATAAACAATATCCAATATTTTCTTAAGGAAAGAACTGAAACTAGTATAGAAGTTACATGGAATTAGAAAAAGCCCAAATTTATATAAGAATTAAGGAAAAAAAATAATTATAGTATTACTCAAAACTAAATTACTCTTTTTGTCTATAATCAATAGTCATGCTTTTCCATTTTCGTATGTTGGACTGAATTATTTACTTTCTAGAAGTAGTACTACGTTTCATAACTTTCTCATACTCAATACTTCCACCTATTAATATCTTACACCAACATGTCACACCACTTTATATTAATTAAACAAACAAATCACGCTATCAAACCAAATAATATCCCAATAAAATCCATCCAATTAAGTTAGTAATCCGATTAAACCCAACTCAACCCTTCTCCATAAATTCATTTTTCGGAGTGTAACGTTAAAACTTAAAAGAAACCAAATACTCTACTATTATCCAAAAAATCGGAAATGGAAATTCTCAAAAACAAAAAGGGGGAAAGATGGAGCTGACTTCAAAGAAAATGCCAAAAAGCAAACGCCAAGTGGAATGGAGTTTGTTCTGTTTAAAATGCGAATCGCATTACGTGGCAGAAAATGATTAACTTAAAACCCTGGCCCAGCTTCTAAAATAGAAATTCCATAAATCAAATTATCAGTAAATAAGGGATAGGTATATATATTTAGATGAATAGATATCTATATTTAAATTGAATACTTTTGTAGTCTGATAATTTTACAATTATGAAGTCCCAAATTTGAAATTATGTAATACTCCCTCCGTCCAAAAAAAATAGGATACATTGTGAATGACACGAGTTTTATTGTAAAATTGATAAAATAAGAGATAAAGAAAAAAAATAAAAGAGAAGTAGTGTTAATGGAATGTGGAGTTCATATTATTAGTAAGAGAGAAGGAAAAAAAAAATAAGAAAGCAGTTGTAGAAAACTATTCTTTTTTTAAATATAGTCTATTTTTCGTGGACAATAATAAATGACAAATGTGATCTATTTTTCATGGATACATCGAAGTATCTATTTATAGCAGTATTATAAAATATGTACTCCGTACTATTTGTTCCCAATTATTGAGCTTTAATCAAACTAAGCAATGGTCAATAATGTATGTCGTTGGTGCAAAGCTTACTTATTTTTGTTTGAAGATTTTTCATCTTGGAAGTGATAATGAGTGATATATTTTAAAATTACCTAAAAATTGAGATAATTTATAAATCACATCATACTGACAGAAACATCTAACAAAATAAACTCAAAAAATAAAATTCAAATACTCCACAAAACAAAGCAGCAGTCGTCCAAGGCTTGAATATTGAATAGGGATATCTATCAAATTATTTATTTTTTATGTTATCTCATAAATACCAATCACTTATAAATGACTAATCACGAACAAAATTAGTCCAATCTAGCTAGTTCTTGATATGCATATAGAATAATAATTTATCATATGTCTTATCGAGTTATTGTCTAGCATGAATCAACCTTTTTAACTACATCATACATCATATACTCCGTATATATATTTCTTATGATAGTTAAGATATGGTATAACTAATTAAACTAAACATACTTTATAAGTATATATAGTTTAATCAAAGACTTATCATCAACTTAAGACAAGGACTACAATATTCCCAATAAAAATGTCTTTGACCTTCAAGATTTGTAACAAAACACAATTTTTCAAAGATGTTAATGGTTGAATACAAAATTTATCTGCCAAATTAATGTAAATTAATTAATACCAATAATATTGTTGGAATATTCCGAAGGTAATGATGTTTTCACAAATACTCCAAGTTTAGGTGATAATTAATCTGATAGTAACCTAATATATATGGAGGAGATCTTCATCACGTCTATATATATATATCTAAGAGCTTGAAATTAAACTAGTATTTTAAAAGTTTGATTTATTTTATTATTTGGAATCATGCAACTTGTGCAAAAGCACAACTTGTCAAAATCTAAGTATCCACATTATGTTATAACATTACATACTAGGAGTAATAGAGATGAGGAAATGATATATTTTAATAATTAAAAACTATAGAACTAAATCTATGGTTTTAGAAACACAAGTAACTAATATTGCTGCATTTTGTAATGTTAGTGTTAGGGCCTAAAATCTCACCGACAAAAAGTACTTCAAATTGAATTTCTTTTAAAACTTTAGAACTCTTTTCAAATTTTTGGGCCAAAGTTAGATGCTTTAGAATTTGGTAGAGCCTCATTCATAGTCTTCTAGAAAAAGTAAGTAACAATGATCAATTGAAAATAACCGATCGATCCTACTAATCTTTTACCCACAAAGTAAAATAAAATAACTAAAGGATTAATCCTACGTAAGTTTTACCCGCAAAGTAAAAAGAATCAAATACTACATCCATCCTTTAAAAATAGAAATTATTATTTCGACTTTGAGTCATCCTTTAAAAATAAAAATTTTCTATACTTTCTATTTTAGGATATGAATCCCATAATCCACTAATATTATTTTCACTACTTTCTCTTCATCTCTTACTTTATCCATTTTTCTCTTTTCATTTCTTAATTTATCAATTGTGCATTAAAAGTCGTGTCATTTCAAAAGTTTTTATTTTTCAAAGACAGAGGTAAATATATGATATCGCATAAATTATTTGGTTAAAGTGTTTTTCTTCCAATCAGTATACAAGAGTTTGAGTTTGAGTTATTATTATTCCTTTTTAATCATGTAAAAAAGAAGCTAATGATCAAATATAAACAATTATAGTTGTTGGATGGACATAATAAGACTTCATGTAATTTTAGTATATTAAAAAGGGTGACCCCAATTAATAATAAGAGGTGGTCATTTGGAATTTATGAAGTGTGAGAGAGGTGGCTCAGCCTCAATTTATGGTCATCCACCGCCAGTCACCACCACTACCATCTAATTTTAGTCTTAAGAAATAGACCACTCTATAACAAGACTAATGGCTCATCGATAACCAAATTGCTCAAACCTGAGTCATATACTGGGATTTTTCATAGATATGGGGCACCTCAATCAAGTTGGAATTCTTTTTTTGTCAAAAAAATGGAGAAATGTTTGATATTGAATAATTAAGTTAGACTTCAAATAAAGATTCTATAATGTGGAAAATATTTAATTTTCCTTTTGTGGACTAGTACAGCTTGATTATTGATCTGTTGATTATAGTTTATGACCAATCCTTTTCATATAGGACTACACATATAACACAATCAGATTAAGATTTGCGTGTGAAGGTCAAATTTATCTTTTTTTGAAAAAAAGTTACTGTGCTGAATAAATTGGATTATGGAGTTGCAACGTTCAATTGTTGATCATGGTAAAATTTTCTACTTATAGAAAATGAAAGTTGGTAAAAAGAAAAGAAGTCTAGAGGATGATATTTCAAGTAAAATGAAAGTTGGTAAAAGGAAAAGAAGTGTAGAGGATGATATTTCAAAACCAAAACAAATTTTTTTATGATGTGTTACACATAAAGAAATTTCTACTTCTGTTACCTCTTTTTGACAACTTTTACTTTCTAGAGTATGAATGTCCAGTTAGGCTGAACATCAAAGTCTACATAAGTCTACATGCATCTCTAATTTGAATTTCACTAGAATACTCATAATTTTTATTTTCAAAAATAAATGCTATAGACAAAGACCTTGAGAGAGTAACTATAATTTTCATAAAAAAAGACTGTGGAAATATGAAAATTTTAAATTAAAAACTATAAAAATTATTAATAGCTGCTAGATACCACAAAATATTAAAATTGATACTATGTGAAATAACTCAAGACATAGGTCTTTGTCTACACATGATTAGTCTTGCACTATGTGATGAGATTTTCATGTCCGCCCTCCACAAAATGTCTGGTTTCTCTCTCACCAAAACAATTTAAGTCTTTTCAATTTTACATAATTTAGGGCATCCACCACACAACGCCGGAGTAGTGTGATGTGCATCCGAAAAAAATCGAAGGCCTCTTTTGTGTATAAATTCAATATACTACTAATTTAAATGAAAAAAAAACTAAGTACTCCCACTGTCCAAGGAAGATGACCCCTTCTTTGGGTGGCATGAGATTTTTTTATGCAGCTTTATTTTGTGTGTTAAGTAAGAGAGATGGATAAAATAGAGATAAATGGTACTCCATGACGTTAGCGGACATTAGGCTGCAACTGCAACTAATCTCGCAGGCCAACCTTCCCACAACGCGGCAATGTTCACTGCAAGCCCGATAGAATTGGCTGATGAGCAACAATGTGGATTGATGTTAAGAATTAACGGATGATCATCTTTGTCGCAATGTGATTTACAAGTATTGCATACTAAAAACTTAACTAAGCATACCGAGCTTGAGATTGTTATGTTTGCTATTAACAATTACTTGGCCCGATCCGGTTCAACTCAGTTTAGTCGTTGTTCTATTCAAATAAACATAATAAATATACAAATATAAATTCAACTTAATTATTGTTTTTTTTAAAAATAAGATCAATAATAATTTTTCATTTAATTTTATGATGACTTGAACCCTCAATTATCGGATGAAAGGCAAACATCTTATCGTCAATTTATCTTAACAAGTTGTTACCAAATATTTTCCCTAATTGTGGTTGATCTATTATGGTCTTTAATTAAAACGTATTACCAACCAGATTACCTGAGAAAACCCACAATTGAGTGGATAAAGTCACAACAAATAATTTTCCAATTTGATATTTCTAAAAAGGACACTGCAAAACATTAGAAGAAAATAAATTGTGTGATTGGGGCGAATAGGACAATTACATGGAGTATACTAGAGCCTCATGTCTGAATATTCCAACAATGGGTTGTGATCGTGGGGCCCAAAGACGGCAACCCTCTAAATTCGAATGGAAGAATATTAAAGAGTCAGCATGTTAACTCTAGTTTGACGAATTTTTTTTTTATAATTCACACATTGTTGAATGAAAATTACTAGTAATTTGATAGGGAGTAGTCGTGATTCGTGAGCATGAGTGCCACGGCCGGATGTGCGAGCACATGCCTTTACACGACGTTATGCACAAATGTGCACATCACTTGACGAGAGCAGAGAATGACTATCCATTTTCAATTTTCTTAATTTATACGAGTATTTGAAAAACAAATTCATTTATGTTTTCAACCTTGTTTTTTCTTTTCACCGATATCAGATTATCATGTACTATTCTTTTTTATATGAGAAGTTCAATTGCATTTATTTCTTCAATTTTTTGTTTTTTTTTCGCAAATCAGTATGATTTGTTCGCCTATTCCTGTTAAAAATATTAAGTACTAGATTTTTGGTAGATACTTATGTTCTTAATTAGTGCTGAGAGTTTTTTCCCCCCTATTTTGGCCAAACATATATACATGCATATAATTGCATTAATAAACCACATTTTAAATTAAATCAAAGTTTTATATTTTTAATAAAACGCATTCTGAATTAAATTGTATTTTAAATTAGTTGCAATATAGTAGAATTCTAAATTATACTATGAAATATAAATGAATTAGAAAACTAAAATAAAAATGTACTCTAATTGTGATGTGCTCCATAATTGTGGATATAGGATTTAGGAACACTAAGCTAAGTGTACCTATGTTGTGATATGATAAAGGTATTCCCCCTTATCACGATGCCGGTGGCGAAAAAAGAAGTTCCGGGAGGCGAAATCCTATAGACAACCAGGGTTGATAAAAAAAATGCAAGTAAAAAATATTAGGCGAAAATTATGATATTCATTGATTGGAAAATAGTATCACACACCCATTTATAATTCTAAGGACCCTAGAATTGGTTCGATATACGGGCTAGGAAAGAACCAACAAAGAAAACCCAGTACGGAGCATATTAATTTGCTCGACTCAATAGTTTAATTAAAAAACAATAATTCAAAAGGAAATAACTAACTTTGACTAACTTTGCCCACGTAATCCTATCGCGAGACGAAGTCTCCGAATCAATTTCGGGGCCTGGTGCGCCTTCTCGATCGGTCTCTGCTGTTTACTCGCGGATCGAGACGCCGGTCTTTGGCGTTCCACCATTTCAATCGACCACTCTGGTTGCTTCTGCTGCTTGGACTCTTCCATAGCATCTATGGTTTCAGAATGATCAACACATTGTGTTGTTTTACTTGTATCATCATGATACCAGATACTCTTATTATAGGTGTGTTGTGATCAACATTTATGTCCTAACATGTTGAATCATTACTCTTTAATCGTCTTTTATACTTACTTTATTATACATGGGCATCATAATGTGATCCGTGTAAGGTAACACTTAGTTAAGTTGCGCTCGTCCCACGTGCAGTCCTCCAACATGGCCAAGAGCAACTGTGGATATATATCAGCATAACAAAGCTCAAAATTCTATGCAATAAAAACAAACCATATAAACTAAGGCAAACATACTATTTTTCCAAGAAGACACTCTAAGATTCTTTTAGGTACAGTTACTACAAATCAATTTTTTTGGCACACATATTTTTATATATTTACAAAACATCAATGCTTCATATGTTTGGAAATAAGGTCCTTGGTTGGTCGAATACCTCAACAATATTAAACCTGATTAAGTTGGAAAAAAAAACTATTAGGAGTAATTACATAACCTTGAAATTTCCCATATTTTATGGAATATGCAAATAATATAAAAGGAAAGTTGATAATACTATCGTTTTCCACAGTTGACAAATGTATGAATACAGATGCCAATATGCTTACCATATTTAACCAAATGGCAAAAAGAAAACTAATCAAGTAATAAAACTAATTAAAAATTAATCCACACGTATATTATTGATAACTCTCAACTCCAAAAATATGGAGACTTTTATTCTATTTTACCTACACCAAGCATAACTCAGATTCTACAATCAATAATAAACTTTCATCAAATTCTACTCTCAGTTATAAATCATATTTTAAATATTCGAACTGTTGATTTGTTTTGATTTCCAGCACTTACATGACTTGGTATCACTTATGTCAACAGTAAAATAATACTATTATAGAGAGAGAAATGATAGTTTAATTTATTGAATTCTCTTAAGTCTCATTTTTTGTTAATATAAACTCTAATTTTACAATTGAAATTGTATAACCAATCGAATTCTACTAGTAAAATGTAGTAAGTGTTAGAATCATGATTAGTTGTACAAACAAGAACAAACTAACACTTGAATGATATTTTTAAAATTACTAGTATTAGTATCAATACCATAACTTCCATAAGTCCATATAATAGTAGGACGGAAGTTTATAAATTTATAGTAGTAGTGAAACATTAAGTAATTTATTTATTTTGAGAAATTACCCATTAATTAACTCCACCTAAGCTAGAGGCGCTCGTTTAAGTTCAAAACGGTCGGAGAATCGTCACACGTGGCAAGTTTTGTAAGAAAACCGAAAAGCAGGGGCAAATTCGTCAATAAAATGCTCATATTCTTCCCATCTCAGGCGGCGCCGCCGTAACTTCACGACGGAGTCAGATACAGATTCCTCCGTCTGGACAGCACCCCGTGAGGGCATATTCGTCATTTAGGATACACGTGCATGTAGAGTGTATATGGTATAGCAGCATAGACGATTGGTCGATGATATTTGATTGTTGTATGTATAGGCGTCTCTCCCAATGCCAGCTGAAACAAATGCGAAGCCGGCTAATTTAATCTCTCTTTTCTCTCTCTCTCACACACACTAATTCATTTTATTTTATTTTATCTCACCTTTTTTAATCGTATTTTAATTTTGTCCAGATTGCTTTTTCATTGATTTCCATTTTCATCTCTCTACACAAACCTGACCTCTTCTCTGCTGTTTGTTGGGATTCCAATCTCTTCTCTCTCAAGTCTCACCACATTCCAAATGCTGCCGGACCTCCAATTTTCTCCTTTCCGCCGGCACTAAAACAGAAGAAACAACTAGCTTATCTACGCCATTGACGGAAAAGGGGGGGAAAATGCCGGAAAACAGAGTGAAGGAGCCAAGCGATGACGACGGCAGTCTAGAGAGAGAAAATCAGAAATCAATCGACGCCGCGATAACGACGACCACGACGCCGAGGTCAGTGCTCATCATTCCGCGGAGCAAGTCTCAGGCGACGAGCCGCCGCGTGGCGCCGACTTCTTCAATCGAAGACGCTGCTGGCTCAGATAGGGTTACGGAGAAGCGGCTCCCGAACGGAGATCTGTACATCGGGACATTCTCGAACAACAGTCCGCACGGATCGGGGAAGTATCTGTGGGAGGACGGGTGCATGTACGAGGGCGAGTGGAAGAAGGGGAAGGCGAGCGGGAAGGGGAAATTCTCGTGGCCATCCGGCGCTACTTTCCAAGGGGAGTTCAAATCGGGCCGGATGGAAGGAACGGGCACGTTTATCGGGGCGGACGGGGATATGTACCGAGGCTCGTGGTGTGGGGATCGGAAGCACGGCTATGGAGTGAAGCATTACAGCAATGGCGATTACTACGAGGGGCAGTGGAAGAGGAATTCGCAGGACGGGCAGGGGAGGTACCTCTGGAGCAACGGGAATGAATACATCGGTGAATGGAGAAACGGAATTATTCACGGAAGAGGCGTTTTGGTCTGGAACAACCGGAATCGATTCGATGGAAATTGGGAGAACGGCGTCCCCAAAGGGCAGGGGGTTTTCACTTGGCCGGACGGGAGCTGTTACATCGGGAGCTGGGCGAATGATTTGTGCTGGAGCAATAACACTGCGCAGATATTGAACGGCACATTTTATCCTGCACACACCGTGAGAAGCGCCGGCGGCGGGGATGAGGGGTGTTTTAGCCAAAAACTGTCGGCGCCGGTGGGGGAGGAGGGCGTTGTTGCGGTGGCTGGTGGTGGGAAGAAGCGGGCGTCGGTGGACGGAGGGGCGGCGGAGAGGGTTTTTCCGAGGATTTGCATTTGGGAGTCGGATGGGGAAGCTGGGGATATTACTTGTGACATTGTTGATAATGTCGTCTTCAATCAGGATGGGATTAAGCAGTTTAGGAGGAACCCTTGTTGCTTTAGCGGCGGCGAGGCGAAGAAGCCGGGAGAGACGATTTCAAAAGGGCATAAGAATTACGAGCTCATGCTCAATCTCCAGCTCGGGATAAGGCATTCTGTAGGGAAGCATGCTTCTAACTTGCGCGAGCTCAAGCTGAGTGATTTTGATGCTAAGGAGAAATTCTGGACTAGGTTTCCTTCGGAAGGGTCGAAAATCACGCCGCCGCATCAGTCCGCTGAGTTCCGGTGGAAGGATTATAATCCTGTGGTGTTTAGGTAATAAGGGACTTGCAGTTTTAGTCATTTCGTATCGTTTCTTGATTTGGGTTTATTGCTGAATATTCAATCTGAATTTGTGAATCATCAGACATTTAAGGCAGCTATTTCAAATAGATCCTGCGGATTACATGTTAGCCATTTGTGGAAACGAGGCGTTGAGGGAGCTTTCGTCTCCCGGGAAGAGTGGGAGTTTGTTTTACCTAACACAGGATGATCGTTTCATGATCAAAACTGTGAAGAAATCAGAAGCCAAGGTTGGTTGCTTTGTCTTTATGACTTGTTAAAGTTTGGAAAATGAAGAAAGTTGATTAATTGTTTGTTCTTTTTAGGTGCTTATAAAGATGCTTCCTAGTTACTATCACCACGTCTATCGCTACGAAAACTCGCTGGTGACCAAGTTCTATGGAGTTCATTGTGTGAAACCAGTGGGTGGTGTCAAGGTATGTGGTTGTTGCTGGAGTTTAATTACTGTAACTTATGTTTATATCTATATATGTCGAGTCTAAATTATTTCGTGTTTGTTATCTACTAGACACGTTTCATTGTGATGGGGAATTTGTTCTGCTCAGAGTATCGAATCCATAGAAGATTCGATTTGAAAGGATCCTCCCATGGCCGCACGACTGATAAGCTTAAGGGAGATATTGATGAGACCACAACCTTGAAAGACCTTGACCTTGATTATGTATTTAGGCTGCATACAAATTGGTATCAAGATCTTATCAAGTTAGTTTGCATTTCTCTTCTTTTACGTGTAGTTTATTGCATTTTGTCACATTTGCTGTTTCCTAATTCCCTGCATTGAACTTGCAGACAAATTGATCGCGACTGTGAATTCCTGGAGACAGAACGAATAATGGATTACAGCCTCTTAGTTGGCCTTCATTTTCGTGATGTTAGCACTGGCGACAAGATTGGTTTATCGCCATTTCTTCTGCGCACAGGTAAATTGAGTTTTAATCCATTTCTTTATGTGTATAGACGAATTACTTTTGTGGTAGACGAAGATTGCTGATGACGAGAGATATTGGTTCCTCAGGGAAGAGTGATTCATACAAGAACGAAAAGTTCATGCGTGGCTGTCGTTTCCTTGAAGCCGAACTGCAAGACATGGACCGGGTCCTATCTGGCAGGTATGCACCTTTCACCTTACGCCTTACATTAAATATGTATTTAGATAACATCACTTCCTAATGGCTGAGATTTGATTTGTTTTATGATCGACATTGTATTATTACTCTTTGATATAATTGGGAGGGCCTTCAAATTGGTGGCAATAAATCTAAGTGGTTGTTGATCAATTGTAATTATGTGGGGTATCTATGTGCCTTAGAGTTTGGTCTTGTTTGTAACAGTATTTGCATTGAGTCAAATTTAAGATTTCCGAAGCACACAATTAATGTAGTGTATCTATGGTTTATCAGGAAGCCATTGATCAGGCTAGGGGCCAACATGCCGGCACGAGCCGAGCGAGCGGCTCGAAGGAGTGTGGACCAATGCACACCGGGAGGCTTGAGCAGCCTGAAATCCTCACGCAGTGGTGAAATCTATGAAGTGGTCCTCTACTTTGGCATCATAGACATTTTACAAGACTATGATATTACCAAGAAGCTCGAACACGCCTACAAATCGTTGCAAGTTGACCCCGCCTCAATCTCAGCAGTCGATCCCAAGCTCTACTCGAAGAGATTCCGCGATTTTGTTGGGAGAATATTCCTTGAGGATAGATGAGAGCACGCACGAAAGCTCCTACATCGAATCATGGCTGCAAGAGCAATGCCTGCCTCGGGAGGCACTCGTGGGTGGGGAGGGTTCAGATTCTTGAACCGGACTGAGTTTTTTGTGGAGCCAGGCTGTTGATGGAAGTAAGTTATAAGACTATAGTAGTGGAGTACTCCATGAGATTTTGTACATGGAATTGGTGGGTTGGTTAGGGTGAAAAAATTGGTTGTGGGGTATTTTCTTTTTGAGCCATTTTTGGTATGTGCACCAAGAAGATTTGAAAGAGAGGCATAGGGAAAGGAGCTAGCTCAACTGTTTCCCCAACAAAAAAAGATTCAAAATATTGGTGGAGGGATTTCAATAATGAAGTGTACAGATTACAGGGGAAAAAGTGTTACATATTTTATTTATTTTTTGTTGAAATATCTCATTTCTTTGATATAAAAAGCCCTTTACCCCACACTAAGAAGAAGGGTTGTTTGCTTGTGTAAACACATGAAAAGAAGAGAAAGCAAGGTGAAAAGAAGTGCTTGGTGTTTCTTATTGTTGCCCACTTTGTTTACTCAAACCCCATATCATCACATCTTTCTACAGTACTTGATTGCTAATTATTGTAGTAGATGAAAAAAATTATCATATGAAAATAGGATTTTGTTCTGGGGAAAGGATATATAAATATACTCTTTGAAGCTGTAACTCTTCTCTTCGTCTCTTTTAGATGTCCGTCTTTTCTTTTTTATTTGTCACACTCAATATGTTTATTTTTTATGTTTCAAAATAAATTTCTCTCTCCTTTCTTTTTATTAAAATATTCAAATACTCTTTTATCTCAATTTATTCCATCTAACAATTCCTTCTAAAATCTCATGTCACTTAAGAATGTTGATATCTTAAGTGGGAGATAGGAATCAATATGAATAAGTCTTTTAACTTAGTTTTGTGAATGTTATTCAATCGGCATGATTCGATACTTTTTAATTTTGAGATTGGTCCTAATTTGTGAGTGTTAGTATAATCTTATTCTTATGATGAAAATTAGTTTTTTCCTACTAATCTAGATAGATTCAATTTAATCTTGAACTATTGAGTCGTATGAGGGGCATTTTTGTCAAAAAGATATGTGGCACCGGTCAAAGTTGAGATGGAGAGGTGGGGCCCGTTTACTGTGTGGCTTCTCTTTTGTGGGATTGGGATCTCTCGTCCTATACATCAGTCTCTGTCTCCTCTGTTATTTCTTTCTCTTTTCCTGAAAAAGCTTCAATTTTATTACTATTACTATTACTATTACTATTATTATTATTACCTACTTATTTACGTTTACCACCAGCAGTACCCCATCTGTTCCATTAGAAATGAAACGTTTTCTTTTTGGTCAGTCTTATTAAAAATGAAACGTTTTTAAAAATGGAAACAATACTCTTCTCTACCTTTTCTTTTCTCTTACTTTACTCTCTCTTCATTAACTAACAAAATAACACTACATTAAATCTTGTGCCGAAAAACAAATGTTGCATATTTAATGGGACGGAGGGAGTATTATTTATTCTTCACGTACTGTATTAAGAATTTAAGATACTAGATGCACGTCTTTTGTTTTTGCTTATTGAGATCATTCTTGAAATTGTGACGACAATTTTAAATTTTGATTATATTAAATAAATTCATAGTCCATATATTCATCCTTATTAAGTAAAGTAAAATCAGACTGCCATATATGTTAATTCTAATTTATTATCCCTCTCCTTTTCGTCAAATAATCATAAAGCTTTGATTATTGTGTTAATCTAAATCTTTATATTCTAATTTCCCCTTAATAATAGAAATGGAAAATTGTGCGGTAATTTTCTGTTTAATTACATTAATTGTGTTTTCTTAGTATATGTAATTAAAAAGGAAATGGATTAAAATTTTAAAAAATATTGTAAATCTGACTGTCGGTTTAGATTAGATATATATAATGTAGAAATTAAAAAAGGGTAAACATATGTCACGTGTCACACGCATAGTTCATAAATCATAATGTTTCCTCTAAACTAAACTGTCTTTGTTATCGACTGTGTACACCAAATCTTGATTTCCCCAATTTTTTTTTTAATAATAGGAGTAGTTTGTAATTGATTGGTTTATCTTATTATAATAACAATAATATTAATATTATTGGTGTTTGACAGAATATATCGAAATGCCCTAACCTCCGATTTTGCCCCTCATCTGATCCCATAATATTTTGCCAGCTCCAATTTTGATGCGTTACACAAACTCATAGTAGTATATGTTTATATAGTTGTATTATCGAAAATTGATTTACCCAATGTTGTTTGATTAATAAATAATTTGATAACCAATAATTGATTAAAGTTTGCACTTAATTCTGCCACCCTGTGGGCACTTTGTCCCCTTCATTTAGGTCCCCATATGCATACCTTCAAATAAAGAAAAAGTGCAAAATATCATTTTGATTTATTGTGTATCTTAAGTTGTGGATGCAACCATCGAGGTCTTATTCTTGGAGTCATTTTTTTAGTGCCCATTTTATATAAATATGGGTGGACATTTTCCTAAAGCAATCATTTGAAAAAAAAATGGGGGCATTTTTGTGCAATATACTCCCTCTTTCTTTATTAAACAAGCATTAGATTATAGTATTTCATAACATACATAAAAATATATAGTGATCTTTAAAAATAAAATACCATCTCACTTCTCAATATAGGTGTATATGTAGAGGAGATTATTGTGTCCATTTACTTCGATTTATTCATCAAATACGAGCAAATGCATTTTAGTGTTTTATATGCATAATGTGAAGGTGGGAGTATAATTACAGCAAAAGGAATCCAATCGAATTGTATCTATTTTCCAATTGCTAAATGTCAAAGGAAAGCACACATATTACTACATAAGCCGTCAATCTTTCTTGTTAGACATGATCTGATTAATTATGGATTAAACCATTTTTTCCAAAAAGAGTTTGGATAATAAAAGGATAAAACCTATCCCAATAGTATATGATCGAGTTGAAGGAATTCATCCATTCTTAATCAAAGGGTAGATGTTCAATTCTCGAGTTTAATATGGAGCAACTTAAATGTCAAATCCTTGGGCCAATTGGGTAATACTCTTCGAGATGCATATAGATTACTGAAAGATTAGTCTTGTAGAATTGCTGTTGGATAATTGGTGTTTGAAATAGAAAGGATAAGAGTTGAAGATGGAATCCTTCAAAGTTGAACTGTCTCACACCTAAGATATGAATTTGAAGATAAAAGAAAAGTGCATTGCATTAATGGAATATATTGGTGGATTTAAGCTGTCATTTTCTTTTGCATACCAATTATTGGATATTGATATTTGTATGTTATTCTCTCTTATTTTACTTATCCTCAATTATTATTTTTTCAAGACACATTCACAAGGAAATGTTTTATTCATAATGGAACATATGAATTGCTAAAGTTGATTAGATGCAGATCAAATAAATCGTCACAACTCACAAACAATCTAAATCTCCAATCTAAACCCTAAACCCCAACATTTCATTAATCTATATTTTGGTGTTAAAGTTAAATAAGTTAATTACACATAATAATGCAAGCTGTTTTCGGCAATTGTCTGACAACAAATACAGATATTATACTACTTAGTATGTAAATTAAACTATTGACATTAAATGAAAGTACAATTAGATTGTTTGGCGCAGGTTAGACAAATGTATTATATTTAATTAATTATTCATATTGCGGGTTCTCCGTAACGTTGGTTAGTAAAGAAAGATAATGTTTTATATTCACATGGTAAAATTTTCTTACATTCAAATAAATTAATTTGTACAGTATAAAGTACTGTAATAAGTAAGTACTATTGTAACTTCATATTCAATTATTCTATTAGTACAGACCCGACACAATTTATTTGATGTTTAAATGAACGAAATCGTGTCGGAGTTAATATTTCATTTTATTAACTACGTAGGTTAAAGTTTAAACATAATTAAGGGCCACTTAACTAAAAATAATTGAAACAAAAAAGGTTTATAAGTATAAATTGATCATATTAAATTATTAATTAACTTGATGGGTAATAGTATATACTAATGCATGTAAACCAATTAAAACAAACTTTCGTATACGTCAAAAGTAAAACTCACGAGCATAGTCCAGTCCAAAATAAAGTTTTTAAATCAAAAAGAGTGTTTCAAAAAACAATTTATATATTTATTCGTAAATATTTATGCGTTTATCTCCTAGCAAATATACATCGTATATTTGTACATGTGTCTCCTCTCTTTCTCTCTCTTTGGGTGGTTCAAGCTTTTATTTCCTCAATGAATGAGTTTTTAGGGTTGTCTGTATTGCAAATCAGGTAATACAGATTTATGCCTAAAAAGTGTATAAAATGAGCATTTTAGAAGATCTTGATTTGATATTTAAGTGCTGTAGTGCAGTTGTGACAGTGCACCCATGACCCATCTATATCTATCATTCAATTTACGTTAATTTACTGAAATTGGGCTACTCAAATTATACCCTATTTCTGTATATTTTCGTACAATTACTTTTGTCTTAAATATTAGCCGCCTATGCAGATTATACCAATATAGTTATTTTACTGCACACGTCATTTAATGTTCCTTTTTCAGCTTTAACGTATTTTGGGATTCAATTTGCTTGCTTAATTGGTTCTTTGAAATTCAAACATTGAATCTTGAGAGTTTGCCCAGTTTGATGCCTGAATGCTTTGGTAGACTAAACATTTAACACATTTTCCAAGATTAAGACGATATTAACTTGCTAGGAAGCCCAGTTTATGGGTAACAGTATTTGGATTTTAACCAATAATCAATAGTGTAAATACATAATTAAAAAGAGAAAATATGAAAAAGAAAACAACAAATGAAAAAATATAGTAAAAGCTTTATTTCAAATAATTCTACAGCACAAATGGAAATCACTGGAAATTAGTTTGTTAATAAAAATTATACAATCTATGTTAAAATACCTTCCAATATTTTATAACAGGAGTATTTTCAATTCTGATTTTTATCTTACTCAGCAACAAACTTCAAAAGTTGTACTCCGTATGAAGCATCATAAATATTTCACTGTTGTCAACGTAGAATAAGTTTTTTGTTGAAAATATCTTATTTTTATCGGGTTGAGAAATATAACACATAATAATGTAAAAGAATGAACTACATAAAAAGTCTCTAACGCTTCCGTTTGTGTCACTGCAGGCCCCTAGGGAAAAAAATACCTCCACACAACCCTAACCTTAAACATAATCACATATCTGACTAAAATGCCCTTAAGCCCTAAAAGAGCATTTTTGTCATTCCATTATATTGTTGACATGTGTTTTCTGAGACATTTTTGTCAAAAACTTCTTATGCAATTTTCTAATAAGTTCTGGTACATAATACGTAATTAAAATTTTATCATTATTTACACTTTCTAATTTTTTTTATAGTATACATATTTATCAATAACAACATTAATTAATATGAAAATAATAAAATGAGACCCTTTCTTCCTTAAGACTCATTTTCTGATATTTTTTTAATGTTTTCTATTTCCCCTAATTTGTATTTGTTTTTTACCTTTGATTTATAGATCGATTTTATTTATTATGAAAGTATCCAATTTTGCATTATTAATTTATAAATTTACACTGTCTTAATTTCATATACTATTATTAATAAACCCTATATATTCATATGATGTTAAAAATTTCAGTTGGAACAAAATTAAAATTCTTAATAAAATATCCATAAATATAAAATTGTCTTAAAGTTAGGCTTAGATTAACAAATTAGTTCGATGATATATAATGAAATAATATTTTAAATGTCAGTGTTTTCAAGAAAATAATTATTGTATTATTTGATTAAATATGAAATACTATTTTTTATCCTATGTATTATTGATTCAGATTTTATTTCATAAATAACTTCATTTTTTCATATTTTTTGTTGTTTTCTCAATGAATTTCCTACATGATATAATATTGTTACCACTATTTAGAAATAGAGGAATATAAGAAGTTTTTTTTGTATAGAAATATTGACAAAACTTTAATCACGTATGAAGTACCAAAACTTATTAGGATATCACATAAGAAGTTGTTGACAGAAATGTGATATAATTCACATGTCAGCGAATTTAGGGATTGCCAAAAATGCCCTTCAGGGCATTTTGGGCATTTTGGTCCGAAAAATGGCTACAAATATACGATATGTGGTTATGTTTAAAGTTAGGGTTGTGTAGAGGTATTTTTTTTCCCTAGGAGTCTGCAGTGACACAAACGGAAACGTTAGGAACTTTTTATGTAGTTTACTCAATGTAAAATTTGTTATACTTTAAAGTTCATCTTAAGAAACATAATTGGACTAAGCTTTATAGTTTAAGCAACCAAATATCCCTAAAAACTATAATTAACTCTGTAATTAATGAATTCGTACACACATCTACGTTTTCCAGATTGTTCCAGCCATGCGTGTAAATCATTGGAGTAAATATTTGCTATATACTATCAGCATCAAATACAACTGGTGAATTAAACCTTGATCACTTTTGAATATGGGAAAAGGACTAGTGAATTAGAAAGAAAATGTTCTCCCATTTATGCATGGGAATTATTTCTCCACGTAGTCAATTGCACATGCCATGCATGTACTTATGTACCATGCCCATATGTATTAATGTATCTACAAACATTGAATTAAACACGCGTTTTCCTGTATTAGTATTATAATATACTCTTAATTAGTTTTTTCTTTATTTCGATATTTGATTTGTACATTCTAGTTCGTCAAATCTTGACTTGAGCTACTATATTTCTTGTATCAAGAAAAACTCTTCAAGTACGCAAATAATAGTTCAAAATTAGTTTTTACACAATTACACATATTCACAAATCTTCTTGTCTTATACAATGAGACAAATTTTCTTTTATTTGAGCATGTAGCAACTAGCCATCTTAAGGGTCAAAATTCTCATTGATCATGAATGATTCTCTGAGGCCACCACTCTAAATTAGTAAATTGGCTTCCAGACATTCTCATTTGTTACGACCGACTATTTCGTTAGGCCCCCACTTTCAGTCGTCCGACCTATCAACGAAAACACCAATGTTTAACAAACAAACTAAATATGAGAATTCATCAAATTAGACTAGCCTATTAATAGAGTCAGTCAATTAAATCTACAAACATCTTATATGTTGTCGTACATAATCAATATGGGATAAATCTCCTTACACATATAGTAGTACTAACACTGAAGTCCTAACATATATACTAGTTCTAAGGCATAAGTTGTTCTAGGTGTTCCCCCAGGGAAAAAATTGTACTCCTATTAGCTTCTTAATTCTAAATTACAATTAAAGAATCATTCAATTTAAATAACCAATTAAATAAATAAAACATATATATAGGACATGAACTAAGTTACCTAGCTAAAAATTAAATGGGAAAGTTAAATACTACTAACACAACTATCTCTTTCATTGATGAATGTATATGGCAACATAATTAAACTAATGCAGCTATATGTCGGGTAAAATGGCAAGCATTTCCAGCACAAGGCTTGTCTAAAGGCAGACAAACGCCGCCTTCACCAGTTGAAAAAAAACTACGCATTACAATAAATATTTAATTTAATAAGTTCTCATCATCTTATTAACTTTTTAGTTAAAAATAGAGTCAATCATCTAACTCAATTATTGTGAAAAATTTCCCTATAATAAACTATGAATGTGAATGAGCAATACGTCTCAATAGTGGTCATTTTATTTTGATTGTTTAATAAGAAACGATGTTAGAAATTGTTGCATTTGGCTCAATTTCCAAAAGTTTGACACTACAATCCTCATGTTTTGTGAGTTAGCTAAAAAGTGTAGTTGCCATTGTAAATATAATATAGTATCATTGTACTTGTGTGTTTTTGTAATATTTGGTGGGCTTAGTTCACTAAATTATTTTATTAACTAAGTTTTGTAGTTATGTGCTATTATGGCCTACTAAGACCCTTATTTTTTTTTTATTTCTTTTTCTTGGTCATTTTAAAAATTGCAAGTGATTGGAATTGAAAAGCTTAGGGTCGCATATGGGTCACCATATCTCGAGTATATGTAGATCATGATTCATGAGCAACCGTTGATAAGGATGGCTCGATTTTAAATGCTTCTAGTTCAGATTGGGACTCTGAGTCACCTCGGATGTGTGTGAGAGTTGTAGAAAAGAAAAGAAGCAATTCAGCTATCTTAAATCTTACTAGTATATAAATTAAAAAGGTAAATGGTACGTTTAAAACCGTTGTTTATTACTCCATTTACTTGTTAACATAGAAACGCATTCCATAAAGATCTTTAATGGAAAACGTTTGTTAATTTATCACAATATTCGTAAAATAACCGTTGTACTATATTGTATGTAACTTTATGCATAAAAACTGTAGGAATGCATGAATATGATCACAATTTTCTCGAAAAAAGAAAAGAAGGTAATGATAAAAAAAAATTCAATATACTATAGTCAAACATAATGGCATGTTTGTCTTTAGTGGATATCCATTAGATAAATTTGTTTGAGATGGATGCACAAAGTCCAAACTCCCCATGCTTTTACAAATAAGTATTTTCAAAAAGTTTATGTGGAAAATATTTAAAATAGTATTTTCCATCACCCTTGTCCCTCTTAAAAGTCCAAAGTTGCATTTATACTTACATGCATGTCTCATTAATAATGCCCATATAAAATTATAATATGATGTGCTTGTGCATATTTATACTAGCATATTTTAATTGTCACATTTTTTGTGGTTAATAATAAAATGCTAAATGAATCTCGAGTTTTTAGTAATATCCGAATCTTAGACAATAGATCTTGTTTAACTAGAGCATCCCAAATAACCTCGGTTATATTTCAATTCATTAACTTGTTTAATAACTATTCAGCACCCACATAAGAATTTCAAAATTAAAACCTCATGGTATACTCGATTAATATTTAATATCAAGTTAATTTATAAAAAACTCGTTATTAAGTAATGTCGTAATACAAATTCATAAAAGTTGCTTTAAAAAAATTAAATGTAATAGTTACGCTAAACATGAGGTTCCAAGAGAGGGGACAGTCTCCACCCATTTTTCTACTTGGTTACTAAAAATCAACATTTCTTTTTCTTATTGAATACTACTAATACTACTAAAACAATCCAACTCTTTATAAGTCATCATTCTGCAACTACTTGTCCATAATTAGACAGTAAAGCAATATCATGATAGCTTCTCTAAAGTATTAAAATATTAATAAAGGATTCTCTACTAATTAGTACTATGAAGGTTCCTATTCTTTTCTAGTCATTGGATCCCAAAATATCAAGAATTTGTATTTGCAAAAGGAAAAAGAAGACGAAAGTTTATTCGTTTTTCATTTAAGAACACACGAGTTTCTTTTTTTGCATAATTTTCTAACGAATTCACAAAGTAAATAGGTAAACAGAGGTCTTTTTAAGTATGCTATAGAAACAAATACTGCTACAACTTTTCTATAGAAAAACCGAATGTAATACGGTTCCGTTTAAAAGTTATAATTGGGCTTTATAACATTTTTAGACAATGGGCTTTTCTTCCATGAATGACTGCTTTAAGCTCAACTAAAGCCCACTTAGAATTAATGTAATTATATTTTCTAGAGATATAGTATTATTTATTGTCACATGCACACTAAAAACAAATGAAAAAGGAGCATTTCAACAAATTTAACTCTCCTAAAGCCATGAATAAATAGGAGGAAAGGAAAAACTTGAGATGCTTCTTCTCTCTTCAGCTATATCAGTTGGTGCAAATTATTAACAAAGAAAACTGCATGGAGAGATGTGATCGGTTCAGTGACTTACATAGTATGCAGAGAATGATCTTCATCATCAGAATACAAGTTCAAAGGTGATTCTCATTGTCTAAAACCGAGACGGTATAGCACATCCTTTAGTACTTATATCTCACAGATGCTCCAAACCACAAACTATCCATATCCTTCAGCAAAGCCTCTAGTGCACACCGCTACTTGAAACACATCCTCTACATCACAGAAACAAATAAAATCAGCAAAGCGTGCCTATTAAACTGACAGCCAATGATGCACTGCAAGTTTTGAATACCAAAAAGACACACATGCATAGAGAGCAAACACAAATCTATAATAAATGGTTGGTGCGGTATGTTAACAGTGGTGACAGAGTGCATGGTCTATTTTCATAGTTCTAGCATGGAAAAAGTCAAGTGAACTAATAGAAATCCACAGGGTTCCATCCTAAGACCAATTGATGATAGGAGGAGTGGCCCATTAAACTTATATATTGGTTTCAGTTATCTCTTTAGACGTGGGATACTGTTGTATTTATTTTTCTTTCATTTGCCAACATTAACAAGACATGGGGCTAAAAGACATGAGAAATATGTAAAATTTCTAATTACCAGACATAACAATTACGAAGTGACAACAAACTCGCATGCACACGATATAGCAACCTTCAAGCGAAATCGCCAGATATTCACAATACACAGAGCTGTAAAGTAAAAGGGCAACAAGAGTAAACAAAGGATAAACAGACTCACTAGGTCAATTATTTTGGGAAGATGAAAAGTTTCTATATCCCCCAGATACTTGCCCAAAACCTCCATCTTGTGAAGAGCCGTAATTAGTATCTTGCGTATATCCCCTTTGTCCAGGTCGTGCATGGCTCTGAGTCTGATGTCTTCCCTGTTCCTGTGCATAATCAGTCTCAAACTCTGCTTGGTTGAAGTTTCCCTGAAAAGAAGGCGTAGCATTTCTTTGATTGTGTTCTGAGATACTATAGCCACTTCTTTCACCCGATCCAGCCGAACTATTATTTGGATGAGGTGGTAAATTAGGTGAATTTGGATAACCTCCACGTGGGTTTGGCACATAGCTCTGCTGTGATGGAGATCCGTAGCTGTGTTGTGGCTGTGGTGTATAACTGGTCTGTGGTGGCTTGTAGTTCTGCTGCTGAGGTGATGCACTGCTCGGGTAGGGTGGTGACCCATAATTTTGCTGGGGTGGAGGCCCATAGTTCTGCGGAGGTGGTGTCCCAAAGTTCTGCTGGGGTGCTTGCCTGACATTTTGTCGTAGTGGTTGCCCATAGTTCTGTTGTGGTGGTGGCCCGTAATTCTGCTGCGGTGGTGGCCTGTAATTCTGTTGTGGTGGTGGCCCATAATTCTGTTGTGGTGGTTGCCCGTAGTTCTGCTGTGGTGGTTGCCCATAGTTCTGCTGTGGAGGCGGCCCATAGTTATGCTCTCTTGGACGCCTATCCCTGTTGCTTCTTCTCCCATAATGCACTGGAGGCGGTCTTGGAAAAATCTCTCCATTGACATACTTGTCCCCTACAAATGTGATGGCCATGCTTACAATAAGTAAGAACAATGGTTCAATCCAAAAGACACATTCAGAGAGTCAGTAATGGAACTAACCTCCGTATTCCTTATTTACTGGATCAATATAGGAATCTGGCAATACAAATACCACTTGCGGAATGCCTAACGACAGAAACTTTTAGTCAACAAATGGCTGAAACTCCACTGTGCAGTGTAATTGTCGCAAAAGCTACACTTACTTTTAAACTTTTCAGATGTCTCTTCTGAACACTCAACCTGAAAACCTTGATATGTTGTTGTACTCAGTGCATATATTTTCTTCTTTGCCTCTTCGACACTAAAGAAAAACAATCAAAGGATGAGTCAGGCAATGTATCAAGCTATGCTCACAGCCCTAAATGCATTTACAGTATGAACTGGTGCAGCCAACAGTTGTAATAGTATAATTAAGTGCAGGGAAATCAGTACACTGTGTTTAGCTCCAAATTATCAAGAGAAAATATACCCAACAAAAAAAACACCATTTATACTAGCTTACTTTTCCAAGAAGTTATATCGGAAATTCGGAACACCCTTCCTAATTTCTAATCAGTAACAACGGACAAAATGAAGAGGAAAAACAATAATGATAATACATGGTGTGAATATAACCGCATCGACATTCAACATATAAGCATGTTATGTTGATTTGATTGAAGTGTCAAAAGCCCCCGTTTGATCCCTAACCTTAAAGTTGTTCCTCTAAGATCCACCCAATTTTTTGCTCTGGGAGGGAGCCATTCCTTAAATCATCAAATAATTCATTATCCTAAAGCGAACACCAATCAGCATCAGTCATCCCAATCCCAGCAGTTTTTATCAAATATAATTAAATACTGTTCAGAAAGCACGATACGGTGGCACTATAACCACACTCACTGAAACCAGCTAGCATTTCGACTTCTGTTCAATTGATGAAATAGTGACCTATCCATTCACTAACGGTACAAATCACATTTGAATTAGCCATAATTTGATCACAATTTAACAGAAATAGGGATGAACCGACAGACCTGCCGAAGACTTGTGCAGCGATATTGATATAGGTTTCGATCATCTGTTCGCGTGGAATACTGGAATCCTTGGGGAAATCGACGGTGATGAGCCAGTGGTTGTAATCGCAGCCTTCGAAGAGGATTGTGTCGGGCCCGATTTCGTCCGTCTCCGGATCGAATCCCTTGCGGAATAGGGTGGTGGAAGAAGTGAAGGAGCGGCGCGTAAAGTGCGGAGGCGGGGTAGGGGATGGAAGAAGGCGAGCGGCGGAGAGGAAGGACAGTGGTTTGGGTTTGTAGCCATAGCCATGGACAGAGTGGTCTAGAAGGGAAAGAAGGCGTCGGAGACGAAGTGGACGGAAGGCCATAGCTTCAGAGAGGGAAGTTAGGGCTTTTTGGGGGTTTAAGGATTTGGAAGTTACTTGTAACTAGTATCAGGGAGATGATCCATTTATCATGCGAGATTAAATGTAAATTTGTTTTTAGTGTTAAATAAAGAAGAATAGAATATCGTACTAATATGTTTAATTTTAGATATATAGTAGTTCGTTTTGTCAGAGACAAAGTAAAAATAAAAATAATTCTTCATTGAAAAAACATAAATTGAAACTACATAAAATAATTCCTCTTTTGATATCATGCACCCTTTGCAATATCGATCAATGTTTGATAGTGATTTCAAATCCCCTCATAATCATGGACACTCGAACAAAATTATCACTTTCTACCATTAATTTTTGAATATCCGACGATTTTGCTAATTGTCTTGCTTATCGTATTTATTTAGTGCTTTTCTGTAATTGTATCGTGCTTTAATCTATACTAGGACTACCAAATTTCAGGAAAGAGGAAGAGAAGATGAAAAAGTGTTCAACTTTAGCAAATGAATAGTATAACACCCAAATGAATATGCAATGAGTACGTATTTAAGGTTGAAACAACTTCGCTGCTTCATCTTTGCCAATACATTCGATTTCAGTTTATATAGGAGACATACACACTTATATATATTCATATATGTATATTTGCAACTCATACAGACCAATCCTCATCATTTCCTAACTACTACCAACGAACAAAACTAATCAAGGACCAATTTCCCTCTCTACGTCAGTCTATAGTGTGATCAGAATGTATATTACCAAAAACATCGTGGCATGCTTCCCAGTTGCCCTGTTCCCTAGCTTCCCAGTATCCACCAACATAACGGTATGTCTCCGATCCTTTGTCTTTCGCAAACCAACGTGGCTTCCACCCCTTCTCTTGCATCGACCTAGCCTGTGTTCCCAATCAAATCCACCACATGCTTTAATAGATTGAACAATCTTCACCATGTCATTTCTTTAAATACTCAATCTAATGTGTTGTCAATATAATGTATCACTCAAAGTAAACGCCCCCGCCCTCATGGCTTTATATGATAGCCGAGAGGATACGCACATGTTGCTGAACTTTAATGTTTAATCAGAGAAGTATCATGGAAGCTTATGGGCTAAAACGGCTGAAGCCTGCATTAGTCGTAAAAATGTTGATCACGCGTGTAATTTCAAGATCAAACTAGTTACCTGTCGTTGACGTTGCTCTAGCCGCAATTTTTCAACGTTCGCCTTCTCGTACTCACCATTTTCCAAGCACCTCTGGTCAGGTCTCAATCTTGAATCTGTTGGGGGTAGCTTCTCCTGCAAAAAGGTGTTGAGTCGGTGTCAGTGAATCCAATGTCAATACAAAACCATAAAACGAGTAATGACACATATACATTCTGGGATCCATGTCATGGAATCGAGTCCACAAGACTAAACAGAACTATTTCACAATAACATGCTGTAATATATTGTAGGCCAACAAAACTGGCTTCGATAGGTAACAAACAGGACAACATTTGTACAAAATTAATTCGTCTCCAAAAAGATCACCTTTAATCCTGGAGTAAGCTCATTCATTGTGATGGCAAAGCGAGTCAAGTTATAACGTGTTGGGAACTGCGGAGGCTTGCTGCGTTTCCATAGCAATCGAGCTTCAGACAGAGATTCATGACCTTTTCCTTTGGAGCAATCTCCATCAACATAGTGCATGCTCTCATCCCATTTCCCAAACAATGTTGCCACCGTCTTTCCACTCTTGTCTTGGACAACTCCATGCACCTACATTCTCAAAGTTGTTTTATGGAGACACCCTTAAGAATAATACTCCAGAAGCCTAATTACTAAGAAGCATAAAAATATATGCTTAGACACTATTTGATTGCAGATTATTTGTTTTACAATTTCACATGGAAAAAATTAAGATAGTTCAGTTCCATAAAATATGCCGTTCCATTTCCTTATAATTTCCAACTATACATGAGTATGAGAGAGCACCTGATGAGGATTCCGGTCTATGATGGACTGCTCCTTGAATTTAAGCTTACAAGAGTAGTCGTAATTTTCTTGTATCCGCATAGTACCATAGTGGTCACAATATAGTTTTCCCAAAATGAGATTATATATTGATGTTGTAACCTGTCAGATAAAGGTCTTTGTTTGTCTATGAAATAAACTTGGAGAAGATAAAAATCAGCAATGATTTGTGAGAATACCTTACTCCATTGAAATACTGTTCCATCATCGAATTCGACAGTCAGAATGCCCACTGGATCAAGCTGAATGGACCGACCCCAGAATTTGCTTTTCAGATTACTATCGCCATAAAATCTCCAGCCTGTGCCCTCGCAATGGCATGCTACAATCATGGGGTGATGACTCACCTGATCCAAAGGAGCCACTTTCGTACACATTGAAAGTAAAAGAAAATAAAAAAAAGAAATTCACTTATAACTTAGCACTCTGTTTAGATTAGAAGTGGTAAGTTCTTTGTTTTGAGCTATTGTGCAGTTATAACAAATTCAGACAATTTTTACAAGATTGTAGCCAGTCAAAGATCTCCAAAGCAAAGTCAACAAAACTATCTTAGCAACCAAAATTTTTAGTTCCTCATAACAAACTGATACCTTTTCTGAGAAAAATCGCAAGCCTTTGTCTGGATAATCAGCTTCATAAGTCTCCCCTAACAATGGATTAAAAGGTTTGCAAATTCTTCCTTCTGTAGAAGCATAGCCAGATACAGCAAATGCAGCTACATTTAGAATCCTCATTAGGTTGTTACCCTAAAAAGAATTTAATAGTAAATCATAAGTCAGTTGCTAAAGGGTGAAAACAGAAGCATCTTGCAAGAGGAGCACCCATGATACATCAAACTCTAGAAACTAGATTAATATGTTAAGACCAATTTTATCGAAAACGCAATGCAAATCAACAACAAAAATTCAGACCTCAGAATAACACAGGTTATCTGCACCATAGCACCAGCTGATTGGACGAAAAAAGCTAGAAAGGTAATACATACTAGTATCAATTATGAAACTTTCTGTTGAACAAAATGGATGTCACTTTCAATGACTACAAGGAGGGTGCTTTGATGTATAGGAAATGCAAAACATCATAACTTATTTGGCTAACATGTAGTGCACCAAATTCAACCCTCAATTCCCAGACCTATAAAAACCAATTGCAATGAAATATCAGAGAACACACTGTACTAACTTTCTATTATGTCAACTATATAGAGAGAGATGTAACAAAGAAAACATGTCTGATGCAATTGTGCAGCCAGTGTATCAACAAAATAAAGTACCAGCAGATAATAAGATAAACATTAAAATCATTACCTTCTTCCCCCATTCATAAGCTCGATCAAGAAGATATGAATATTCAACATCTTCAAAACATTTTTGCAGAGAAGAGAGAGGCTCATTGAAGTAGACAGGGAGACAAACTTTCGTGAGATCCTTCCCGATGTTGTCTTTGATCATTGACCATAAACTCACTCCTTTCTCCTTCTCGACAGGATCGGGTAATTTTTTCCTACGCTTAACATGAGGAAAGTTTCTTCCGGCAGATCTAATGTCAGGATCAATACCATCCTCAGATTCAAAAGTACTAAGATCGTCACCAGATGACAATGACGATGTCCTAAAGTCGGACTCATTGCTCTTAAAAGAGCTAGAAGAAAGAAAATCCTTGGTGTCAAAGAAAGTATTATCTTCTTCATCTGTGTCTTCGTCAGCTGCACCAGCTCCTTCATTTTCATATTCAGACTCACTGGCACTTTCTGATAGAAGTATACAGAAAGGTAGTGAGGAGTGGCTCAGTTTATTCAAACACTAAATTGGAGATGCAAGATTTACCATATACTAGTATTTATGGATGTATAATAATAAAAAATTTAAAACTAACAAAACAGAATGAAAAGTTTGACAGCATTAGGCAATCAAACATTGTCACTCCCAGTATATGCTACAAACTAACGAATTGCAAAGTCTAAATTTCAAAATACTCCATGATAAGCGGTATTTACATGTACATTTACGAGCTTTTTAGTCCAACTTGTTGATCAAATCCATTGAGATCCCCCCAAACAAAGATGATGGCAAAGGTTGTCAGCATGAAACAATATGTAAAAGAACTACAGACCTACTGACAACAGAAAACTTGGGAGCTTAAATAAAATACCATTCACATGGTCTCGGTCATCAGGACTTAAGAAAATCATGATTTGGCTTAATGATGTTAAGTCAACCAAAAAAATTAGAATGAATGGGGAAGCATACCACTATACTTATCTTGCCTTGATCTAGAGGATGCTCCAATTTCTTTTAACTGCCTCTGACTCTCGTCAACAACTGTATTCTCCAGATCCACTTTTTCTGTCTACAAATTTAGCAACAATGTTTCAGCCACAAACTAATGAAAAACAATAAGTAAAGAAATAATATTGTGAGTCTCGATATATCTTCTGCAGGATGGTTCAACATAATGCACAAGATATACCCATTCCAGAAAGTGGTATTTGCATAAAATAAACCATATGCCTTTAACTGAAATGGCAACAAAAGAATGAGTGGGTATTTTAAAAATTGTATACTACTCCAGAAGGCTAAAAATGAAACTACAGCCAATGAGGCCATCACAGAACTTAGTCACTGAGTATATGATTATAAGAGAAACATTGGGTGTATAAAAAAATGTAAAGGGCTTGAATTAAAGGTATCCAGGATGGGTATGATATGACACAGAAGAGCACCTCACACAATCAACAATTATCAAAATCTAAAGAAGCTAACTCTATGCAAGTTTCCCTGCATGCAAACATATAAAAGGTGGAGTAGTTTTTATTGATATGATGAGCAACAACAAAGAAATTATCAAAATCAAGGATTTTCACAAACAAAAAGTATCGAGTCAATCAACGTTACGTACAACAGAACCAATGAAAAAAGACATAAGAACGATGATGCATCTACCTCTTCAGAGCAATAGAAGACAACACCTGCCAAATGATAACTGGTGGCTAATTGTGAAAGACGTTGAGAAACCATTAATGAACTGTCAGAGTAAATTCTGCTACTGAGGAATATTATATTGTTTTAAATAAGATGGTTGACGATAAAACCCACTTGTTTATGAGTGAGTGAAACCAGAAATTATCATTTATATGGTACAAACCAGAGCAACCTTAGATCATCAGATCTGTGCCGATGGGACTTCCAATTTCAACCAAAAATGAACTTATCTACCACATTATCCATTCCAATGACCCCAAGAGACCAACATCCCAGTAATTATAGATTATAGGTATAGGGTAATCCATTTCTTACAACGAGGGGAGCTAAATCTAACAGCCTATGCATACTACCAAGTGTTAATGAGTAAAAACTTAAATTAGGATAAGATAATTAATATAATAATAATAATTATTATTATTATAATAATAAATATTTAAAAAGAATAAAAAACACCTTGATGTTGTACAGGCTGAAAATAGAGCAAAGGGAGAAATAAGCCTCAAAGGTGCCTCACTAATATAATTTATACTTTTAAGAATATAGTAACAATGAGTACAGTGACATTCAGAACCAATTCTAGTTCTAGAGATCTAGAGTGTTTATAGTCAGTCTACAACAAGAAGAAAAAAATCACTCAAAACACCAAGTCAGCCACTAAAAGATCTAAATGTACAGCACTTTAATGTGCATAACTCTGTGAAGAAGCTATAGAATAACTCCGAAAAGAATTTGTAAGAGAATTTCTACTAATCTTGACATGTACCTCTAACTGCCGCAATGTGTCCATGAGAAACCAATGCTTCTGTTTCAAGAGCATCAGCTGATTCTGCAGTGAAGAGAACTCATCCTTCATGATCTGCTCACTGTCCTGAATTACAGCCTCGCTCACCCCTTCTTCCAACAACCTCCGCCTCAGCTTTTCAGTCGATACAGCTAGGTTGTCCACGGGAGCCATTAACTCACTGTTGGACATCCTTGGAAACATGTCCTTCATAGTCTGCAATACCTCCATCCATGCTAATTTATCCTCTCTGCTCTCAGCCCTTAGATGGAGCCTCTTTGTACCCGTAAAAATAGAGAATCTCCTATCATCTGATCGGCTCTCTCGAATAGACGAGACCTGAACAGAGATAATCATTTTTTAAAAGACCTAAGACACATTTCTGTAATATTGTACTAGTATCAAATAAAATCCTAAACATGTTGCTGCAAAGTTGAAACCAAGTTAACCAACACCAAAACAGTAAGTATTAAATGAATCACGGTGATGCAAATCAATAAATACAATGCATTCTTGAGCATTACTAATGTAATAAGACTTGCGTTCAGTGGCAACACATGGCCAATCCTTTCATTCCAATTTTCCAAAACAAGATGAAGCAAAGAGGAAAATCTTAAGCTGAATGAACAAAAAATAAAACCAAAATCTTCATTCAACAACACTCAATTTCCCAATTCAGAGATAAAAAACATAGTCCGCAAATCACGAATGCTGATGATGAACTACAAAAAGAAGGTTTAGAAAAAGAGAATCGAAACCTTCAAATGAACTTCACCAACTGGCGTCCGGCTCTTCCCCGGAGAAGTTCCATTCCAGTGATGATGATTCTGGTAGCTATGCTGCCTCATAACCCGCCGCATCGATGTCTCCCCAATCACCCTAGAACCGCTCTCCGTCTCCTGATTAACAACAATCTTATCCGGCCCATGGATCTTATAATAGCTCAACACTCCGTCTTGCAACACGAACCACCGCGGCCGCCATCCCCTCCCGTAATTCACCCACTTGTACAGAATCCCCGAAACCCCGTCCCCAACTATATCGTTAATCTTCAAATCGCGGCTCTGACCATGATTATGACTGTGGCGATTGCTGTTCGAATTGCTCAAGCTCACAGCACCGGCGCCGTGATCGGCGGCGGAAACACGCGCCGACGAAACCCTCGAGGTCGCGGCGGCGGCAGGGATGGAGGAGTTGCTGATCGCCATTGATGAGACGCAGCAGAAGGGGTACATTCCGGAATCCAGCATAATTTACAGCTTCGATACTCGGATCATTACTCCTTGCCTTCTTAAAAAAATTGGTGGAGAAAATCAAAGATGAAAGAAAGGAATGAATAAGAAACAGTAATTCAATTTTGTTAGAGAGAGTTGAGGTGTGAATAGATACAGGATACAGAGGAGAGTGGTGAGTATAGGTTGGATATGAGATTGATATTGAATTTGGAAGAGAGAAGTTAGGGGCTTCGCGGAGAGTTTTCCGGTGAGATGATGAGGTGGCTTTGGGGCGGAGATGTAGTCTTTGTTGAGGCCGCCGGTGAATTCATTTTATTATGCTGCTCCTTTTTAAAACGGCATATATATAATTACGTGGAGTACTAATTTTTCTTTTCTTTTTTTAAATCTATCATGGTATTTTGGTATATTCTACTGAGGTTCTCTAATGCTTATAACAATATAATTCAAAACTAAGACTAAATTTACACTCTTAAATTTTGAAATGAGTGGATGAGATTGCTAATAAATTTTCAATAATTAGTAGACAAAATATCAACAAAAAGTAATATCGGGATTATGTTATCATATGATAATTATGTTTTTTATATCAACATAGTGTATTACAAATATCAACAATATAACATGACATTATCAACACAAGTACAAGAAAATATCAACACGGTTTTATTAATATGTTACTTACATTATATTGAAATTTTGCATACACTATATTGATATTTTTTTTGCATTTGTTGATAAAATCTGCTTATCAACATGTACGAAAATTGAAATTTAATTTATCAAATCTCATCTCCCGAACATCGTCGGAACATTTGCAATTGAAATCTCGTTGGAATCCTTATAAAATTATCTTTAATTTGATATATTTTTTATGAAAAATAATTTAAATCGATAGAGTTACGTAAATTTAAAGTTTTAAGATGGTTTTAATGAGAGTGAATCGACGTTAATACCCTTTAAGTTTATTTAATAACTTTTTTTAATTTAAAATATAATTTATGTGACATTATTTCTATGACTAAAACTTCTAATCCAATAACTAAAATTTAATCTTAATTTGTGATGGCTAATTAATTAGCAATTGATGATACAAAGTTACGCTATTTTGTGATAGCTGAGCGGCGTTAATACATTAAGTATTTTTTTCATCTTTTCATTTTAACGAGTGAAAAAATATAATTCAGATATTAATTATATTTAAAATTTATGAGAGTTATCAAAATTTAAGTAATTTTCATGATATTATTTTTAAATATTTGATTGTGTTTAGTTATATAGTAGATGCTGGTCATATGATATGATTGGCTTATTATGAGGTGGTCGATTTTAACTTTATGCATATAATAATTGGTACTTAGTGGAATTTACATACAAATATAATTACTAGTATATAACTATAGTTAAAGTAGGCGTGACAGTTATTTAGTGATCGTCATATAAATTTTATATTCATTTGACATATATGTGATTTCGTGTATGGTTGAAGCTTTTAGAAAGTGATCATATCCTTGTGCAGTCACTATATGGTTTTTTAAAAAAAGCTATTCAATTATTCTATTCGATTCCGATATTAAGGGGGTGTGTCTTCCTTATAAATAGAAACTATAAAAAATTAAAAGTCGTTAATTTTTGTGAAATCTTTGAAATAAAGAATATATTTAATCATCGACAGATGGAATAGTAATTCTATTGAAATTTGAAAAAATCTACGAAACCATATTTTCAACACGTGGTATAGAATGACTAATGAGAATGTATGTATCGAAATTACGACTCCATAGTCTCATTTTAGAGTAAAATAATGAATGTGTCTATTTATGAAATAGTGCCACCATTTATCTAGATTCTACTAGAGTAGTCAACAAATACCTTTTTCTAATTTTATTTCTTGGTCATGTTTGAAAACTCAACTCCTTCTCCAATTAAGAGTAATATAGTTGTAAAAAATATTTAATACCCATAAAATATCCCATTAGTAATATATGTATCATGTGCTACTGCTAGAGGTTGCAGCTTTAATTCAAGTAAAACATCACATGATTATTTTAATTAGTTGGTCGTTAAATTTTTTTTTCCATTCAAATTTACAGCTGGTACTGGTATGAATATTGTGACATGTAACAGAAATCCAATCTCATTTGTACATTCAAAACAATGATATGTACATTCTGATAATGAAAATTTAGACTCGTGACATTGTGCTATTATAGATTTTCTTCTCACTTTTGTAACACATACTACAAATATCCAATGTGAATTTGTTCACTAAAATTTGAATATTGTAAATTAGTTAATTAAGGAAATAATGGTGTCGTGCATAGATGAAATTCAGACAACCTGTAAAGTCGTAACTAATTAAGGAAAAAATGGTGTCCTAACGACATTATTTAGTGTCCAAATCTATCGATTTATGTAACTATTGTATATTTATACATAAATGTATGGAATATTTCATAATTTAAGGCTAGACTGTTTAGTTCCAGCTGGTTGTGTTAGGAAATTTTGCTGTCACACTTATCTATACATCTTTTTTTGGTAATTTGCAATTTGAAGATTTTGGAAATGCCTATTGTAGATATGAAAATAATGAAATTATTTGTGATTGAAAGTTGGGAACGTGAACTTTTATATAACTTGTGGTTATAATTGGCGTAAATGAAATTTAAATTAGTATTTTAATTTGGTCTTGGAATGTCAGAACGGTATTGCAGACTATGATTTTGCTAGGTGTAATATTTGCTTGTGTTTTTTACTTAGTAGCAATTGATTAGATTCTTCACTAATTTCTGTCTTTGTTTATTTATTGTGGATTCTTTGGTGATTTTAGCTTTATCTTTAGCTGATTGTTGTAGATCTTGTTTAGAATATACTAATATGGCAATCATCAAAATAGTTCTCTTTCGTTTTTACACGGATTAAAAAGGTAAATTTAATATTCTTATATATGATTATTTTATTTTGTTCTTATTGTTCCACATTTTATTTTAACAAGCAATAATAAACTATTTAGATAGATTAGTCGATCTAAAATTCAATGAAGTGAACTAGAGCTTTAGTCTTACCAAACCAAATTTTTTTTAGAAATCATCCTTATTAGTCATTAGTAATTATCATTATGGAGCTTAAACGAACTTTTAGCACGGTCAAAAATATTGTTGATCTCGCTAAGCATACAATATAAGTATATAAACTGCTGATTTTTTACAACACATGCATAATCTTAAGTAACTCAAAATTTTGATCATAGGAAAATAAAAAAGTTAAAAACTCACTACCGAAAATGATGAAGTTACTCTAATCTTTTCTTCAAGTTCAAACAGCACAAACGACAACTATGCAAACCAAATAATATCATTCGAAAATTGAGGACTGCGACATTATTAAATCATGGATATTAATTTGTAAAATTATTTAGGATCTATATTTATTTAATCTTAATTATAATTTTTTGATGGGTATATAAATGAATAAAAATTTAAATTATTTATTTATGAAACGCCAGCCTTGAACAACGAAATATCGTAGTTTAAAACGTTATTTTTATCTATATAATTATTTTTGCAATTTGGCCTTTGGTATGAAATTCAATATGTCAAATCTCAAATCACAATTAGCACGTATTCACATAACGAAGCATTATTCTCGATTCCATCCTAAATTAATAAACTGTAGTAACATTAATAATAATAAAAAATACTCAATTCTCTCGTAACAATATGCACTTTTAACAATATGCACTTTTGATTGGATACAAATTTTAATATACAATTAATAAAATAAGAGAGAAGTTGAAATAAAAGTAATTAAACTATTGTTAAATGAGTTTAACCTTATAAGAGATAAATTTTTTTTATTAAAATTAAAAATTGCATACTAGAGGAAAGAGTGTATATTTTTGTGGGACGGACGAAGCAGCAGTCAGTTTCCCAAATTCATCTAGGTTAATCATGCTTTAAATGTTATAAACTAAATTGGGAGTCTAGACCATGGACCCCTATGATGGTAGCTAATTATTGTCATTAATAAATCTAGTAAGTAGGTATTTAATTAGGGTAAAAAATCTACAATGTTATACTAGTATACTACCATGTGAAGTAATAATCATTACGTACGAAAAGGAAGCAAATATATCGATTTTCAAGTTGAGCGTGGCGCGTCACTTTCTTCGAAATTGTTATAGTAGTATAAATTAGATCAGCCATTCATCATTAACTAAAGTGAAAGATGGTAAGACAATAGTAGTTTTTTAAAGGGTCCACTAAACGTGATCAAGCATGTGAAGTTTTAAAGGATGATTGACCAAAAATGGTGGAGATCCAATATCTATTAAAAGACCCATGATTTCATTGATTTGATTAAAATGCAAAGCACGATTTTATTTGCTTTATCAACTCGACAAATAGGATCTTTGACTACAATGTATTAAATAAATATAAATATATCACAAGCATTACAAAGAAATTGGCTTTGCCGAGCACTCTTAAGTCGTAACCAAACACTTAAAAAAAAAAATTCAAAAAATATTGAACACTTTCACATTATACTCCAAGCTTATTACGATAGCTTCGAGCATTTTTCCTAGTACCAAAACACCAATACTTGAGTTTGTCGGTGTTCATTTGTTAAGTTTATTCTCCACAAATACTCTTTCGAAAAGATTAATTTAACCCTCAATACAAATACTCTTGAAATGATTAATTTAACCCTTAATTAATTTTAATTTACGAATCGAGCGTTTCTAATAAACTCTAGTTGTTGCTCAATTTTATGCTTCGCCATTATTTATTATCCAATCATTGGAATCGAATATATAATAGCATTATCATCGGATCGAATGCGAATAAACTTTTCTCTATTTTAATTAATTTCCCGACATTAATTTAATTTGATTCGTTTCCAACATATCGGCAGCAGCCCATTCCTCATAAGTCGTGACGATTATTAATCACCATTCCGTATTTGGTAGACCAACAAACATTCAATCTCTATACTAAATTTACAATCCAATACATAAGTGGCCTTTAATTTGAACACAACTAATTTTTAATACACAAACTAAAACAAGACTAATCCCATACATGTAACGAGCCTTATCCTATATGTCTCTTGACATTTGTGTTATAGATATAAAATCATATCGTTTGATGTTCTCGAAGGGGCTTGTGGTGTTAGAGCATCCCCAACGGCACGTTCCAGGGGCAAGATGGCAAAGGGATGCGTTGCAAGGGACAGAGCTCGATCGGAAGGGATAAATCCACAAGCTTTCGCGGCCAATTTCTTTGTAAATATAATTGTGTTAATTTATATGGAAACCGAATCAATGAAACCCAAACCAGGCACTTCATCTTTTCATTTTTCTTTGATTTTTATCAATAAATGGTATATTTAATTTTTCTATCATGTGAATTTAACTACGCATATAAACTTAAGTCATAGCATACAAATGTAATTAGCATATGAGTTTAATTAAGATATAAAATTTAAAATGTAATTAAATTTATTTTCGATATTAATTTATGAGGTTACTATGATAAATTTATAATGAACATAGTAGTGCCATTAAAATTTAAAATATAGTAGCTAAATTAAAACAAGACATTTTATACAGATATAAAAAATAATAAAGAAAGAAGTAAGCAAAAAGTCGATCCTGTTGAGTTGCATGTCTTCTTCGAACTAATGATTCAAAATCAAAGCTTGTCCTTTTTCGTCAAAAAAGCCAGGCCAACCTACGAATTTAATCATGCCAAAACTGAGTAAAATGATTAAGTTAACTGTGACATGTAAAATAAAGCAAGAAAGAAAAAAGGAGAGTCAAAATTCATGAATTCACATGGAGAAGATGCTGATGTCCTCCTTTTTCCTTTATAGGAATGAAACTTGTTCAAGCCAATTTCCTTCTGACCAGTCCTTGAAAGAAATCGAAACTGTAACAAAGTAAGAGCATCAACACACGCGGATAGAAAAAAAAGCCACATAAATGCATATGACGAAATTGCATTAAACACTTGAGGGCCATGGGTGTCCCATGCCCCCCGTCTACATAAACGGAATAAGGAATGTGAGGGGAAGTAGTGGCATTGTTCTTCTCTTTCCGTTTCCGAGTAAAATTTATGAAGAGGGCGGCTGAATAGTGTTAAATAGAATATCAGTGTGATAGCACAGTGCTTGTTAGGTAGCGAAAGGGAAAGGCGGAAGGTGCTTGTTCCTGATGGAGTTTAGAGCCTCTGCCAGATCGATAGAAACATAAGTTCGCAGTCTAGTTGTGATATCTAATAGTAGTAACGGTGGAATCGCAAAGGAATCAATCTAGTATCTTTCTGAACTTCTCCTTCTATCCTTTCTTAGGTATGGGAATTCGGGAAAGAACAGGAAAAGTTAGAACCACGGTGCACAAAAACGAGCAGGAGCTACATGTCTTCATGTTTCACATGTGAAGAATATTTGCCATTTGGCATTAAGACAAATGCAACAGAGATGATAGCTACAAAATACCAAGCACAGGTACACCTTCTAGTTGCGGGCATCACTTTCAATCATTTAAATCAGAAACAGGACAAGCAGGAAACATCAAATCAACGATCTAACTTGATGAAACTTACAAAGAAGTTCAGGGTAATTTTTTTAAAAAAAGATAAAAAAGAGAATATCACACAGGATTAACACTTCTTATAAACCCGAAACCTGAAATCAACTGCATTATAGTGTTTAACAGAAATTGGAAGGCTAACAACGAGCATGGCTTGCAAAGGATAAAAATAAGAACTACCCACTAGTCTATTTAGACCAGTACAATAATTTCAATTGTTCAGAAGTTTTGAACAAAAAAAATGATAATTTTAAATTCTCTAGCTACACAAGTATTGATTTTGACGTGCTAAAAAAATTGACATGCGATTAAAATTTCACTGCTAGTTGCCTATAAAAACATGTTATATTTCAATAATGTTCCTATTTTAGGAAACTATATTTGTACTATAAATAAGCAGACTATTTCATGCTTCTGTAGTCATACTAGTTGAATTGCTGGACTGCTTAAAGATTAGAAATAGCGGGATATATGTATACCTATTTCCATCTGGATGAAGCTCACATATCTGACCATCATCAGTGGCAGCCAATAAATATCCAGAAGGAGTCAATCCCTGAGAAGCAGAAGGTTTTTGGTGTAACGATAGGCACTTGGACAATAATAAGTACTCCTCCGGTCCCACAATAAGAGTCACATTTCACTTTTACCATAAATGGTAAGTAGGTTCCACATTCCACTTCACTCACATTCTATTATAAAACCAATATAAAAAAGTGGACCCAATATTCCACTAACTTTTCCAATTCACCATTCTTTACATTTCTTAAAACCCATGCCCACATCAAATGTGACTCCTATTGTGGGACGGAGGGAGTAACAGTAAGGTCACTGTTATGGTAACTTCAGTTATTTTACACGTACTTTACACGTTCATACTAAATAGGCTAATTCTTCCTAACTCAAGATATTTTTCTGTAAACAAAAATAATAGGTTTTCCATATCTGTGCAGCTCTTATGTGCTTCAGCAATCAAATGAAAGTAATAGTAAACACAAAAGGTTAAAAAAAGCAGGGGTAATAAGAAAAGCAAAGAGCTGTTGTTAATGGATGCAAGCTAGGATTTCTTAAAATGTGCATTCTATCTTCCTTCAGAAAAGAGCTCTCAGTGAAGTGGCCCCTCAATAATGACAATTCAGAGGGGTGGCACTGTTAGGTTGTTAGTTCACTATATTATCTCTGTGAAATTAAAGCTGTTCAAGTGTAAATTTGTTGTGGAATTGTTCTGAACAATCAAGTTGAATTTTTTAAAAAAACTGACATTTACCTTGTAGTATTGTTTCATGTAAAGTTAGAGATCATTAAACAAACTTTCTGAAGTGAGATTGTAAGAGTCACCACCAAATGCTCGAGTAAAAAAGCAAAGTAGATGCTCTGGTGAACTGAAGAGTTTTTCAAATAAAATCTAAAGGATAAATTGGATTATCTTGTGCCAATGTTTCAATAATATTCACCTGGATTGTGACAACATTTTCAGAAACTTGGTCTTCGCTCTCATTCTTTTCCTGTACAATAACTCGCTGTCCACTGCATGCAAGTTACATAATAAGAAGCAAGGAAACCACCACATTCTAGTAAATCATTGTTAATAAATATTCAGGCCAGATCTTTACAATACTGGAAACTTTAAACTAGTATATCTCTTCTTACGAATCAAAACCTAGTTCTTTCATAAATAAATAACACGAGAATTACACTGTACATAATAAATGACGTGAATACTTTGCCTTCCTTTTTTCATCTTCTTTTTCTTTTTCCAGTTTTATGAATGCAATGCATATAGGTGGTCTAAGTAATGAGTAATGACAAGACAAGAGATAATGACATGGTGGTCATCCATAGGCCAGATATATTCATTTTTTATGTAGATTCAGTATTATAAATGCACCTCTTCTGTACCAACAGAAACATGTAAGACAATAAATTTCAATCTATTTTTTAATGTACTTCTTCACTTCCATTCCTTAGTTTCAAAATGCAACATTCTAGAGCAGGAGATATAAGCATAATCATTTTTCGCTTGTGAAAGCCTGAATATATGTTTCTGCATCCCTAGGCATAAACTTAGATGAAAACATCATATATTTTCCTGGTATTTCCTTTTTCATAGGTCATCAATAAGGATCTTATACAACTTCTATAAAACAATTGGAAAGTATCTATATACACATTGATGGCAGTCAGTCTCTAGTCACAATTATCAAACCATGTTCAGGGAATATACAAGGAAATTTGAAAAATAACAAATAAACATAAAAATACGGTAACTTCATATTTTTCAAATTTACTAATAGTATTATCAACCTAATCGCACAATAGAGAAACCCAAACATATTTTCGTAAACTAGATACAAAAGGCTACATGTGATTTCTTTCTCAGCCATAATCGATATGGCTTGTGCCAGGAATCACCACTTTATAGTCTTACCTGTGAAGCCATGTTTTGTAGTAGAGATTCTCCAGTGCTTGAAAGCCTACATAACAATATTAACCATATAATGTTCATTCAATGTCTTGATAAGTTGAATATATTTATATTGGTTGAATTGATAAGCAGGTGTGAAAGTGAAAAATAAACCCAAATGGAATTAAAGAGTGCCATACTGAAAGTTAAACTGTAAACATCAAATCCCAAGACCTATTCTTTTTGGCAAAACAAAATCATGCGTATGAGCACAAATTAAATTCTTAGGAGATATATTTGGTTGTTCAATGGCACAAAATACATTGTCATTGTTTTAATTCATTAATTGAACTGAGAACCATGCAGAGAGATTTGAACAAAGAGATGATTCTGATACCCAAATAGAATTTTTTATGTCGAAACCAAACTCTAGATATAAAAGAATATGTCACCTCCAATGTTTAATTCACATAGCACGTTACAGCCACGCAAGATAAAGAAAAAACCTTAACAAACTAGCACAGAGAGAGAAGAGAAGAAAAATGATCACCTTGGCTGAGGAACATATCATGAAAGACCTCGAATTTATTAAAGAAAGCTGATATGATATCTTCACGTTGCAATTGATTCGCAGCATATCCCAACCTCTGCAGAGCAGCATTCAAGCATGTTGTCGGTTTTTGATTATCAATATTCAAGCCGATTCCTACAAATATAAGACAAGTACCTCAGTGGAAACCCTTGTGATTTGACTATTGTTTGATGTCATACCAGTATATAGTAATATGACCATACATGACATGACTCAGTTTCAATAGGTGGGAAGGGGGTCTGTCAGAAATAAAAGAGTGAATATACCAAAGCAAGTAAATACATGGAGAACTTGTCTGCTAATAACGCATAAAAGAGAAGAGTATTTACCAGCACTGATATTAAACTTTTTGGACTTATACGTTGATGTGCACAAAATGCCACCCACTTTAAGACCATCTAAATATAGATCATTTGGCCACTTTATCCGGACATCTAGAGAGGGCATTCCCTGAAATGCTACGGGTATTAAGATGTGAATAACAAAAAAGAAGTACGGAGTAGAAAAAAAGATAAAGAATAAGCTAAAGATATGCACTGTAAATTGGAAAATGAGTTATCAAAACTAATCAACAGATAAAATATAATATACTACCCCTGATTTTAGAATCTAAAGAAGCAAGAGAATATAGCTTAATCATTTGCAGAATAACTCAGTTTCTTTATGTAAAAGCACAGTTTCTTGATACAATGAGTTAACCCCTACCATATTCTCTCATTGGAAAAGCACACAATGTCCTGCTCAGAGTCGTGGACACTAGATTGAATTCATCAGAACTACTGAAGAATATTAGCCTACTTAATATATAATTTCTTGATGATGAAATTCAATCAAATTGAAGAATTTCACATCTACGAACTTATGTAGTTTATAAAATTGTACATGAAATTAGACATAATCATTGGTAAAGAAGTCATACTCCACACTTACACATTGTAGCGAACTCAGTTGTATTACAAGTTAGTAAGTTACAACCTTTATACCAGCCACACTTGTGACCATAGCCTAAAGAAACATCACGTGCCTAACCTCTACTGAAAAATTCCAACAATAAGATCAATTTTCAACATTTCATACACTCAGTTCGCATGTAAGCTCAGTGTCTGCAGTTATAATTGCATTAAGCCCCTCGTGATGCAATTATAGCTTACAGAAAGGCTTCCACAAACAATGCTCTTTGTAAAGAATGGGCCTTGACTCAATGTTGTGTGTGTAACTAACATTAAACTAGAGACCCTTGTGCTAGAGCTGAACTGCTGACGCACTTGCATAGCAAATGCATTAAGAAACTATCATAACAAACTAAGTTTGTAACATAACGTGACATCTCAAATTTGAATTAGTAGAAAGGATAATCCACCTAAACCTAATTTGGATCTTGATTGGAGCATGCATGAAAATAGTATTTTGATCATCCACTCAGCCTGAAATTCTAATGAACGATTAATTTCAGGCTACTCCTCAAAGTTATCATCATCACTGGTTGCCACCAGTTGATATGCAAAATCTCTATTGGCCTCACTTATTCAATTAGTGAAGCATGATACATGATTCGTGTATCTTTGTTATAGATGTCAATATCTACACAGGTTAAAAGTTGAGCACTGTTTCACATAGCTTGGGCAGCTAAATAGTTTTATCATGTAACTAACTCATAAAGAAAAGGCAATCGGCACATTTCATAACCATGCAAACGATGTTCTATCCTACTTGCGTTTGACAAATGGACACAAACGAACTCAGAAAAAGCACTTACATTTCTTCGACAGGCATCATTAACTGCTTCAGTCATAGCCAAAGAAACCACATACTGCACAAGTGGTACCACTCTCCCATCCTCCATCTGTATTGTGAATGAAAAGAGAAGGCATCCCTTTGGTGATTCCCACACATTCTTCGACCGGCCTTGAAACCCGAGCCAGATGTAATCAACAATTACACATAACATGAACATATAGATGCATTCCAACGCACAATATGAAAACACAAATCAATACCTCTGCCCTTAAGCTGCACGTCAGCAACACACACAGAGCCAATAGGCAATTCACCAAAATTACTGCCCAAAAAAGTCAAAACAAAACATCACAAATGAATAAACTCATATTAACATAAAATACATTTACGGTTCAGGCAAACTAAGAATGCAATAAACGGAAGCCTTACTTGGCAACAACATCATGCGTGGAAGCTAATCGTGGAGAGTAAACCAGCAGCCTTCCGAAACGAGAAGTCGAGATAGAATTCATGTACGAATTCACACGAAAAACATCGTCGTTATCATTACCAGCTCTGTCACTCTCCGAATGCAAATAGACAGTCACCGGAGATCCATCGGGGAGCTTCAAAGCGTTGTTCGCCTTCAAGCACCGCGCCAATTCATCCTCCGCAGCCGACTTCCCGCAAAGCATGAGCTTTGTGGATGATTCTGACTCCATTCCTGAGATGAAAAAGTTAGTTAGGTCTTCATATCACAATTCACAAACACTGATCGAGGAAGCTAATTGAGTTATACGCGTTGATAGGCAGAGATTCTTCGGGGAGAAACCAAGGTTTTGCAGAGAGAAAAATGGTGGAGGTTTGATTAGAGAGAGAAGGCGAGGGGAGCTGATTACAAAGAGCATGGTAATGAAGGCGGAGAAAACAATTTTCAGTTTTAACATTCAAAACGGGTCGGGCCTAGTTAAGCTGGGCCCAATTAATAACGGCCCGAGAAAATAGAAACTTAAATTCCTACTGTCTCTGCAGCTTTACACAGTAGTGAAATTCGAGTTTCGGCGTCAATGGACGAACTAAAGAAGGCATTAAACGAAAAAGGTTTAAAATTTTCGACGCTTCCAGAAAAGGGCCGCTGCCTTTTCGCAGCGCGTGATTTCTCCCCAGGTTTGTCAAGAAAGATGTTGCCTTTTTTTTTCTTTATCTTCGATAATTTGTTTGAGTTGTTGCAGCTATTGATTTTGATTGTATCGAGCTGTAGGGGAAGTGATATTGAGTGAGAATCCATATGTTTGTGTCCCAAACAAGAACAAGTGTGAGTGGTGCTTTTCATTAACCAACCTGAAGAAATGCTCTGGTTGCCGTGTTATTTGGTATTGTAGCAGCGAATGTCAGGTGAATATGTTGATGTTTGGTGTGCTTTTGGGTTGAAAAGAATGGAGAATTTTTTATCTTGAACACGAGTTTAGTTTCTTGTTTTGCGGATTTTCTGGGATAATTTTTGTATTGTGTGTGATAAGTAGCTACATTTTCTGATTAATTTCAGAGGTCAGATTGGAAGCTGCATTCTGCAGAGTGCAGGGTGCTGTCGAAGGTCGACAAGCAAAGAGTGAATTCGCTCACGCCATCCTTACGATTGATGGTGAAGCTTTGTGTAAAGCGAAAGCTGGAAATTGAGAAGGTGAGTGCCTGAGCTTGATTATTGTTGATGGTAAAGTAGCAGATTCCATGTTAGACTTGTAGAATCGAAATTTGGATCAAGAAGAAAAGGTTAATGAAGAAAATTGTAAATGGATGTAAAAATGTAGTAATAGCTCATGTCTCTTTCAAGTGAGGAAGGCTTTCACCTATCCCTGCCCTGGCACTGCATAATTATGTTAAGTTGCATAGAAATTCTTCATGTAATAGATACACTGTTTCGATTCCCCGTTTAGCATCGTTGTCTAACCTGAATGTTAATTTTATTTGTGGCATTCACAAGGTTTTGATGCACCAAGTGCATTTTGAGTAGCCTAATATTTTCAATTTCAAGCTAGTTGCTAAATCAAATAGAACACTCGGGAAAATCTATAAATCTTCAACTTATGTATTGGAAGTTTATCTGTCATGGAATTTAACAACTGCCCTAGGTGTTTTTATCATTAATGTATGCTTAATTAATTGCTTTGTCTTTTACCATATTTCTGAAGTTCTACTCTGTTGAGGGGTAAAATGTTCATGCTCAACTCATACAGATAATTGCAATGAGCCCAATGATGGTTGATGATTTTAATGCTACTAGGTTATCCCTACATCTGCTACAGAAAGTTACAAGTATGTGGAAGCGTTGGTTTCTCGTATCCTTGGGAAGTGTTTAGTCCAGACTTATGCATTCTATGGTATAAAGCATGTTAAACTTCTACAGCTATTGTATTCTTAACAAAACTAAAATAGATATGTCAGATATCAATGAGAAACAGCTGCTGCTGTATGCACAGATGGCGAACCTTGTCAATTTGATACTCCCGTGTCCCGATTTCGAGATCAACGTCAAAGAGATTGCAGAAAATTTTTCTAAGGTATTTAATGAACTAAAACATCATTTTTACATTTTTAGTTGTCTCTGCTCATATATTTCATGTCTGGGAGATTTCTCGATATCCCACTCGTTGCTGAAGTTACAGCAGGAAATGTTATTCTTTGTTGCATTAAATCCGTATTTTGTTAAATGGCTTTAATGTGTAGTACTATGAAATAAGGCATTTGGTGGTTAGAGTCACATATAAATTTAGAAACTGAAGCATTAGGAAAGTAGTTTGTACTTTATTTACTGACTATTGGGATCATTTGAGTGTCAGTTCAAGTAAATGTTCCGGTCTCAATGAATTATTATCTCATTTTTTATTTTCAACACCCAGCTAGCATGCAATGCACATACTATTAGTGACAGCGAATTGAGGCCCCATGGAACAGGGCTGTACCCTTTCATTTCTATCATCAATCACAGGTATTTTCACAGATAGTCAATAATCTGCCAAACTGCAACACAGCCTTGCCACAATTGTCTTTCTGACTAGTTTTGGCTATTTTAGCTGTTTACCAAATTCTGTTCTAGTATTTGAGGGAAGACTTGCAGTTGTACGGGCCATGCAGCATATACCAAAAGGTACTGAGGTAAATATCTGATGATGTCCTTTTGTTTGATACATCTGCAAGTTTTTGAGTGTTGAAGGTGGTTATGCTATCAATGGTTCTTCAGATTCGATGGGTATTCTCATGCATTGTTCTCACTGCTTTCTGAAGGTATTAATCAGTTATGTAGATATTGCTGGAAGCACTTTAACACGGCAGAAGGCTCTTAAAGAACAGTACTATTTCAATTGTGCTTGTTCTCGCTGCATAAAATTGGTACTTTTGATAGCCCCTCTCTGTTTCTTAGCATGATTCTTTAACAAATTTGAGAATCCATCTACTGTTTTCTGGTCTTCTGAACCAGTGCGTTCCATGCTTAAGGGACAATCTGATGATATTCGAGAAAGTGCAGTTCTGGAAGGTTATAGGTGCAAGGATAGTCAATGTGATGGATTTCTGCTACGCGACTCTGGTACACCTTTGTTAATAGAGAATGTTGTTACCTTCTGTATCCCTCTGAAGTCACTTTGCTAATCTCTATTATTTAACGACAGATGACAGAGGGTTCATTTGCCAGCAATGTGGACTTCTTCGGGAGAAAGAAGAAATTACTAACATCACTATAAAATTGAAATCTATGTCAGAAAAAGCCTCCACGTTGCTTTCTTCTGGTCGTATCCTTGAACTTTCTGATTTAGTTACTTGCATTGTTCATCTCTCCTCTCTAGTAGGGCTGGGAAACGGTCGGTTCCCAACTGAACCTAAATGTCGGTTAAACAACGCGGAAAATGACGAAAGTCGAAAATGGGACCGAAACCGAGACGGAGGTGCGTTCAATTAGTCGGTTCCATTTTTAGAACCGAAATCCAGCCACTGTCCAAAAATTTTCTAAAATTGTTACAGCAGGGATTCGATCTCGGGTGAAAGCACTAGAATGAAGGTAGGCTATTTGATTCTCGGTTCTAACCAAGAATCGACGGAAACATAATGCCCCAAGCCGAAACCAGACCTTGACCTCTGATTTCGGTTCTTGGTTAACCAAGAATTGACATTTTCAGGTTCAGTTCTCGGTTAATTGAAAACGGAAAACCGTTTCCCCAGTCCTACTCTCTAGTAAGGTAGTTGATAAAGCTTCTGGTTTTCATCAACACTAGTATATGGAAGTCAAACTGAAAGAATGAGAAGCAATGAGATCCTTAAAATGATTCAGATAAGACTGAGGCAATTGAGGCTTATAAGATGATTGAAGGATTGCAATTACAGCTGTACCAGCCATTATCAATCAGTCTTATGCGAAATCGGGAGACTCTCATTAAGGTTGTTTGCAGTTTGAAATACTTTCTTAAAAGTATTTTTTGTTTTGTAACTGTTTTCCAAATGACAAGGTTGGATCCTTTCTTTGCCACTGACTATTCTATGTATTGTACTAATTTTTATTCGGAAATCCTATTTCTTTAGATAATTATGGAGCTGCAGGATTGGAGGGAAGCACTTTCATATTGCAGACTAACAATTCCAGCATATGAGAGTATGTACCTCATTTATCAAATGCTCCGCTCCTCTAAGCGGGAATATGTGAATTTTAGATGAATGCTGATGTATAATATTTCGGGCTTTTACTCATATACTAGCATTCCAAGATGTTTTAAACTGATAGTTGACGATATGATATGCTACATGAGTATAGTGCATCTGGCTTGTTTGATTTTTAGTTCTAGACGATCTTCATGTGTTGCCGTTAAGAAGAATAAATAGATGTTGCAGCTGCAAAGTTGATGTTTGTGATGTGCTATTCCACCTATTGGTTTCTGAGTGATTTTGTATACCATTGTAACTTCAACAGCCCTCACCCCCTTCTTGCGTTGCGGCTTAAACATTCTTTTGGTCATGCAGGAGTCTATCCAAGATCTTACCCTCTGGTTGGACTACAATATTATATGTGTGGGAAATTCGAATGGTGAGAATTTTCTCCGAGTCAAGTGGGCATGAAATGCCTCTCTGTAGAATAGTTGTAGCGATCAATCTAGTTGGCGCCCACCTCCTTGATCTACCATGGCCACCCTAGCTGAGTCGGCATGTCTGAATTTGCAGGTTGCTGGGAGAGACAGAAGCGGCAGTTAGATCACTGACGAAAGCATTGGACATATTGCGAGTGACTCATGGAACAAAGAGTCCGTTCATGGTGGAACTCGTGAATAAGGTGGAGGAAGCTCGTGCAGAGGCTTTGTACAAGCTTCATTCTCAAGTCGAAGACCAATCCTCGACTCTCACTGCTAATCCTCGATTTGAAGAATGGTAATTTGACAGTCATTGCAAGATTGTGTTACTGCTGCTAAAATGGTGTTCATGTTATGTAAGAGTTACCAAGTACTATTAGAGTGCTCTACCAAAAAATTATCGGCACTTTTATAGTGACTGAAACAGTCAACTTTTTGATTATACTACATCATTCCCTTTTTCCCTTATTAGTGGCATTCGAACTCAAAGCAGATAACATCAGATGCTTATTCAACTGATAAAGTTGATCAGTTCAAATAGGTTCAGAAAATTTTGCTTCAAAAGCTGAATCCAACAAAATATGCTATTACAGCTGTAGCTACAACATGAAAGGATGTTTGTGAAGATGGTGGCATTTCTTAGTACTGCCAAATATTCTACACATATCTATCTGTATATTACAAGGCCAACTCTTTCCACAAATGAATAAAGCTTAACAAGGGAACCTAAACCACAATAAGATTGTCACAGAAATAAACAACTCTAAATCTTTTCAAGAAAATGAAGCATTGATCTGGTCTTCAAGTTTCTTCGCGAGCTAGCTAACTGTTCCCAGAGCTCAAAGCAAACGGTTGAGGATTTGCAAAAACTTGCGCAACTGGTCCCTTGATACAGACGCTCTTGGGCCCGTTAGCATGCCGTGAAGTTGAGAGCATAGCAGCGCACCCTTTTGATCGTCTGCGGTTGATTCGGCAATTAGTTGAAGCAATGTACAAAGTTGGTCAGGAGGGCTAGGTGATTTAGGTGGAACAGGAGGAACGAGAAAAGGGTGTTGGAGTAGTTGAGGAATCCTCCAACGCTCATTCCGGTCCCAAGCAAGACATTTCTTCAAGAGATCCAGAAGCCATGGGTTGGGGAGAGGTTCATATATGATCTCATGATTCGGATTAGTAATGACTTTGAATTTTGCCCAGAAAGTTTCGTATTTTGCAAAAGGTGTTCATCCATAGACCATTTGGTAGAGGATGCAACCAAGGGACCAGATATCAGAAGAACGGCCACATTTTATTGTGTTTCCGTTAGCATCTGTCTCATTACACATATATGCTTCTGGAGACATGTAACTTAGAGTCCCGACCTGCAATCCTTATTCGTAATGCTAATATTAATGGGTACTGTCGTGAAAAAAACTAAAACCTCGAGCTCAAGACATAAATTTCTCAATGAAAATAGTACTATTATAATAGCCAGCGTAAAGACTTGAAAGATCATTGGGGATTTTAAGAGAATTTTTGTTAATGCTCAATTTTTTTAGTATAAAAGACAATGTTATCATATTTTTATGGATTTAATGACTTTCTGGCATGTAAAAAAATACTTGCAGGAGGTAACTACTAACTAGCATCCCAGAGTAAATACAAGTTTTAAAATGATAGAAGGGAACCTGCGAGTCCCGTTGAATGTTTGTCGTGTCACTCATTATAGCCTTGGCAATCCCAAAATCTATTAGCTTCAGGAAACCTCTCACCAGAAGAAAATTAGCTGGCTTCAGATCAGAATGCACGATACGCTCCTCATGAATAGTGTTTACTGCTTGAAGTATTTGCTACAACATAATATGCAAAATGAGATGTTAATATAATAATAATAATAATAATAATAATAATATTATCATCTTGCTTTATTCTTTGGCAATGGCCAGTTTCTAGAGCAAGTATAGAGTTAATGGCGGAATGGAGTTCGTGAAGGACCTGCCAATAAAATCGGAGCCAGTTCTCATCTATAGTTGCATTAGAACCATCCAGTTCCTTCCATTTTTGAGCTAGCATGTGGGCTAAATCAATTTCTCCATACTCAAGTACCATGTATATAAACCCATCATCTCTAACCCTGGCTTCCTTATTGCTTATTGAACCATGCATCACTTCCCTGAGTAAAGTCTTATCTGTCACCTAAAAACACAAGAAGATATAAGTTTGTATTTTGTACATGTAATATTCACATAAAAAATAGCACGAAGAAGTTCTTTCACTTTAAATTATAATTTCAGCAAATGATTTCCTTTCATCTCGCAGAACATTTTACAGCACCTTATATAAGTGTTTTATTTCTCAAATCAACTTTGTAACCAATTTGTTTAGAAAATCTTACCAACAGCTCAAATATGTGTGTGTACATATTATTTTAGTGCATTCTAATGTAATTTTGGCAATCTCTACAGTGTGTGAACTAGTTAAGCAGAGTTAATGCTGCTTCATTTATATTCACATAAAGTAAACCTAGGTTGTTCTCTATATTAGCGGACCACTTGAAGACAGGGAAACAAAAATTGCTGCATCTATTCCAATCAGTTAAAGTGAACATCTAACACTTATGGTGGTGCCACACCTGTGACATAACCGGGGTAAACTTATTTGGGAGATTGAAGCACAATGGTTATGTTCTTATTCTTGCTAAAGCAGCATTTGCTTAGTACTACTTGCCATTTATGAACGAATACCTCTATTTTAGCGGACCACTTGAAGACAGGGAAACAAAAATTTCTGCATCCATTCCAATCAGTTAAAGTGAACATCTAACACTTATGGTGGTGCCACACCTGTGACATAACCGGGGTAAACTTATTTGGGAGATTGAAGCACAATGGTTATGTTCTTATTCTTGCTAAAGCAGCATTTGCTTAGTACTACTTGCCATTTATGAACGAATACCTCTATTTTAGTAACGACTAACAAACCAAGTGATAAGGATCTCTTACAACTAATTGGCAAAAGCATCAAGTAAGCATGTCTGCAGAGGAAAAAGTATGTTCAGTATGCTAAAATATAGGTGAACTTGTCCATGATATGGTTATAATTCCAAATTTATAGTTCAAAGCTACCTTTCACAACAAATCGAAGGAGGAGGACCACAGTGTCATCAAAATAAACTAGTTAAGGGTATTAATTCAAGCATACTTTCAGGATGCAAAAATGTTCAGACACTCCATCCCAAAACATAGGCCTAATGGGGTGTGGCACTGGTTTTAATAAAAACAGTTGGTGTGTTGTGAGTGGAGAAAGGATCTCACCAAGGGGTAGTGTTAGTAATGATTAATAAATGTATTGTGAGTGGAGAAAGTGGTGGAGAAAGGGAAAACAAATTGATATATTGATGATAATAGGGACAGGGGAGTAGTTGATATTTAAAACACATAGTGTGACCTAACAAGTTCTAAGTGGTATAAATACTCAGAGTTAGAATCTGATAGAGATAGTACCTCATAATCAATCAGCTGAATGATGTTGTTCTTTCCCCTCAGTATGGTTAGGTACTCTATCTCTTGGCAGAATCCAAATGCAGTGGCATAGTCACGGCCTTTAAGTTTTATCCTCTTCAAGGCATAAATTGTGCTATCGGATGATATAACTTTGTGGACCTCACTACTTCCACCACTACCTATCTTGCCAAGTCTTTGATAGAGCTTTCCATTAACTTTGAAAAATAAGTCAGGATCATAACCCTTCTTACGAGAAGTTGATGTTGCTTTACCAGTAGCCTCTCTTCCTGGTTTCTCTGACTTAGAATTTTCCAATTTTTTATCTGATAGAGGAACATCTGATGGTTGATGTTGAGATTTTACATTGGGAATATCTCCTTTGACTGGATAGCTGTTGTCCAATTGTGCAGAATCTTTAGCAATACTATAATCATGTGGCAAACTAGTGTGTAACTCCTTACATGAACCAGATGATTTATTGACTTCCATTGCTGTTGCAAGAGCAGAGCTGATAGCTTGTGAGGTCACGGCTGATTGAGGAGCTGATTCTCCACCAGAGTTCTTGGATAAAGAACATGATGGCTGCACAACGTCCATTTGACCTTCAGCTTCTTCAGCTGGCCCAGTGCCCAACTGAGCACTGCCTGCTTGAGATTGCGAGCAATAAGTTGTTGAACTAATCATAGGAGAAGAGCTTGAGTTCATCAGCGTTGAAGTAACACAAGATGATCCGATCACTGAAGACTGTGTGATGGCATTATTTAAATCATTATGTAAAAAGTTTCCAAACTGATGGAGCTGATCACGAACACCTATTGTCCCTCCAGTCAATATAGAAGAAATACCTCCCTCAGACCTAAGACTGTTTTCCATTTCTATGCTTTGAAAATTATGGTTTCTCCAGTCCTGATTGACAGCAGCTGAAGCATCCACTTGATTACCCATACCCGTCTCTGTTTCTGTCAATGCAAGTGAATCCATATGAGACAACAAATCACCTGTTCCGGTAGCCATTTGATCATCAGCCCCTGCATAGACAATTTGCAGTATCTTCTATAACTGAGAACTGCTACTAACCCCTAGTTTTACCACTCTACTTGGCATCCATTTACATAACATTTTAAGTTAGTTATCTCTTTTTTATTAATTAAACTTGCAAAACATTCTGACATCCCATTGAATCATTAACTAACAAATATGATCGATAATTACCACGAGATGTGGCAATGTCATTTCTAGAAAAATGAACCTTCCTCTGTACTTCCCCTTGAGCATTCCCAGGGACTGGTCTCAACGAAGCAACTGCATCATTGATCTGAGGCCTAGTAGGTTGGTCTACATCATGTGCATTTAGAGTGGTAACCCCTTCTGAAGGTGGAGTTATTGAAACATCGTCATTATTGGCACATCGTCGCAATTGTATCCTCCGACTCTGCAGGATATCCTCTTTGCATTTTTTGGGTTCAAATATTGATTGTGGTTTTATACTTGATTCTTTTGGAGTCTCTCGTTGAGGAATCACATTTCTTCTCGGCTTATGCATTACGGCTAATTGTCCATGCAAACAAATCCAGTACAAACGTTTAGCAAAGTTAAATTGATAATACACCAAAAGCTTGTACACCGGTGACTAAATTTAAATTAAGTACCACGAACATCAACTTCAAGCACATACATCAACTTCAAAATCACTACCTATATCAACATTTGAATCACAAAGCTAGCTTGAAGCAAAATTAGAGCAAATTTTAAGACTAAGGCACTACATTTATAGCATGAGGTAGAAGACATTAAAGATCGTATCTTTGAAAAAGAATTCATCACCATATGAACTACTGGATTATACTATAAAAATGCAGTTCACGAGGTAGAAACCAAAAACCCCAGCACATTCAACCGTCTACAGTCAGAAGTATCCAAAATTCTAAATCATTGCTGCAAGGGAACACAGTAAGGTACAGACTGCAGGAAAATATCCCCATTTTTTTACGCATCCGATTCCTAATTTTTCCTAATTCATGGTCTCCCAATTCAATTCGAGCATGCTTAAAACCCCTAGCCACAGCCACACACATTAACAAAAGTAAAAAACACACTATACCTACGGGACGGTGTCGTTTGAAGGTGGCTTGAATATCGCGAACGAAATCGGGAGGGGAATACGACGAGGACGACGCAGACGAGTTGAAGGTGGAGGTGGTGTTGAACGAACGACTGAGATTAATCGAGTCGGGGTTGATGTTAATCGAACGGCCCTGGTCGTGGTTGAAGAACTTCGCCTCGGCAGATGGGGCCGGAAGTTCAGGCTCCCCTTCCATCGATCAATCGCTCAAGCATTTCCGATTCTCCACGAATATTTGCGGAGAAGACCACATCCACCACCAAGCTGAGAGAGAGGATTTTGAAATTGCGCAGAGCGGCAACGGCGCTCTATGCTTGTCTGCTAAATTTATTTTAACTGGAGTAACTATCCATGCTCAATTAATTCAACCACTAATTTAATCAATTGATTATTATATGAATTTAAAATATACTAGGAATAAATAGTGAGTTACGTATTTTAGAATCCTTTATTTTCATCTATTATATTTTACATGTTGTATACTTCCTCCGTCCTCCCTTAAGAGTCACATTTTTCCATTTCGATCCATCATCAATTAAGAGTTACACTTCATTTTTACCCTAAATAGTAAGTAGGTCTCTAATAAGGCTAATTTCATGCATCGGTAATGTGCGAAAAATGTTATAATTTGCTGGGTCTAACACTTTTCCTAAGCCAGGTGTGTGAAGAAAATTGCTAGATCAAGGAAGTACTGAAGGACTAGATCTAGCGAAGGAAAGGAGCGAAGTGAGCAGGAATTACAAGGAAATTGGCGTGACAGAGGAGTCAATAGCTGAGGGCATCAAAGTCTTATCTATACTGGGCCCCACTCAAACGCCTATATACAGAAGAGCATGCAACGCAAGAAATCATCACTTTTTCACTCTTCTTAGCTCACACACATTACACACACACTTGGGAATGGATCTGGGGTAGTCGGGAACGGAAGGTTACTTTCTTAGAAATTTCGTGGTTGGCAACACTGTCCGAGTGAGGGCGAAGATACAATTACCTTTAATTTCAGTTGTTTTGCTTCTCTTTACCGTCGAACTTCACTTTTGGGAGTCGACCTTGATGTTGATGATGCTTATTTGTCTTTCCGTTTGTTGATCTGCGTTTAGCAGTTAAATTTCAAGTCAATTTGCATAGATCTCTCTGCTATTAGTTTATTTCTTCAAATGTTATGTCGTTCTCTGTTTATTTTGATGTTGAGGTGTTTGATGTGGAATTTGGTGATAGATCTGTGGTTGTTTGAGAATTCGGAGTTCCTGGCTTGAATCTGACGTGATGGAGGGTTTCTGTTGTTTGGAGTTCATGTCGGACGCTTGGATCCGGAGTGAATTTAGCGTCTGAGGTTGGATTCGACGTGTGGAAAGATAGTTGTTCGATAGATTCAGTTTTTTTTTTCTTCTTGATTTCTATTTTACTTCGTCTAGAGTATGCAGATCTGTTTAGTTCTTCGTTTATCATGCATTAATTTGATTTCAAGTCAGTTGCTCTGTTTTAATTTTGCTTATGTTGCATTCCTTAAGAAGTTTTACGCAATTTGGTTGTAGAAGACGATGTCGCTGTCAGTTAGTACGAGAGTTAGTTATTCTGCCAACTTTTCATTCGTACCTTGCTTTTTCAGACATGGTCCCCACAGTAGGTTTATTTCCTAGGTCTAGTAGTGTAGTGGTTTCCTTAGATCAAGTGTCGGATAGTTAAATTTCCTTTACTACGCTCTTTCATGATTTTGCCTAGGTCTAGCTGTTAGCTTAAGAATTTTTAAAAGTTCCCAAGTCAAGTTAATTTCGTTTCTCCTCAACCCAAGAAAATGCGTGGCAGCAGCCAACACCAAAAACACACCCAAATCCTTGAACCTGAGTATTACGCATCCTTCTCTATGGGATCGATCCCTACTTCCCTATACTAGGTTTAGTAAAGTGGTTGAGGATTTTTGAAAACAGTACTTTGTGTGTCCGACGACCGGGATTCCTCGCGTTCAACGAGTTCTTAGACCACGTGATCTAGTGGATTTGCTGGATCTAGGGAATCTGTTATTCTCTATTTTTTGAACACACGCACACACATAGTAAGTACACCCGACTTTTCAAATGGCGCCGTTGCCGGGGAAGGATGGAGTTAGCTGTTATTTCATTTAAGGATTTGGAGTAAATTTTAATTTCTGTTATTTTCTTTCTCCCTGACAGTTTATGAAAGCAGGCTTCCAATCTGGAAAGTTGGGCAAGCTCATCTGGATCAGGGAGTGGCCAATACAAGTGGCGAGTCAAGGAATCTACATCTACCATCACCACCAGATCATGATTGAGGACGGAGGATCCATTCCCGTTCGAGTCAGAAAGTGAAAAGGAGTGGAATTCGTCAACAGAGGAGAACCCAGGGTCATCAACAGAACCAGAGCATTCCGAGACCGAGGAGGAGAAGGACCCAGATATGGCTCATCTACTAGACCCCGATCCGGAAATAGGGTCGCTCACCGCACATCTTGACGGTGAACCTGCTCATGCTATAGTCTCGAACCCACGACGGAGGTCGATCGGCATCAAGACGAATGTACTTGGAGTTCTACCTACTTTCTCTGGGCGTAGGAACAAATGCCCCTATGAATTTTTGAACGAGTTCAGCAAACTATGCAGCATTCAGAAGCGACCCAACGAGGCAACAGAGGAGGACTACCGTCTTCGAGCAATTCCGTTTGCTTTCAAAGGGAAGGCGAACACTTGGCTGCTAAGGCTTCCACCGGACTCGATCAACACGTGGAAAGATTTTAAACTGGAATTTCTGGATTACTTTTTTCCATCCAACAAGACGAATGCCTTGAAGAAGGAGATTCAGGAGTGTAAACAAGAATACGATGAGTCTCTGAGTTCTTATTGGTCCCGCTTCAAGGGGCTGCTGGATGCTTGTCCAAACCACAGGATGATAGAAGCGGAGACTTACTATTTGTTCTATGAAGGTGCAAACCCTGAATCAAAGGACTTGATGAACTCCTCGAGCGGGGGAAATTTTACCAAGAATAAGGCAAGTGAAGCTCGGGAAACCTTGGGGAGACTGATCGAGGCAAAGAAGGCCTATGATAACCCGCGAAGCATATTGAGGAGAGGATCAGCTAATGCAGTAATGGATCAAGAAGATAAGAAGGTGGAAGATAGGATCGATAAACTGGAAAAGGCCCTGCTAAATGCAATTGAGAAATACAATCCGCATGCTCCAGTGGAAATTGAGAAATCCTCTGGTCAAGAGGAAAGACAACTGCAACCATACTACAGTCAGCCCTGCGAAGGGGAGTGTCAAGCTCAAGCAAATTCGATGGGAAGTTGGAATCCCGATGGAAGTTGGAATCAAGGAAGACAGAGGGACGCTCCATGGAGGACTCACCCAAACTTTAGATGGACTGACCATTATCAAAGCCAGCCACCTCCTTTGCAGCTCACGAATTTTGCACACCCTCCGGAGAGGCAGTCCAACTGGTCAGGGAAAGGTCAAGAAGGACAAGTGCAGCTGGGGTACAGGAATCAGGACCAAGCTAATTGAGGAAACAAAAATCAGAACAACCCAAGAAGCTCCTATGTGCCACCTCATCAGAGAAACAATCAAGGGAATTACCAGAACTCCCAACCGAATCATCAAGGGAATCAAGGGTCTGGTGGCCAGTACAATAACCATCAAGGAAATCAAGGGTGGAATAACCAAGGCAACAATCATCAAGGCAACTATCGACAGAACCAAGGTCAAGGACAAAATTTTGGTCAACTCAACTTCAGACCACAGCGGAGTCTGGATGACATGGTCCATGATCTGGTAAATTCACAGCAGTTCATGCAAGGTAACCAACATTCCAACAATGACATGGTGCACAAGTTGCAAGATGCTCAGTCTGAACATAATGCCGCCATGGACATGATGGCAAAACAACTTTCCCAGATCGCAGTTTCCTTGAATGAGATGCGAGGGAATGAAGGCAAACTTCCTGCTACCGTCAAACCGCCGGACCGAGCAAACATTAGTCAAATCACCTTGAGGTCTAGGCGGGGTTATGAAGGGCCGACGTTGGAAACTGATGAGGAAGTGCCTATGCAAGCTAAAGAAGGGAAACAGAGTCAGAAACATCAAGAGGAAGGCACTAGACCGAGGGAGATCCTTATTCAGAGAGACCTCCAGAAGGGAGATTTAGGGGGATCCCTACCTCGATCGAGGGACCCGTTCTTCCTAGACCCCGAACCTGAGGAAGTAAGCAAGGAAGGATACAAAGCAGTTGATGAAACCCAGGCTGGGACTTCCACAAATGCAGTTAAGCGAGCAAAACCATTTCCATATCGTGGGGAGGCAAAGAAGAAAAAGGATGATACAGAGGATCTCATGGAGATTTTCAGCAAGTTGGAAATCAACCTGCCATTCTTGCAAGCCTTGAAAATGCCCGCCTTCAGTAAGTTCAACAAGGAGTTTATTGCAGGGAAAACCAAGCCAGATGGGAAGATTGTGATTGGAGAAACTGTGTCTGCTGTGATACAAAAAAGAAGGATGCCCTCGAAATGCACCGACCCAGGTATGTTCACATTACCCATCTCCTTAGGGGATATCAAAGTAGAGCATGCTATGTGTGATCTAGGGGCGTCAATAAATGTTTTGCTACTTTCGATCTATAAGAAGTTAACTGGGGTAAGAATGGTTGCTACCAAGGTAGTGATCCAGCTAGCAGATAGAACTTGCATTTTCCCTGAAGGAGTGTTGGAAAATGTTATAGTCAAAGTGCATGATTTTCTATATCCTGCTGATTTCTATGTGATCAAGATGAATGATAATGAGTCTGCTGAGTCTAGTGGGGTACTTCTAGTGAGGCCATTTTTGCGTACTGCTAAGACCATTATCGATGTTTTTGATGGAACAATTTGCTTGGTCTATAATGGCGAAAAATATACCTTTAGCATAGATGAGGGGATGAAAAGGCCTTTAGATGTTGAGAATCTCTACGCTATTGATGTTATTAACCCTTTAGTCCAAGAATATCTTGAGATAGAATTGATACAGGAACAAATCGACAACTCGGAGTTGAGCCATTCGATTGACAAAGAAGTTGTGGGATGGTGTGCAGCAATGAACACAGCAGAATTGATAGATGAAGAGCTCACAGAGGCCATTATGGAATTCTGCAGAAGCCCGGAATCAGCTAGATCTAAGGGATCAACTTATGTGGCCAGTTTGGAAAAATCTCCTGGGTCTGGGAAAGAGACTTTACCAGAAATTGCAGACAAAAATCCCTTGCCCCAGGAGACGAATGGAACGAAAAAAGAGCTGAAGACACTTCCACCAGGCCTCAAGTACGCTTACTTAGAGGAGGATGAGACATTTCCAGTAATAGTCAACAGCAACTTGACTAAGGAGTAAGAGAAAGAGTTGTTGGAGGTCATCAAAAGAAACAAAAAGGCAATAGGATGGACTCTCTCAGATTTGGTGGGAATAAGTCCTGATCTTTGTATGCACCACATTCGTTTAGAGGAAAGTGCAAAGGCTCACCGAGATGCACAACGGAAACTGAACCCAAACATGCGAGAGGAGGTCCTAAAGGAGGTATTGAAGTTGCTTGCTCTAGGAATCATCTACTCCATTCCTGACAGTGAGTGGGTTAGCCCTGTCCATATGGTGCCGAAGAAGTCTGGGATACAGGTTGTTAAGAATGAAAAGAATGAATTGGTACCCACCAGATTAGTGACAGGATGGAGGATGTGCATTGACTACAGGAAGTTGAACGAAGCCACGAAGAAGGATCATTTTCCTTTACCTTTCATTGATCAGATGCTGGAGAGATTGGCAGGCAAACAGTATTTTCGTTTCCTTGATAGATACAGTGGCTATTTCCAAATCTACGTTAATCCGGAGGATCAAGAAAAGACCACATTCACGTGCCCTTTTGGTACGTATGCATACCGAAGGATGCCATTTGGATTGTGTAATGCACCGGGAACTTTCCAACGGTGTATGATGAGCATTTTTTCGGATCTGTTGGAAGTATGCATTGAAATATTCATGGACGATTTCACTGTATATGGGAACTCATTTGATACTTGTTTAGCCAGCCTTGATCTAGTGTTGCAGAGATGCCAGGAAAAGCATTTAGTGTTGAACTTCGAGAAGTGCCACTTCATGGTGACTGAAGGCATTGTCCTGGGTCACGTGGTTTCCAAGAGGGGTATTCAGGTAGACAAGGCAAAGGTGGATGTGATATCAAAATTACCATACCCTACGAATCAAAAAGAGGTGAGAGGTTTCCTAGGCCATGCAGGGTTTTATAGGAGGTTCATCAAGGATTTTGCAAAAATCGCACAACCACTCACTCGGTTATTACATAATGATGTGGAGTTCGTCTTTGACGAAGGGTGCGAAAGGGCGTTCCAGCTGCTTAAGGATAGGTTAATATCAGCACCAATTATCAGGGCACCAGACTGGAGCCATCCTTTCGAGATAATGTGTGATGCGAGCGATTTCGCTGTGGGAGCTGTCCTAGGACAAAAAATTGATGGAAGAAGTTATGTGATCTTCTATGCTTCCAAGACGCTGAATCAGGCTCAGAAGAATTATGACACCACGGAAAAGGAAATGCTGGCTGTCGTATACGCGTTTGAAAAATTCCGACCCTATCTCCTTGGGTCGAGGGTTATCATCTTCACGGATCACGCGGCGATTAAGTACTTGCTGGCTAAGAAAGAGTCTAAGCCGAGATTAATCCGTTGGGTGTTACTCTTGCAGGAGTTTGATTGGGAAGTGAGAGACAAGAAGGGAACGGAAAATAGAGTGGCTGATCACTTGAGCAGAATACATCAAGGGGAAACAGAAGAGGCCATACCCGATGCCTTCTCCGAGGAGCACTTATATCTTCTGGAGGAATTGCCTAGACCACCTAACTGGGAAGCAGTTTTGGCCTTGACCGGTCTAGGGGAATCGGATAAGGGGAAGCGCACACTGAATGTAGAACCATGGTTTGCTGACTTAGCCAACTACTTGGTCACGGGAGAGATGCCAAGTTCGGACGAGATTTCCCGAGCCCAGAGGATGAAGATTAGAAGTGAAACTAAATATTACTTTTGGGACGATCCTTACCTATGGAAAATGTGCTCAGATCAAGTGATTAGGCGCTGCATTCCCGAATGGGAACAAAGAGATGCGTTAAATCATTGCCACACGTTAGCATGTGGAGGCCACTTTGGGCCAAGGAAGACAGCGAGGAAGGTTTTAGACAGTGGTTTTTATTGGCCGACGCTGAATAGAGATGCTTTTGAATTTTGCCAATGTTGCGACAGATGCCAGCAGACGGGGGGGATTGCAAGAAGAGACGAGATGCCTCAGGTCCCAGTGATAGTGTGCGAAATTTTTGATGTGCGGGGAATGGACTTTATGGGACCATTCCCGTCGTCTTGTGGGAATACATATATATTGGTTGCAGTGGACTATGTGTCTAAGTGGATAGAAGCTAAGGCCACCATAACATGTGAATCGAAGGAGGTGGCAAAATTTTTGAAGGCCAATATTTTCAACCGATATGGAGTTCCTCGGGCTATTATTTCGGACCAAGGAACTCATTTCTGTAATCGCACCATCGAGGCTTTGATGAAGAAGTATGGGGTTCACCATAGAGTGTCGACTCCTTACCATCCTCAGTCTAATGGCCAGGCAGAGATTTCTAATCGCAAGATCAAGGCGATATTGGAAAAAACAGTTAATCCGTCAAGGAAGGACTGGAGCAAGAGACTCGGGGACGCATTGTGGGCTTACAGAACTACTTTTAAAATGCCTATTGGAATGTCGCCTTACAGACTTGTATTTGGTAAAATGTGTCACTTACCTGTTGGTATTGAACACAAGGCGTATTGGGCAGTGAAAGAAATGAACATGAAGCCGATAGCTTGCGAAGAAGAGGGGAAGTTACAATTGCAAGAGTTGGAGGAACTTAGGCTGGAGTCGTTTGAGTCTGCCATGTGGTACAAAGAAAGAACGAAGTTATGGCACGATAAAAATCTCCGGGTCAAGGAACTTCATGTGGGGCAGAAGGTGCTCCTTTTTCAATCTCGACTCAAGCTAATGCCAGGGAAACTGAAGTCTAAGTGGATCGGCCTGTACACCATCGTTGGCATCCGAGCAAATGGAGCAGTGGAGATCCAGGGAAGTGCTCCATACTCTGTTCCTTTCCTTGTAAACGGTCATAGAGTGAAAGTCTATAGGGATAATTCCGAGTTGTGTGTTGTGGACGAGGTTCCACTACATACACTCCCTATTATTGCCTAAACGGCCGGAGGTAATTTCCGATGAATTCCTGGGTCAAGGAGTAAGTTAATAATTTTGAAATTCAAACTGAACTAGGGAATCTCGGAAATACAACAAGGATGTAAATAGTTTAATTGCTTTCTTTTAGAAAATCTAAAAAAATATTTTCGAAGCACCAGACTCCAAGGGGAACCAATATTTTATGCTCTGACCTCGACCTAGGGGTCTGGAACCTTCATTTTCTTTGTTTTGTAGGACATGGTCGAGGGAATTAGCTAGAGGAGAATCTGAGGGAAGGAGTCAAGGGAAGTCTGGAGGAAGGAGTCAAGGAGGGAAAAGATATTTCGAATTTCAAATTCTGGCCGATAATTATGGGAGACGTACGGTTGCTTACATCACGCCTGCAACCGCACCATTTTTTCACCAGAAAAGCAACCGTCGTCCTTCTCTGTCCAGTTATTCCTAATTAGACGAAAAAAAATTTATTTGCTCTCCCGTCTCTCTAATTTCATTTTTTCTCTCTCTCTAAAAACAAACGAAACCCTAACCAAAATTTGCCCAGTTCTTTTCAATTTTTTCAGATCTACACTGATGAATTTTACCCAAAGCACTGTGTATGACCCAACTTTGTTGGCAGAGTTGACGCAGAAGGTAGGAAGTATAGAGAAAGCAAAGGAGGTGTATGCCCTATTCGCCGCCAGTCTAATGCCGTCTGCGCCGGTCGCACCATCACTAAAAATTCCGGCAGATTCGGCTGCGAAATCGGCGAATCTTCCTGAAGAAGGGTCGTGAGTCTCTACATCACCGCATGCAGAAACCGCTTCACAAAGAGCGGAGGAAGAGGGGGCATTACACAAGCAGTCGGAGGAGGGTGAACCGACTCACGACGAGACCTTGGTGGAGATAGAAGGGAAAGAAACTGAGAGCCCTAATCTTGGGGGTAGGGAAGTGTGTGAGGGGGAAACCCCTATTTCTGTTGAAGTTCGTGAGGGGGAAACCCCCGTGTTAGATGAAGTTGCGGAGGGGGTAACCCCTATGGTGGAGAATGTGGCTGAGGGGGAAACCCCTGTGTTTGAGAAGATTGCTGAGGGGGAAACCCCTGTGTTTGAAAAGACTACTGAGGGGGAAACCCCAACTTTGGAGAGAATCGCTGAGGGGGAAACCCATATTCTGGAGACGGGGGATGGGACCCCGGTTGATTTCAGGGGTGCAACCCCTGAGTTCGTGGAGGAGGGGGCAACCCCAGGAGATGTCAGGGGGAGAACCCCATTTATATCGAGGGGGCAACCCCAATGTTGGTTGGAGAGGGGGAAACCCAGAAAAGCTTTTGGTGGAGTCAGATCTACATTCAACTGAAGTACCGGAGCCCGAAGAAGGGCTGAAACTGATCGTGGACCTGGTTGATGACCAGGAGGAAAGTGAGCCCAAGGTTGATGAGATGGCAGAAAGGAGGCGCACCAGGAGGAGCCTCCTTGATGAAGTCGATGACTTAGTGCCTGACGCAGCAGAGGCAGAGGCGCGCTTGGCCAAGGAAAAGGCAAGAAAAGGGAAGGCGCCGGCGACCTCATCCACCCGGTCCAGGAAAGCTCCCTCCGTCCAGGAGGTCGAGGAGACCCTTTCCCCTGTGACCGAGGAACCCTCTGTTGAGGAGCACGACGAGCCCATCCCTGAGCCCAGCTATAACTCTGAGGAGGCTGAAGAAGAGCCGATTATGGGACGGCCGGTAATTTGGCTGACCAAAAGTTTGCTAGAGGAGATGAGGCAGTTCGACGATCAAAAGAGGATCGCGGTATACAAGGAGAGGTGTAGCGCCGGGAAGATGGCTAAGTCAGGAAAGCAGTACAGCTCAAGGGAGCTCAAAATGATCGCATGTGACAAAGATTTCCGCGCCTGTATCCGAGCGATAGGGTTTGAGTGGCTGTTGCAGCATAGCCAGGAGAGGGTACCAGTGGATTTAGCAAGGGAGTTTTTCTCCACTTTTCGTTTGAAGAATACCACTGACCTGGACGCGGATTCTATCACATTCAGGCTTTTCAATCAGGAGTACGAATTGAGCATTAGGGAGTGGTCTCTGCGGATGAGGTTGTTTACCCACGCAGAAGATGAAGAGGGGGCATGGAACGACAGGATGGTCGGGATGCCAAAGAACACACCTGGATTCAAAGTCCAAACAGCATGGGAACTGGTTACGCACCCTAAGTCAGGGGCGTTTAAATCCAGCTACTCCAAAGCCTCCTACATCGAAGACCGGGTCCTCCGTTTTGCTCAAACATTTGTCAGCTATAATTTGATGGGCAGTGCGAATTCAACTCTCACCACTTCCGACCTCTACTTCACATGGTGCATGGCGAAGGGTGTTAAGGTGCACCTCGGATATTGGTTGGCGCAGGCGTGCCACCAAATGACGAGCAACCCGGGGCGTCATATGTACACCTGCCACCTCATTGGTGCTTACCTCCAGAGAAATATTGAAATGAGAATTGCCAAGGCCGCTCCGCTAGTAGTCATGTGCGAACCCCCGGAGGTGTTTAGTGTTGATTATTTCTTCAACAAGGGGTTGCTGCAGACTCAAGGCACCAAGACTCTCTTCTATTCGTTGGGAGACAAGGTGAAGGCAGAGCCGGAGGAAGCCGAGGAAGCCATGCCGAGTGAAGAGGTTGAGGAGCTGCGCAAGGAAGTCCAGGACGTGAAGAAATAGATGCAGATGATGAGAAGAGAAATGATCAAGGAGCTAGGTGGGATAAGGAAGGAATTGATGAAAAATCGGGAGGAAGTACAGACCCTGAGGGGCAATATTGATGATTTGGCGGTGAAGTGTGCCAAACAGAATGAGCGGATGCCGGAAGCGGTGGAGCTTTCATTGAAGATGCTAAAGTGGTTGCAACAGACGCTCCCCTTGACCCAGTCGAGAACGACTCCTGGGTCCAGCAGTGAAGTCAGGCAGCCCACTCAGAGCAGTCCCTCCGTCAGGCAGTCGCAAGAATCGCTCAAGCAATTGATCTCCCCGACCGTTCCCATGCAGGTTCCAGCCCCACCAAAACAAAGTCCATCGTGAGAAAGCCAGTATCTAAACAAGCAACACTGGAGGAAGAAGAGCTGGAGCAGCCAGCAAAGAAGAAAATCAAAGTGACCCGACCCGGAATCCCACCCCAGTCTGGCTCTCGAGGGAGCCAGCCCCAGAAGTGACCAATCATCTGTTGACCAAGTAACTTTTATTTGTCATTCTTTTAGTTTTTTTATTTTTTCCGTGTTATATACATGTTAATAGTTGCTATATCTTCTCCCACTTAGCCCACTGCGTGGTCTAAGTGTGAGAAGTTTTGTGTTTCTGTTGTTATGTTTGTTTTCTTATGTTTCTGTGTTTCTTCTCCCACTTAGCCCATTGCTTGGTCTAAGTGTGAGAAGTTTGTTTTTTTTTTGTTTGTTGTGTTGTTTTCTTATATTTTCTGTGTTTCTTCTCCCACTTAGCCCATTGCTTGGTCTAAGTGTGAGAAGTTTGTGTTTATATAGACTGTTTTGTTATTTTGCATTGATCTCTCTATTCCCCCTTCACGACGATGGCTTGAGGCCAAGCTTGAGTGAAGTGGGAGGGGGAGAGGAGTCAATGCATTACCTTCGTCTGCATATTAAGAGTCTGTTAGTCTTAAGTGTTGTCGCATGAGCCAGTGGATATAATACGGCATGATTCCCTTAGTGAAAGTAATTGAAGATAGGAGGCATTTCAACTTAGAAGCTTTTTTCCTTAAATAAGCCTAGTTAATTTGAGTGAAGCGAGAACGAGGGAGAATGCCTCTACCTACTTAGTTGTGAAGCCCTACTATATAATGAGTTATAAGCCTTAGATAACTTCAAGCTAACACATGTTTAAGGGCCACCACTGAATGCTTAGGGAGAAGAGCTATGAAGGAGAAAAAATTGGGAATTGGGTTATGAAGGTATAAGCTGGACGAAGTCCAGGGAAAGGCGTTATAAGCTGGACGAAGTCCAGAAGAAGGGAGAAGTGGAGGAATAAGCTGGATAAAATCCAGAGAAAAAAAAAAGAAGAAAAAAAATATAATATATATAAAAAAAGGAGGAATAAGCTGGACGAAGTCCAGGGGGGGAATGGTCTAAAAACAGGAATGATAATAGCCTGACCCAGGAAGGAGGATCTCTCATAACCCGATGCTTCAGTGGTGTAGCATTAACTTAAGAGAGAATCGATCCTAACATCCCTGGTGAGGAATGAGTGATCGAGTGAACCCAACAAACGGGTAAGTGGAAGCTATCTTGACAAGCTGACAGATTAGCTAGGTAAAGGAAGGGGAAGGGCCTATTTGGAGGAGTGCAACCTATTGAATTGACCTTAATCTTGTGGGGACAGATGCCTAAAAATTGAAGCTAGCTCATGCATATGTGTTTATGTGTTTGTATGTTTTCTTATATTTTCTTAGTTTTTCTTTGTGTCTAGGTCTAGGAGTCGGTCAAGAGATAACCGTGCTTGAAATTCGCCTTATTTTCTTTCTTTTTTTGTCTTTATACTTGAGGACAAGTATGGTTTAAGTGTGAGCAGTTTGATAAGGCTAATTTCATGCATCGGTAATGTGCGAAAAATGTTATAATTTGCTGGGTCTAACACTTTTCCTAAGCCAGGTGTGTGAAGAAAATTGCTAGATCAAGGAAGTACTGAAGGAGATGGTCTAGCGAAGGAAAGGAGCGAAGTGAGCAGGAATTACAAGGAAATTGGCGTGACAGAGGAGTCAATAGCTGAGGGCATCAAAGTCTTATCTATACCTCGCTGGGCCCCACTCAAACGCCTATATACAGAAGAGCATGCAACGCAAGAAATCATCACTTTTTCACTCTTCTTAGCCCACACACATTACACACACACTTGGGAATGGATCTGGGGTAGTCGGGAACGGAAGGTTACTTTCTTAGAAATTTCGTGGTTGGCAACACCGTCCGAGTGAGGGCGAAGATACAATTACCTTTAATTTCAGTTGTTTTGCTTCTCTTTACCGTCGAACTTCACTTTTGGGAGTCGACCTTGATGTTGATGATGCTTATTTGTCTTTCCGTTTGTTGATCTGCGTTTAGCAGTTAAATTTCAAGTCAATTTGCATAGATCTCTCTGCTATTAGTTTATTTCTTCAAATGTTATGTCGTTCTCTGTTTATTTTGATGTTGAGGTGTTTGATGTGGAATTTGGTGATAGATCTGTGGTTGTTTGAGAATTCGGAGTTCCTGGCTTAAATCTGACGTGATGGAGGGTTTCTGTTGTTTGGAGTTCATGTCGGACGCTTGGATCCGGAGTGGATTTAGCGTCTGAGGTTGGATTCGACGTATGGAAAGATAGTTGTTCGATAGATTCAGTTTTTTTTTTCTTCTTGATTTCTATTTTACTTCGTCTAGAGTATGCAGATCTGTTTAGTTCTTCGTTTATCATACATTAATTTGATTTCAAGTCAGTTGCTCTGTTTTAATTTTGCTTATGTTGCATTCCTTAAGAAGTTTTACGCAATTTGGTTGTAGAAGACGATGTCGCTGTCAGTTAGTACGAGAGTTAGTTATTCTGCCAACTTTTCATTCGTACCTTGCTTTTTCAGACATGGTCCCCACAGTAGGTTTATTTCCTAGGTCTAGTAGTGTAGTGGTTTCCTTAGATCAAGTGTCGGACAGTTAAATTTCCTTTACTACGCTCTTTCATGATTTTGCCTAGGTCTAGCTGTTAGCTTAAGAATTTTTAAAAGTTCCCAAGTCAAGTTAATTTCGTTTCTCCTCAACCCAAGAAAATGCGTGGTAGCAGCCAACACCAAAAACACACCCAAATCCTTGAACATGAGTATTACACATCCTTCTCTGTGGGATCGATCCCTACTTCCCTATACTAGGTTTAGTAAAGTGGTTGAGGGTTTTTGAAAACAGTACTTTGTGTGTCCGACGACCGGGATTCCTCGCGTTCAACGAGTTCCTAGACCACGTGATCTAGTGGATTTGCTGGATCTAGGGAATCTGTTATTCTCTATTTTTTTAACACACGCACACACATAGTAAGTACACCTGGCTTTTCAGTCCCACATTCCACTAACTCAATTCACTCACATTTTATTATAAAATCAATATAAAAAAATGGGTCTCACATTCCACTAACTTTTTCAATCAACTTTTCTTTACATTTCTTAAAATCTGTGTCCGGTTAAAGAGTGACTCCTAATAGGAAACGGAGGGAGTATTTAAGATTCTTTAATACTTTTTCAATATATTTTTGATCCAAAATGCCCCAAGTTCATAAGGAGCATTTTTGTCCTATTACTTTCCGATTACAGCCGCCATTTTTTAGATATTAAATTTTCCAATACCTTAGAATGTGATTTAACTTTAATTTAAGTATGCAAAACGATATTTTCACATTGCTGTTTAAACATTACAGTTTACAGATGTTTATATTACAATTTTGTGACGTTTTGATACCTTAAACGATATTTGTCATTTGAATTAGGATGTTATTAGAGCATCCTCAACGCTGACTCGATGCGGGTTCGGTCTCGTCTCGACGAGACGAGCCAGCATCAAGACAGCGTTGCGAAGCTCGTCTCGACGAGACGAGATGAGACATCTCGTGGCGCGATGCGTCTCGGCGAGGCCGGCCTCGAGCTGGCGAGACGACGCGCGCGCCCACGTGGCGCGCGCTGGAGCATGGCGTGACGCCCACTCGCCGGCCCGCGAGTGGGCGTCGGAATTATGACGTAATATTTTTTTTTATAAATTCGAAAAATTCGAATTTAATTAAAAAAATAAAATTCAAATGGTCGAATTTTTAATTTTTTTTTCTTTTATTATTCTATAAATATACTCCATACTCCATTCACCATTTTACACACAAACACTACTCTCATTCCTCTTCCATTTTACACACAAACACTACTCTCAAATTGTTGAAAAAATATCCGGCGATGGAAACTCCAGAGGCGGCGGCTCCGGTGGCGGCAGCGGCTCCAGCAGGTGGCGCTTCGGCGGGTTCGACTTGAACTCGTTCGAAGATTGGGCGAGCATATACAAATGTTTGGGTACTCCCGGTTCGTCGCCGGGCACCCAAGGCTCGACCACCCCGCCGGCGTACCAAACACCACATTTTGATGTGGATGCATACTATCGTCCCTCCCCCCCAGAGGTACGGGCAATCGCCGGGATTATCCCAAATTCCGGAGAATTTTTTGGCGCCTGAACACAGTTTGCCCGACTAGCCAATAGGTGGAGGCTCCGGCTCCGGCTCCGGCAGGATCAGCCTCAGGCTCGGCGTCAATGCCGAGGAGGAAGCGGAGGCAGAGGTTGTGGGAGACGACACCCGTCATCCATACAGCCAAGACGAGACGTTGGCTCTGTACGACGCTTGGATCAGCGTCTCGTACGATCCTGTTGTCGGGAATCAACAAACCCACAAGTGTTTTTGGCTAAAAGTCACCGAAGTTTACAACGCACGAAGGCCGAAGAAGACCGTTGCCCGCAACGTGAAGATGCTCCGTAGTCATTGGGACCGATGCGACAGAGATGTCAAAAAAATTTGCGCAATATACAGGGGAGAAGAGGCGAATTATCAGAGCGGAGCCAGTGGAGCCGACATTCTGAGAGCGGCGTTGCGGGTCTTCAAAGACGACGTCGGCAAAGATTTCAAGCTTGTCGATGTTTGGTCGCAAGTTCACCACCTTGAAAGGTGGGCTGGCGGTGTCGAGTCGGGCTCGAAACGCACGAAGCGCACGGCGCGTGGCCACTACTCGTCTAGTGATGGCGGCGAAGGCAACACCTCACGTGAGGGCACGCCAACCGATGATGCAGGGGGATCTTCTTCTGGTACACGACGTCGACCGCAAGGGAACAAGGCGGCGAAGGCGGCTAGAGCGAGGGGAAGAGGGAGAGGGAGAAGGAGGGGCCGCGGCGAATCAAGCAGGCGGGCGAGGGCTCGGGCTCCGGCACGGGCATGGGCTCACACACCCTAATGTCCATGTATCTGGTCGCCACGATGGCGGACCTTTCAAAAATGACTCCTGACCAAGTTTCAACCCATATGGCTGGAATTGAGTATATGAGAGCTCAACTTGGTATAGGTGCACCGCCGACTTCGGGGGATGATGATTCGCCGGCGGAGTAGTTTTTATAGTTTAATTTAGAGTATTTTAATTATGTATTATTTTTATTTTTTAGGATTTTAAATTATGTATTTTTTTTTTATTTTTTAGGCTTTTAAATTGTAATATTTATTTTATTTTAATGAAGTGTGTTTTTATTAATTGAATTTGTTGGAATTAAAAATAAAAAATAAAACTGAATGAATAGTTAAGAGATGGTTAAGAGATGGAGGGATGCAGGTGCTGTCTCTTAGTTAAGAGATGAGCTGAAAAGTACAGTGGGGCCCATGAATAGTGAAGAGATGAGACGGTTAAGAGACGGATAAGAGACAGCGTTGCGGATGCTCTTAGGGTTTAGGGCTGGATACCTTAGAAGAAACGAAACAGCTTGAAAACAATTACATTAGAACAAAACAGATATAATATACATACGAAAACAAATGCTTCAATATTGTACATCTGAAACTAAAATACCATAATTGAAGATAATTAATTTATCAAACTAATCAATAAGGCCAAAAATACATAAATAAAAAGCACCACAAAACAACAAAAACAACCTACCTATGTTTCCATCTACCTTCACGACAATGTTCCATTTTTTTAAACTTCTATTTTCACTACTTCGTACTTTGGGCATTTTCTGATAGGATAAACCTCCTATCGGGTTGATCGGCGATCGATAAATATCTGTCGCGGGCGAGTGTCCGATTCGCCCGTCAAGTAAGACGGTTTTCTCACTTTGGAGAAACCAATGAACGATAAAATAATATTGATATTTTTGATTGATTTCAAATGATTACAATGACTCCTATTTATAATGATAATAACTAACTTAATGAACAAGAAAACAAAGATATGAAAAATATAAGTGAATCCTTAAATTATCTAAACAAAATATGAAATATGCTCGTATCAACTCCCCACGGTTGAGATTCACCTTGTCCTCAATGTGGGAACTTCGACACAAGGAAGAGAGTCGAAATCATCAGCTTTGGCGGGCTATTGGTGGTGCGATGTCGGGCTGTTGGTGGTGCGATGTCGGGCTGCGGAAGTAGGGTTGTCCGGCGGCTAGAGCTCGGCAGACAGGCGGGACTCGGCAACCAAATCTGGTGTTGTGCGCGGAACATCTTCCGTCGGGCAACGGCGCAGCTTTGGTTCGAGATGGTGGGAAGGCTTAACTAGTTGTTGTGCGCGGGTGGATTCCCGTTGGGCAACGACGTAGCTATGATTCGATCGGTGTGGCTAGTTGCTGTGCGCGGTGGATTCCCGTCGGACAACGACATAGCTATGATTCGATCGGTGTTTTGGAGGGTAGCTCTCAATGAAAGCACCAATTTGATAGGATAAACCTCCTATCGGGTTGGTCGGCTCCGTAGATCGGCGATCGATAAATATTTGTCGCGGGCGAGTGCCCGACTCGCCCGTCAAGCAAGACAGTTTTCTCACTTTGGAGAAGCCAATGAATGATAAAATAATATTGATATTCTTGATTGATTTCAAATGATTACAATGACTTCTATTTATAATGCTAATAACTAACTTAATGAACATGAAAAAAAAGATATGGAAAATATAGATGAATCCCTAAAATATCTAAACAAAATATGAAATATGCTCGTATCAACTCAAGTTGTTAAGGGTTTTCTGAAAGAGCCAGTTGTTAAGGGTTTTCTCCTTAACGGTGGTCGTCGATGATGCTCGACGACCAAAGCAATTCCGGCGCCCTCATAAGGGTCGGCGGACGAATAGAAATCAGGTTGTGCGCGGGTTCGCCCCGTCAGGTAGCTTGAGAACTAGGGTTTGTAAAGTTTGACAACGATAAGTTGGGCAAAATATTATTTCATTAATAATGAGTCTACGAACAAAAGCCCTATTTATAATCTAAGCACCCCAGGGTTGATTCGACCTAATCCTATTCATCTCGGGAAAGAATCAATAAAGAAAATCCGAAACGGAGCTTATAATTATGCTCGACACTCACTCAAAAATAACTAATAAAATACTAATATTCAAAAAGGAAATAAAATAATAAAAGGAAAAAAACGTAAACTAATCTCTATAACTAATCCTATTTGGCGACGAAGTCGCCGAGCTTCTCCGGTGGACGTACGTTCCTCTTCGGCTTCGAAGTTGCGATAGAAGTTTGGTTCTGCAACTCTCGGCTCTTATCTCGTCCTCCTCTCGTCTCTTCCTCCACCTCGGTCGTCTAGGCCTGATGCTGTTGCGGCACCCCATCATGTGGTTGCGGGACCGTATCATTTTCTCAAACATTCCACCGAGAAAAATTACACCCACCAACCTTTTTTTTCTTCTCGCACACAGAGTAGATCATTTCATTCGATTGTCGTTTTGAATCAGCTACTCCCTCCGTTCCTTCATAGTTGAGTCATTTTTCTATTTCGGGAAGTTCCCTCATAGTTGAGTCATTTCCATTTATAGTAATTTTTTCCAATCTCTTACTTTACTCTCTCTTACTTTATTCTCTCTACTTTATTCACTTTTTACTTTATTCTCTCTACCTTTTTCTCTTTCTTACTTTTTTATCTATTTATTTAACACACTCAACATTCATTTCTTAAACTCCGTGCCGAAAAGTTCCACCTCAACTATGAGGGAACGGAGGGAGTACTATTTTAGACAAGCTCTTTGGCGATACCAACAATTTTCATACTCCCTTCGTCCCAAGATAAGTGACTTGTATTCCTTTTTAGGGTGTCCCACTATAAGTGACCTATTTCCATTTTTAGCAAAAAGTCATATCTCTTACTTTATTCTCCACCTACTTTATTCTCTCTTCTCTCCTCTACTTTTCTCTCTCTCATACTTTACTCTCTCCACTATAACTTATTTAAATACCATTCCTTAAATTCCGTGCCCAAAAGAAGTAGGTCACTTATCTTGGGACGGAGGGAGTACTTATTTGAATCTTGACCACCTACGCTCATTTCCTCGGTTTGAGGAATTCGTAGACATCATAAACATATGTGACGGAAACAAGAAAGAGGAAAGAAACAACATTTAGAACCAATGGTAGGAAGAAAATGAAATCTAAACACTAATTCACAAGTTAAAAAGAAGAAGAAAGAGGAAAGAAAAATGAGAATTGATTTGACAATAATCCATCTTCGAAAGGCCCAACAATGCTACTGTTAAATTAAAATTGGCCCACTAAATAAAGAAAATTACAGGACCTAAAACTAAATAAATACAGTAAATAATCGCATCCCTCGCGTTTCCCTCTCTCTAAATTTCTCCTCAATTTTCCGGCTAAACCCACCAATCCACCACCACTACCGCCGCCTCAGCCCATTTTCTTCATTATTCTCGGTCGACAGACTAGCACTTCAGCTCCCCGCCGCTTCCTTCGTGGACTCGTGCTCTTTGCGCCTTCTTCTCAGCCTCGGCTCAACGACATCAAGAAGCCCTAATTCTATTTGTTCACCAGGTTAACTTCTTTCTCACCGATGCTTCTTCTTCTTATTATTCTAAGTGCAATCTCTCTCGGATTTTGTAATGAGATATGCCTAAGCTTGCTCAATTTTTCTAAACTGGAATTTATGGATCTAAAATTTGGAATGATTAAATTTATGAAATTGTGAATTTTGACCAAAAACATGTCTGCACTTGGCTTTGTATATATGTATATTATCGATTGAGGACTTTTAAGATATAGATATTCCCTCAATTTCTCAGAGGTTCATCGTATTCAAGCTATTCCCACCAATTTCCATGGAAGAACCGAAAAGCAAGTCTAGAAGGGATGGCTCTGAAACAGACGAAGTGAAAGCAAATCACCATAGAGAGGATCGTAAGCGTGAAAAAGAGAGGAATGGGGAGAGGCACAAGGACAGGGACCGTGACAGTCGCCACGAGAGAGAGAAGAGTGTTGATGACAAGTACAGGGACAAAGAAAATAAACGTGAAAAGGAGCGGAATGGGGAGAGGCACAAGAACAGGGAGAGGAACAGAGATCGTGATAATCGCCACGAGAGAGAGAAGAGTGTTGATGACAAGTACAGGGACAAAGAAAAACACAAGTCTAAGCGCCATGACAAGGAACAAGAACAGGAGAGAGGAAGGAGCCATGATGATGAGAGGCCCAGGGATAAGGCTAAAGGCAGAGAGAGGGAGAAAGAGAGGGAGAAAGAGAGGGAGAAAGAGAGGGAGAGGGAGAGAAGGGAAAAGACCAGGGACAGAGAGAGAGAAAGAAAAGAGAGGGAGAGGAAACATGAAAAGGAAAAACGCCGAGACAGGGATAGGTCACACAGTAGTGATGATGATGTTAAGGACCATGAGAGGAAAAGGCGCAAGAAAGAGGAGGATCATCAAACTAGGGATTCAGAACAAACTAGTAAGGCCAACCGGCATAGGGATGACAGCGAAGACAATAGTTCACGGAAGAAGGGAAATGTAGATTCAGAAGATAAGAAGGAAAAGAGTTGGGAACAAGATTTAGCTGAAGAGCAACAGAGATTGGATGATGAGATGGAAAAAAGGAGAAGAAGAGTTCAGGAGTGGCAAGAGCTGAGAAGGAAGAAGGAGGAATCCGAGATAGAAAAACATGGGGTGCCTGTTACTCATGAACCTGAATCGGGAAAGACTTGGACACTGGAAGGGGAATCTGATGATGAAGAAGCTGGTCCGCAGGAAAGAGAAACAATGGATGTTGATGAGGACGAGGATGCAACTATGAAGCCTGTTGCGGAGGACATGTCTGTAGACTCTGCGAATGAGACAGCTCCATCCATGCAAAGTGTTGGAGACAATGCTGTTGATGATGAAGAAATTGACCCCTTAGATGCGTTTATGAATTCTATGGTTTTGCCTGAAGTTGAGAAACTAAACAATATTGTGCCGTCTGCTTCAAATGACTCTGGTCCCGAATTAGTTGAAAAAAATGGTAAAATGAACTCCGAGAACACTAAAAAGGGGAAGAACAGATATATGGGCAGAATTATTCCTGGAGATAACTCTGATTCAGACTATGGAGAAGTTGAAAATGAGGAAGATCCTTCAGAGGAGGAAGATGATGAAGAGTTCATGAAACGGGTGAAGAAAACCAAAGTGGAGAAGCTTTCAATAGTTGACCATTCAAAGATTGATTATCCCCCCTTCCGTAAGAATTTCTACATTGAAGTGAAAGAAATTTCAAAGATGACTTCTGAAGAAGTGGCTGCACATAGGAAACAACTTGAATTGAAGATACATGGAAAGGACGTGCCTAAACCAGTCAAAGCCTGGCACCATACAGGATTGGCTACTAAAATTTTGGATACTATTAAGAAGCTCAATTATGAGAAGCCAATGCCAATTCAAGCGCAAGCCTTGCCCGTAATTATGAGTGGTCGGGACTGCATAGGTATTGCAAAAACTGGTTCCGGGAAAACCTTAGCCTTTGTCCTGCCCATGCTGCGGCACATTAAGGATCAGCCTCCTCTAATGTCAGGTGATGGGCCTATCGGGCTTATTATGGCTCCGACAAGGGAGCTTGTCCAGCAAATCCATAGTGATATAAAGAAATTCACAAAGGCTTTCGGCCTCAGCTGTGTGCCTGTATATGGAGGTTCTGGGGTTGCTCAGCAGATTAGTGAACTGAAGCGAGGGGCTGAGATTGTTGTTTGCACCCCAGGTAGAATGATTGATATATTATGTACTAGTGGTGGTAAAATTACTAATCTGCGTCGTGTCACTTACTTGGTCATGGACGAGGCTGATCGGATGTTTGATATGGGTTTTGAGCCTCAAATAACAAGAATAGTCCAAAATACAAGACCTGATCGGCAAACTGTGCTATTTTCTGCTACTTTCCCACGCCAAGTTGAGATTTTGGCTCGTAAAGTATTGAATAAACCTGTTGAACTTCAGGTAGGTGGTAGGAGTGTTGTGAACAAGGACATTACCCAACTAGTTGAGGTTAGGCCTGAGAGTGATAGGTTCCTTAGACTCTTGGAACTACTTGGAGAATGGTATGAGAAGGGGAAGATACTAATTTTTGTCCATACACAAGAGAAGTGTGATGCACTGTTTAAGGATTTACTTAAATCTGGATATCCGTGTGTGTCACTTCATGGGGGAAAGGATCAAACAGATCGTGAATCCACATTAGCTGATTTTAAGAGTAATGTTTGCAATATATTGATTGCCACAAGTATTGCTGCTAGAGGTTTAGATGTCAAAGATCTTGAACTAGTCGTTAATTTTGATGTCCCTAACCATTACGAAGACTATGTCCATCGTGTTGGTAGAACTGGCCGAGCTGGTAAAAAGGGGTGTGCTATCACATTTATCTCAGAGGAAGATGCGAGATACGGACCTGATCTAGTGAAAGCCTTAGAATTATCCGAACAGAGTGTCCCCGAAGACCTCAAGGCCTTAGCTGATGGCTTCATGGCCAAGGTGAATCAAGGGCTTGAGCAAGCCCATGGGACTGGCTACGGTGGTACTGGTTTCAAATTTAACGAAGAGGAGGATGAAGCCAGACGAGCCGCAAAGAAAGCTCAGGCGAAGGAGTATGGTTTTGAGGAGGATAAATCAGATTCGGACGATGAAGACGAAGGGATTAGAAAAGCAGGTGGTGACATATCTCACCAAGCTGCACTTGCTCAAGCTTTGGCTTCTGCTACCAAAGCAAGTGCTGCTGCTTCAGTAACAGCGCCCATGGCGTCTGGGCAGCTCATTCAAAATGGTGGCGTTGCGGCAGCTGCTGTAATCCCTGGAGGTGGGCTGCAGACGGGTGGTAACGATGCAGCTGCCAAAGCAGCAGCTCTGGCAGCGCTAATGAATCTGCAGCATAACTTGGCAAAGATTCAGGCAGACGCGATGCCTGAACACTATGAAGCAGAGCTGGAGATAAATGACTTCCCTCAGAACGCCCGTTGGAAGGTGACACACAAGGAAACCCTGGGTCCGATATCGGAATGGACGGGAGCAGCCATCACGACTCGAGGCCAGTACTACCCGCCGGGGAAGATTGCAGGGCCGGGAGAGAGGAAACTGTACTTGTTTATTGAGGGCCCGACGGAGCAATCTGTCAAAAGGGCAAAGGCAGATCTCAAGAGGGTCTTGGAGGAGATCACAAACCAAGCTTCATCGCTTCCAGGCTCAGCGCAACCTGGCCGATACTCTGTTGTCTAGGCTCTACCTTTGAGAGATTTGCCTTCATTTTCCTACTTACTGTTTACTGAAATCTTGATTACAGTATATGCTCAAAATATTTTATATTTTGCATCCCTATATTAACAATCTGGATTAGATGGAACATATTCTGTAAGATTTTGTTACGTTATTGGTTTACACTGCTGTGTGTTGTTGTATAGTTACATACCCCTTTTGGCTGTTGATTCATGGTTTTTATGCTATAATCCCAGTATGCGAAAGCGAAATTTAAAGGCCTCTCAATGTATAATCCATTTTCCCATTTATACATAATTTTGAAATGTATTTTAATGTTACAAAAGAAAGGAAAAGAGTTCAATAGATGATAGAAGAAAGAGTTCAAAAAACAAAGAGCTACTACAATTTATCGATACTAAAATTAATAGTCTAATTAAAACCTATCATCCCTATTAATATACTAATATCTCTAACTAATGGTAATTGATGGCACCCGCATCATCCAGAGCTACTCTCCCATGCACTGTCATTTAATAAACGCCACAATTTACCGCCAACTATTCATCTTAATTATTAAGTACTAAATTACTACAATTAAAACTTAATTACCATCATTAGTATTAATCTCTTTACTTAATGGTGTGCACATCATACCGTGAGCACGGAAGTCTTCGTAAAATCTACCAAGTGTACCTTGTGTAAAAAGACTTTAGTTTCTACGCAACCTTTAAATTTAAATTCATTTACTTATTTAAATTTTTTTGTACAGATTTTCGATTAACTACAAGGCATTTTCACTCCCAAAAACAAATCTATTGTAATTAACGAATTCTAATTTTGAATAATTAAATTTAGGTGGAGATATAGTAATGTTAATTGAAAATTTATAAATTCTAATGAATTAATCCAATTATTTTAGTTCTTTTATTACGGATAATGGATGATCTATGGAAATAAGTTTTAGTTTTGAGAAATAGAAAATAAAAAAATTATTTTACGACGACATAAGAAGAATGCCACAGCATAGGTGCGGGATGACTATAAATAGCAATTGCTTGGCGCCAAATTCATTCGCATAGTCGTTTCTCATCTCTGCTCCTGCAAAAAATCCTCTCGGCGAGGACGCTCTTCGGTTTGGATTCTTAGGGTTTTTGTTCACAGCAGAGGTAAAAAACCTGATTCTCTAATAGGTTCGATTTTTTTTTACCATTTCAAACGAAGTTTCTCTATCGTATTTCCTCACGTTTATGTTACTTTATTCAATAAATTACTTCCGACTGAAATGTTAGAATTGTGGAATTTGAAGGTTTGAGATCGCTTTGGCGTTGTGCTGCGGATTTCGTTGGTAACTTCGCAATGAGTAGTAGACTTCTAGGTTTGTCAGGCATTAGAAGCCTGGATCAGTTTAAATCTTTGTCTGGATCTAGTTCCAGAGCTGCGAACAAGAAGATTATGCCAAATGCTTCGCTTGGAACTCCAGAGTCGGTTTCTTCGGGCAGTTTTGCCAATCTGAAGCTCACAGCAGGTTGTACTGGCCTTTCGTTGCATTTCTTCATTGCTCGGCAGATTTTACCGATTTTATGAGGATTTTGAAAAATTGTCTGATTTCTCGTCTTTCACCAGAAAAATTGGTCAGAGAGCAGGCTTCTGCGAGAACTGACCTTGAATTGGCGGTAATATGAGAAGAAAGTATATAAGTCTGTTGTTAACTTCTCTACGCACTACAAATTCCTACAATTTTTCAATTTTATTTTATTTTAATGATATAGTATATCAATATTGAATGTTCATGTATATACTTGATGTGCATATATCAGTATTAGATTTGGATGAGCATATACTTAATACGGATTTTTTCTAGATTTAATCATCCTATAATATTCTCGTATGCAGAGAGTCTCTTCTGTAGTATTCAAACCAAAAACTGAGATCCAAGTTAATGGACTGCAGGAATTTTTGAAGTAACTTTTGATATCCTAAACTGCAGAATTCTAAGCTCAAGAAACTGACGGAGCAAATATATGTACTGGAAGAGAAATTGCAAATCGCATACAATGAAAATGCGAAGCTTAAAGTTATGCAGAAAGAAGATGAGAAGCTATGGAATGGACTTGAATCAAAGTTCTCATCAACAAAGATACTGTGTGATCAGCTCGTCGAAACCTTGCAGCAGCTGAATGGTCAAGTTCAGCAAGGTACATGTTCTTCATAAAAGGAATATCTCATGTTCATGATATATATACGTTCTGCTGTTCTATTGACAGTAGAATTCCACAGCTGAGAAAGATAAGGCATACTTTGAAGATAAACTGTCAACGACTTCAGTTACTCTCAGTGATTTGCATGAGAATATGAAGTCTATGTGCTCAAAGTTGGACTCTTCTGAACAGACAATTAGAGATCGTGAGTAACATAATATGTGCTGTTTCAGACTAGAGCTATGTTTATTTAGTTTAGTAATTCAGTTATTGCCTTTGTTGTGTCTTTTGTAATAGATTATTTAATTTCTTCTTATGTTATATATCAAGGCGAGAAGGAACTACTGGAACTTGGCTTTGAAAAGGGAAACCTAGAGACAGCCTTAGGAAATGTACAGAACAGAGTTGCTTGTCTGATAGAAGAGAAAGGTAATGCTAATTTGTCTGAACCTTTAAAAATCATTTGATAGTATATCTTGCAAAACTCGAATGCTTGTTACTATTGTATTCAAGGAGACTATGCTACAATATACTGCTTCAAATGCTTGAACTGTCAGGAGGATAAGTATTAATAAATTCTTCGTGAAGGTAGTATAGCTTTAATTTTTTATGTGGCCACTTTACATTATCCATAAAATAATAATTACTTTCAGTAACATTATTTCCTGTTATTCTGTTGGACACTTTCAGTCTTGCAAATTTATCAGATTGAAAATCCTCATAAAACTCTAGTTGCATCTCAACAGTTTAAAAGAAGGTTATGCTTGGTTGATAGGCCTTACCTTTGGAGATCAACTTGTTGACATGATTGAAACTTTAATTTTTGGTTTTGAGCTAGATAATCTGGTTAAAACTCCCAAACACATGAGTGAGTTTAATCATTGCTGTTTTAGTATTTTGCACAATCCTAAGTGAATTATGCAAAGTGGCTTAAAATTTCAAATCCAGAAAGTTAAACTATCACCTGAACTCAAAATATTACTGCACTGTTTTCCATGTTACAAGGATACATGTGATGAAAGATTGTTATCAGCTCATGTTTTCGAAGATACTGATGCATTCTGCATATTTTCTCATATCTGAACCTTTTACCCTTTCCTTTTTGCATTTATGTACATGAACTGGTTTTTCCTTGTTCTTTTTCTTGTAGGTTGTTCAAATAAATCTTTTCATATTCCAATTGGTAGAGTTTTCACTTATTTTTTTTTGTGTGATACAGACAGTGTGCTGAAAAAGTTGGAGAAAGATGGAGCAGCACACAGAACTGCTTTAGAAAATCTGACTACCAACATGGAAAAATTGCAACTTGAACTGAGAGTAAAAGAAGATGACGTGCTTGAACTGAGTTTCTCCAAGGAAAAATTGGAGAGAGAAAACAAGGACCTGTTATCTAGCAGAGATGATTTTTCTGACAGATTGCAACTTGCACTCCTGGAGGTCAAGAATCTAGAAGAATATGTGACTATGCTAGTTGAGAAGTTCAAAGAACTGGAGAGGAAAAGCCTGGAATTTTCAGAAAATTTCATTCAGTTAAATGCTTTATCTGATTCATGCTTGAAGTTGGCTCAGCTGGAGAAAGACCTTGTCTCTAAGTGTGCTCAAAGAAAGTTTGATCAGATAAATGACCAGTGTGCTAGTGCTGTATCTGAGAAAAATGCTTTGCAATTAGATAATCATGAACTGAAAAATAAAATTCTTGAGCTTCAGAAAGAGCAGGAATTTTCAATGGTACAGCACGCTGAAGAATGCCGCTTAGCAGAAGAGAAAATTCGGAAATTGGAGTCTGAAGCAGAAACTCTTGTTTCGAAGCAGAGTGAGATGCATGCTTCGATACTTAAATTGGAGGATAACCTTAGGGTTTCTTCAGAGAACTCTAGAATATCAGAAGAAAAAGTGGTATAAGCTCATCTACTGAATTTTGGTCTTTTGTGTAACTGAATGTGGCATAGGTTAAATTTTTTTCTTGCCATGCAGCAAGATTTATCAATGAAACTTTCCGAGTTAGAATTAAGCAGCAAAGGTCTTATAGATGGACTAAACACAGAAATCCTGAAGAAGCAAGAAGAAAGTGATGTTTTGCAGAAGGAGGTTGAGAAGCAAGAAGAAAATACACATTTACTTGAGGAAAGAGTGAAAGAGCTTGAGAACACGGTACAGGAAAAGGAGCAGCTTCTTTTGGAACTCAAGAAAAGAGAGGAACAGATTGGTAACCAGAAAGCAGAGGTATTCTTCAATTAGTTTATCTGATAAAAATTTTGTACAGCTGTCTCTTCGATGATCCATAACTACTGGTCTTCTGTTTTAAGGTTATGGCTTCCCTGGCTGACACAGAAAGTAAGCTTCAGGAGGCCAAAAAGGAATATAATCATATGTTAGAAAGCAAACATTTAGAACTATCAAAACATTTGAAAGAAATCTCTCAAAGAAATGATCAGGTCATCACTCTTTTCCTTCACTATTTAACTTCTAAAGGTTATGCATATCCTTGTTGGTTTATAGATACATGAAAATGACTATACGTTGGAATCTGATCAGGCTATTAATGATATACGGATGAAGTATGAGGTGGAGAAGCAGGAGACTGTTAATCTTGAGAAAGAAAAGGTTCACTTGGTTACTTTTCTGTTATGCGGTTTAGCATCTGTGATTCAGTTTTTTATAAAAAAAAATTTCTATCAATTTTCAGGCAGATAAAATAATCCAAGATGTGGAAAAAAGATGTGAGCAAAAAGTTGAGGAAATCAAAGAAGAATCTCGGCAACGTTTGCTGCAGGTGCAGGAAGAACATGCTGCAGCAGTAAGCACTCAGTCCTATTTAATTAAAGGTTTTCAAGTTTGTGAACCAATGATTCTAATACCATTAGTCCTCTATTTCACCACATTCTGTAACATAGCCGAAAATTACTTCTATGGTTATACATTTTACAAAGTTAAATTCATTATACCCACCATTTCTCTATATTGCTCTTCTTTGAGGCTGTGTTGTTTAATCGCTGTAGGTTTGTAAAGTATATTTAAATATATAATTCTCTTCTTTGTTAACTCTTTCACTAACCTTTAGTTATTTTAAGCACCCTTTTTTCCTACACTAGACTTTAAGCAAATAGCATGCTTGATCATGGGTGCTTTGTAAATTAAGAGCAATCTGTGACATAAGAAATTTTATTCAGTTTATGGCAAAACCTGCATTATGAACATTTTATTCCATGCTTTCATACACCATATTTTGGTTTTGTTTCTGCTATAATGCACAGAGCACAAATATGTGTCTTGTGCTGAGACATCTGTTGAATTTTCGCTACAGGTCAGCAACATTCACAAGGAACATGCTAAACGAGAAACGATCCTCACATCTAAGCATACTGAAGAACTAAGGCGCACTGAACTTCATGCCGAAGCTGAATTAAGAGAGGTATATCATCCATTAAATATCTTGCTTTATACTGCTACTTTGAGCAGTTGGTATCATTTATCTTAATAACTATTCCTAGCAGAAAACAAAAATGCTTAGGTCTGAGCATGAGGCTCAGTTAAGAGCTTTGAGATGCGAGCATGAAGATGAGTGCAAAAGACTGGAGGAGGAGTTGGATATTCAAAAGGAGAAGGTGAATTCTTTGATTCCATCTGTACTTTTACTACAACACTAATGATGTCCTTTATAAATTTAGGAAGAGAGGCAGAGAACTTTATTGCAGTTGCAGTGGAAAGTAATGGGTGACAATCCACAAGAGGACCAAGAAGTGACTTCTAAAAAGGTCTGCCTAATAACATTACTCCCCTCCACCCCTACAGTAATAGAAAGAGCTCCCTTTTACATAGCATGAATGCTTGATGGTAGAAATCAGACAACCTTATGATTTAGTAATTCCATTGAACATTGGGCTTAGGTCAGGCAGGAGCAAATTTCCCACAAATATAGTATGTGCTATCTTTTCTATACGGTCAATTGGTCGATTATGTCTGCTAATTTTGAGAATAACAGATTGTGATTACCACAACAAGTAACATGTCAGATCCAGGGCATCCCAATTGGATATTCTTGGACGACAGTTTCTCATTCCGAATCTGTAAAATCACAATTTTGATCAATCAATGCAAGTTTGAAGTTGAAAATTGTGTATAGTATAAGATACAGAAAAGTAATTTTGTATAATGACATTATCTGAGTTTACTTTTATTTCTTTCTTCTCTGTCCTGTTTTTGGTATATAATGGTTCTTATTAGTTCATATTTGTTGCATAAAGTTTCCACTATCTGAATGATATAAATAACTGATACTGTGTCTAACTATCACTTAATAGTTATTGTCAGAATATCTTGTGTAAGTTGCTACGAAATTCTACCTGCGATTGTTTCTGCCCCTTTGTTATGAGCTTATACTTGCATATAAACGAGATTATTTGATGAAGTGAATATTATGCAGAACTACTCCATAACTTCTAAGATGAGAAACAAAGAAAGCAACAAAAGAATTCAGCAGTCTCTTGATAGAGCAGAAGTTGATGAAAAGGTGTCTCCTAATACAAATTAACATTTGATTTGTCTTGTTTCACTGATATGAAAGTACTTGTGGAGTATTCACGTTCATTTGAAATTTATTTTTTGTTTCACTTCACCTCACAGGCAATCCAAACTCCCGTTTCAAACATGTTGAAAAAGGCCGAGAATGTGAATAATCTGCCTAAACATAGTAAGAAGGTGAGGATTTTACTACAAGTTACTTTTAGATTTGCTGATAAATGGGTGAACTATTGACATTTGCTCTTATCTTTTTCTGTGCACATGAGTTTTTCAATCACTATATCTTCAGGAATAACAAGATAAAAGAAAACACTTACTTTTGATGGAACTTATTATGCTAACATATCTGTAATGCTTGCACCTCGCAATTAGCAGGTGACTCACCATGAATATGAAATCGAAACATCAAATGGTAGAACAATTACAAAGCGAAGAAAGACTAAAAGTACAGTCATGTTTGGGGTCAGTAATTATTCAATCATTCAATGTTAATCAGTTCTGATGTTGCTTTAGATAAGAAGACAGTTATGACTGAAGTCTTCACTTTGCTGTACAGCAGGATACAAGGAAGCAAAGGAAGAAAGACACACCAACGGCAAAGACTCCCAAAAATGTTATCCAGGCAAGTGTCTACTAACCAGTTGTTCGTAAACCTGTTTGCATTTTCCCTTCGCATATTGTATCCTTTTAAATTCTGTTAGTTATTGTTCTTGATTTCAACCAAGTTCATGGATAACAAAAAATGTGGTGTGGGAAATAGATACGAATTGGCAGTTGTTGATCCACCTGATATTTATCTACTGTGTACATCTATGATCAAGCAATATGAAAACCATATTTGCCTGCATTTTTCAACTTATACTCACGAAGTCTTCCCTAAAACACACAAAAAAAGATCATGTCTGGAATTATGTTGGCATGTTGTTAATACTAGTTTTTAATATGATCTAGAGAGGCAAAGAAGGAATCCCTCCAAAACCTTCCAACATAGGCGATTTGTTCACTGAAGGATCTTTGAATCCTTACGTAGACGACCCCTACGCATTTGATTAAAGGTATTCCATTTTCTCCGTTCAATTTTCTTGAAATACATGTTTACGTAACTATTGCTGGACTATAGCACTTGGCATTTATCACCTTTCTTGCACTGTAACTATTCTTGAAAATCTTAAACAACTATGAAAAAAAATTCCTGTTCGGCTTCTCTAATGCAGTTTCTCTTCTCACAGCCTGATCTGGAAGTAATTTCTACTGCAAATGAACACGAATATCAGCTGCACTGCACACAGTCATGCATGAAACTAAAACTCAAACAGACTCACTATCCCAAACATTAATCATGTACATAAAATTTTACTGTATGATTCTGTCTCATTAAGTGCCATAAATTCTTCTTGACCTCATTCGTGCCAGCATTTCAGTCGTCTGTTTGTTGCACGCGTGGTGTGTTTATATAACTGTAGTTGCACGACTAACATAAAACCTTTTATGTTGAAATCAATTGTGCATTCTGTTCGTCGCCTCCTCTGTCTTTTGTGCATGCTTTAGTAATATGGACCTTTTGGGTAGATATATATTCATGATTCATGAAAGTAGACCGTGACTACGTTTTAGAGATTATTTCAGCTATTTGTCTCAATCAATATCAAGCTTGCAGATTCAGAGCCTTTTTCACTCTCCAAATCCTTTTTAGATCCTAGTGCTTGCTTTAGTAAATATTTGGCAATATCCAATTTTTAATGGACTTATATGAAACATATATATGGTAGATTTACACATCATAAACAATGGAAACCATTAAAAAAGCTTATATAAATGGGAAAAACATAAAGTAAGTATCAAAATACGTGACTATCTTTAAATTGAAGTGACTTTTATTCCTCTAATAATTAAGTTCCGAATCCACTCCCCATATTCTGTTAATTGTTCTGAGTTCTTTGTATCTAACAAACTGGAATCAACATCTAATTAAATTTTGATAATAAAAGTACAAGATTTTATTCCATAACATATGGGCTTTAATATGATTTTGAGGCATAAGGAATCAAACCAGCTTTTTAATTCAAAGTTCCATTAATTATGATGTAATTAGTGCTTTTCTTGTTCTTAGCAATGCTCTTAGTTCTAGATATTCTAATTAAGCTTGTGTCCCACTACCTTTTTTAACTATTCAACCAAATTATGACATTATATAATTTTTCGAAAGTTAGAAGACAATCTTAAAATATGAGATATTAATTAGAAGCACAGTAAGTACGACTTTGGAGTACATGTAATTAAATGCTATCGAATTTGACATCGGTCACATGGATTAACTGTGCAGTTTCACTCGTCATTCAGATTAAATAAACCCAAATTAACCTTATGTTTAAAATGAACCTTTTGAGTTCAAAATGAACTTAATTTTCAATTGCTAAGAATATTAGCTCATTTATATGTAATCACAAAAGTATCTAAGAGTGGTTTGGTAAAAAAACTATTAGTACATATTTGCAGGTTTATCATAGCTTTTTGAACTCACAAATGTGAGGTACAAAAAGATGGAGATATGAATATTATGAGAGACTACCCCAAAAGTTGTATTTCCTAGTTATCCGGATGTCCTACATTAGGCCATAAGACATTGCAATTAATAAGCTCATAATTAAATAAATTTGTCTTTGGCTGTGACAGTTAATTTAAGATAGTCTATTGATTAAAGAAATCAGAGATTCCTTCCACAACAGTCTCTATTTAATTATTTACACATGCTCTCTTTGTCAGTTAGTATATGATGTCTCCCTCAGTGTCCCCCTTCCCCATCCTTTATATTATTGTAGTTCTCTTTTTCCTTTTACAGAAAATAAAGGTAGAGTATTTATTCAGTGAATATACATAAATAATGGCATGGACTTATGCATAAACATATGAAGGAACAAAAATTAATCATGGATAAAAGTTACTCCTTCAAAAGACCACACCAAGAATTGTTGCAAACCTATTTTAGCAAGTAGGAGTATTAGTTACTAGGAAGTTAACATTCCATAAAAAATAAAAAATAAAATTAAAACTAAACAAACCAAGAGGTGAGCCAAATACACAATAATTTAAGGTGATGAATACATATTTTCCGAAATTCAGAAGTCATATTTCAGCTTAGTTAATTGCATATCCTCTTTTACCAATCACACGATGCTGAAGCTTCTGTTATTGTATCATCCATGCACGCCACATGTATTGAATGACATCATATTTTTACACATCATTTAGTAAACCTTAATAAAACCACATGAATAATTCAACTTTGCAGTTTTGGACATTTTATTCCACTTTTCCAAAATTTCCAAAGTTAGCACTTGAGCTTAATAATCTTTAACCGGATTCTAAAATTTTAAATATTCTCGATGTCAGCACATATTCAAACTACGCTCTAATATATTCTCTACAAGATCTTTTAAAATTAATTAACTTAGTAAACATTTCCCAACAATTCCTGGTACAGAATTGTACACATAAAAAACCAATGCACTATGCAAAAACACACACACACACAAACAACACAGAGAGAAGAGAAGATAGCACCAACTCCTCATCTCCCTCATTTACCCTTCCACCCTCTGTAAAAGTGCATGTTTGTACTCACTTTCTTGAATCTTCTCACACATAAAAAACACACAAATTAAAACCCCACACCAAGAACTTCCCAAAACCCCTCCTACAATGGCCAAAAGCAGAAACCCCAGAAACCCAAAACCAAAAAAACACCAAGAAAAACCCCATTCATGGGCAGCTGTTCGAAGCCTCTTCACCTGCAAGTACCTCCAGGTACAACACCACCAGCACCTGGTACACCTCCAACAACAACCTCAAGACACCCCCAAATCCAAGAAACACCCCAAACAACAAGACACAACATCATCAACAACAACAACAGACGAAACAAACAAGAAGCAATGCAAGAAGAAGCTGAAATGCTCAGGCTCCCTCTGCAGCATGCAGAAGCCAGAGATACTCATCTCTTCATCTCCCAACAAGAAGAGGGCCGCCGCCCATCTCTCCTCCTCAGAGAGCAGTGATGCCTCAATCACCAGCAGATCAATGAAAGCCACTACCACCATTAACTCCTCTTCATCCTCGTCCTCTTCCTTCCTCACAGCCCCCTCGGCCTCCCCCTCCGTCTCCGGATCCTTCAGGAGCATGCCGTTTAGGAAGCTCTCCGGCTGCTACGAGTGCCGGATGGTGGTCGATCCCGTTCTCGGCATGACAAGAGATCCTTCCTTGAGGAATACCATCTCTTCTTGCCCACAATGTGGCCAGGTTTTCATGAAACCTGAGAATTTGGAGTTGCATCAAGCTGTTAGGCATGCTGGTAATTTTACCTTTTTTTTTATTTTTATTATAGTTATAATAATTATAGTCATGTAAATTACTAAAATACAAAATAGTAGCCAAAATTTATGTACTATAAAGGAGTAATAGTCCAAAAATGGATGATAATTGATATGATTGATATCTACATGCATCTAATTTTATTTTGCTTTATGGAATTAGCTTAGAATGACTCATTAATTCTCTTGTATTTTTTGAGTTGAGTTTGGTTTTAAATTTTGTGAAGATTTTCAAATTTTAATTTTGGAGTCAAAGTAGTTTCTTCAATTTATGTGGTGTGAGTATTTCAATGCCTAGTAGTTCTTCACAATGTGTTTAATAAGTACAGATTGGAATTTCCCAAATGCTTATTCAAAATTGGTCCTTTTTTCCATGCTTATTTTATTACTCCATATTACTACTCTAACATATTTTATGCTTATATAATTGACATAATATTATTGTAAAAATAAAACAGAATTGTGATTGGGTTGTTGTCTCCTAAGTAGTCTTCGAAGATAGGGTCATAATTCCACAATTTCTCATCCGTTTCACTCTTCCCAAAATTTCATTAATGATGCTATATATGTGCGTGTATGATGATGGGCTTATCAAGAAATGGCACAAAATTATAGAAAATTCTAATTTTTAAATTTATGACATGGAATTAAAAATATGAATTGAACAGTGTGTGAACTGGGAGCTGAAGACACAAGCAAGAACATAGTGGAGATTATATTCCAATCAAGCTGGCTGAAGAAGAATATCCCAGTTTGCAAGATTGATCGCATATTAAAAGTCCAAAATACCCCCAAGACCATATCCAAATTTGAAGAGTATAGAGACACCATCAAGGCCAAATCCGCCCGCCTCCCCAAGAAGCACCCGCGCTGCGCAGCCGATGGCAACGAGCTCCTCCGCTTCCACTGCACCGCTCTGATGTGCTCTCTCGGCCTCAACGGCTCATCCAATTTGTGCAACTCCATCCCCTCCTGCGCCGTCTGCAGCATCATCAAAAATGGCTTTAAGGTCACCTCACAAGTCTCTTCAAAAGGTATTTATTTATTTATTACTGACGAAATAGCGACGAAATGTTATACTAGTAATTATTAGCGACAATTTTTTACCGTCGTTTTTTTTTTAATTTTTTTTTTTGATAGGTATATTAACAACTGCGACTAGCGGAAAGGCGCATGACAGCTGTTGCGTGGCTGCGGATGAGGGGAAGAGGGCTATGTTGGTTTGCCGAGTGATTGCCGGCCGGATAAAGAAGAATCCGGAGGGGAATGTGGAGGACTATGATTCCGTAGCCGGAGCCGTTGGAGTTTATTCGAATTTGGATGAGTTGTATGTTTTTAATCCAAAGGCTATATTGCCATGTTTTGTTGTAATCTATAGAGGTTTTTAATATATGATGGATCTTAGAGCATTTAGCTCAATTTTCTATCTATTGTTGGATTTTATTGTACATATTTAATGTTTTGTAATTTCGAATTGTTGGCTTAGTGCCAAGTTTTTCCATATTTTGTTTATTGTATTTCTTATTCTCATTTTTTCATCCCAACTATATAGAACAAAAAATTACTTTAATTTGCATCTTATTAATGGCTAAAATAGATTTAATTTTTGGGTTATGAACGCGGAGAGAATTTAATAAAAGACATTAGTATATGTATAACAGTTGGAAGCTTTTTTTTATAAATCACTGGGAATTAAAGAATTTGTTAGTTTAATAAAAGCGAAACCAATAAATATGAAGTGTTACATTGATGATGGGAACTGAAAAAGTTAAAGATAATAAAAAGAGCAACATGAAAATGTGAAGTTTTTATTTGGGGTGGGCAAGTCTGCTTTATACAACGGTACATTTGTCTTCACATATTAAGATTCCATCATCATCCAACTTACAATTCTTTAATACACAGTTAAAGATGTTAACTAAACGTTTCTTATCTCGATCAGCTTTTATTTATTCTACGAAGATATTTAAATCATGATCTTCATCAAAGATTGATTCAGTTATTTTTATATTTTTGAACCTATCTAGTTTGCTGGAAGAATACAAGTTACTGTCATAAAATTATTGTAACTGGAAAAGCGTAGATGCTCAAATTAAATTAACTTGTTTGAACGTTGCCTATTTTACAATAGTGTATTTTAATTATGAATAATTATCAAATAAAGCATTGAAGACGACCTTATGGTTCGTCTCACACTTTAAAATTCTGAATCATAACACACAATAATGTAATAATCAATTTTAAACACGTCACCCACTACATAAATATGCATGTATCACCTTAAGGCCCATGACATTTTCATAGGTTTATGAAAATTACAACTTCGTGCATTATAATTTAATTTTTGAAAAATGTGCAACAAATCAAAATTTGATCATCTTTAGTAGTAATTTATTTAATAATTTACCCGTTTAATTAAATGTTAATTAAGCGCAAAGTGAGGTACGTACCACTGCCCATTTTTCGTGTACAATATACCTATGATTTATGAACATTCTCTGAAAGTCTGAAACTGTTTATGCTTTTTGCTGTTTGTTTTTTAGCCTGAACCATTATATGTTAATGGTCGCGCATGAATTTCTTTTTCTGTTTAGTTTCAATCGATCCTACTTCCCTCTAACTAAAGATTTTATTTTATTTTTTATTTTGAATTTTGACTATTGTTTTGTACTACTCATTGGCTCATCATTTCTGCATTATGGCCATGTTTGGTTAAAGTCAAGCACCAAATTATGGGCTTCAATTCTTGTTTATTACCACTATTGTAACATTAAATAATGTTCAAACTTCAAACTCAAAACAAACAGATAAAAACAAATTAACTACTTGGGTTTGGGCACCTATGCGCCGTGGACATTTCCACTCTTCTCGATTTATTAATTAATTCAACTCTCCCATCATCTCTAATCAAATAAACATATTTTACTTCCAATTATTTTTATTGTTTGAATTGACATTACATATATTTCAGTCTTGGTACCTTATTTGAGATACAACTGACCTTTAGAAGTAAGAAGTAGGAGCAAAAAAGATTTTAGATATGGGTTTTATTTTTGTAGTCAAATCGATATATACATACTTATTTTCTTTTACTTCTTATTTTTCATTTTGACATGTTCTTTTTTAGCAGCAATGTTTCTTCGTTTCATTCTCTAATTCATCGAATCATGCAATTACCCCCGACAACTTGTCTTCATCAACGCCAGTTTAGGAGTAAGCGCTAAAGATATTTTCAAACAATTTCGACAAAATTAACAATAGAGAAAAAAGGAAAAAAGGTGCATAGTAGAGACTTAAGCCCCTTCATCCTTAATCCGTACACAGGACATATGTATAGTTCTTTCAAAAAAACCATACATTGAAAATCGATTGTTTTATCAGTGAGGTTTAAAATTCACACCTCCCCCTCGACATTTTCCGAATAAAAAAAAAGTGGATACATACATTTCTACTAGAAAATGTTTCACATACACACACCTTGTGAAGCATCATTTTGGACATAGAGATATGAGTACCAAGATAAGGTTGCAAGGTTGTAATGATATTATCTCAAACAAAAAGAGGTTGTAATGATATTTGGTTATAGCATGAGTTCGAAAAGTGTGACATGAGGGGACCCTCAAATTGAATGATATATCACACTCACCATCATACTATATTATGTCAAGTCAATTCCCTTTTTCCTTTTAGATAGCTCATAGCTATCTAACACTTTTGTCCAAGTTAAGTTTTATATAATTCGATGTGTGATGGAAATAATTCGAATTCTATGTCACTTATTGTTTGATTTGACTTTGTAATGATTTTTCATAATATGCACGATCTCAATAAATCGAGAATTGGAATAAAAAATTTGGAAAGTTAAAGCAATTGCATTTGCATTAAACTTATATCTTTCACTAGGAAGACTATTAATAGTAGACGAAAAAAATGTGTTAGATATATGTATTTTTAATTGAGCTCTGATGGGCCTGAAAATATATGTTCGTTTAACAAAACAATATGCATTTTTACACTGGGCCCTTTCTTTTAACAATGTGTTTAATTTGGGCCTCTAGTAAGCGACACTATCACCTAAATTAAAGGGTAATCTATAAGTTATAGCCCAGCCCAATTGACATGTCTATATCCTCTTATTCAGATAATAAAATTAAATTGTTAATAGATCGACACTTTTATCCCTATCGTCTCCAAAGTTTCAATTTCATCACTTCAACTCCCAAGAAAAAAAGGTTTGTGCTCAACCAAAATATCTGTATTGGCCACGATATATTTGAGATGAAAAAATAATCACACTTTCGCAAAATCCTGAAAACCACAATTTAACTCAGGGTCATTTGGTACACTGAAATTATATTAAAATTGAATTGAAATTGAAATTATATATATAAAATTGAATTCGAATGAATTGAATTCGAATGAATTGAATTCGATCCTATTATACCCTTTCGTTTGGTAAAATGAAGTACTCCCCAGTTCCATTAAATGTGATACTTTTTTTTCACGTGTTTTGAAAAAATATATAAATACACTAGTTAATTAAAGTTGACAGTATGTAAAATAAGAGAGAGAATAATGCAGACTAGACTCGCTTGTACATTATTCTCTCACTTTTACAATTTCTACACTTTAATTAATTATTATTATCCCATTCCCAAAATACGTGCGAAAAAAAATGTGTCACTTATAGTGCGACAAATAGAGAAATTAATATAAATTAAATTTTAAAAAAATTTGTGCACCCACACAATACATGCATTGCACACACCCAATACATGCACACACAATACACGTACGCAGATAATTTCGCTTGGATGTGTTTAACTCTAATCAAGATTGGGTACAAAAAAATCATAGTACAACCGATTTTTTTTTTTTTATACATTTGGCTAATTAATGTGAACACGCCCATCTAAGGCCACTGTTTTGATCCGATTATCACCCTTTAATTAATACATATAATTGTGTCACGGTCGTTGAGTCTTTGTGTGATACGGTCCAATACAATAATACAAAATGTTTTTGTTGGTATTAGTCCTAAGCTCTTGGTATCCATCATTAATATTACAAATTAAATATCCAAATCAATAGTGGATGCTCGTGGAAAACAAATTAAGATTATCAAATTTCGATTACCACTAATTAACAAGTTAGTGTTCAATCTTCGTTGTGATGTTTGGGACTTTATTATATGAAAATAATTGAATTAAAGATGTGGAAATGATTTTGTTTTGTTTCGTAAAATGGATCCTTCAAAATTTTCAACGATACAATTATTAACGATCGGAGGCAGACAGATGCATTAATATTTATAGTAAAAACAACGAGAAGAAAACGACATTTATAACTTAACTCCAACATGTAAATAAATTTATAGTAAAAACAACGAGAAGAAAACAATACTCTATGATCAACTGTTAGCTAAGAATGCGATCCATATTCTTGTCATTCTATTTGCCGCTCATTTTCTTCTCACCTAATCTATTCATATAAATCCATCTTTGGTCAACCCAATGATATTACCCAGAATTTTAATTTAACACAAGAAAGAAGATATTGCAACATGAGAAACACCTCCAATTTCACAACATTTATGTAACTGAGAAATTTAAGATTCAAACACCACCATTAAAAAGCAGACCTAAAGTAGCGAAGTTCCTTGTCATGTAAGTTCCGATCCACGCAAAAGGCATAAAGGACTATCTAGGCACTATCTCAGTGAAATAGACATATATATGTATTGGTGCACACACACATATATATACAACACAACCAAAAAAAAAAAAAGTGAAAAAAAAGGGAAGAAAATATTAGCAGTGCGACCAGCCAGCAAGGCTCTCAGCCAACAGCATCTTATCAATGGAAACTCTCTCCCCAAACCGATACGAAAACCTAACCGCCCCCTGCGAATTAGCGCTCCCGATCTGCACCGGCAAGGTGAGGACGGCGCTCCCACCGCCGGCCTCCGCGATGTCGAAGAGCTCCTTGAGCGAGGTGTGGACCTCTCCGATGTAGCGGTCGCAGGCGAGGCGCCTCCAGCTGAAGAGCTTCACAACAAGCATGGTGCCGAAGTGTTGTACCTGCTGCTCGTTCAGGTTGTACCTCGCCGTGAAGTTCCACGCCGGATTGGAGCCGCCGTGCCAGTCCGTCGGCGACCGCCTCTGGACCTCCGTGGCGCCGCAGATGGAGACCGTGGCGTAGACCTTCATCCGAAGCAGCCACGTCAGCCTCTCGAGGTTGTTGGCGGAGATTAGGGTTATCTCGAATGTCCGGCATTCCATTTTCGATTTTTTTTTTTGGAAAATAATTGAGGGTTTCTCAGTTTATATATAGGAGGAGGTGAAGTAAATTAAATGTGGCTAGTTGTATGTGATGATCAAAGAGGAAAGCACGCCGAGGGGAGAAGTGTGATGATCTTGGTATTTATTTTTGGTGTTTATATAGGAAGAATAAGAGAGATAAATACTACTTACTCCCTTCGTCCCATAATAAGAGTAACATTTTTTCATTTTAGTCTGGTCCCATAATAACAGTCACACTTCACTTTTATCATGAATGGTATGTAGGTACGTTCCACATTCCACTAACTCACTTCACTCACATTTTATTATAAAATCAATATAAAGTGGACCTCATATTCATTCAATTTTTCTAACCCACTATTCTTTACATTTCTTATAATCATGCCCACACAAAACGTGACTTCTAATGTGGGACGTAGGGAGTATGTAAAATAACTTAGGGTTTATGATATGCCCGCGATATTAAAATTCAGTTGAAAAAACCACGACGTTAGGATATGTATGCAATTATTTCATGGTGAATTTCTTTGCCAAAATTTTATCAACCGGAAAATGATACGTGGACGTTTACCACCCATTCATTAAATGATGTGTTATAATCACACATAAAACGCCGTCTTTTAGTTGGAAAACACTGACAATATACTCCAACCGTCCAACTCTAAGTGACACATTTTCCTTTTGGGTTGTCCCACTCTAAATAATACTCCCCCCATCCACAAAAAATAGAGCAATTGGTGCATGACACGAGTTTTAATATAGAATTGGTAAAGTAAGAGAGAAGGGAATAAAGTAAGAGAGAAGGGGAAAAAGTAAGTGACAAGTAGTAGTGGAATGATGTGTGTGGTTATTATTTGTTGAAAACTTTCCATAAATGAATGTGCTCTATTTTTTGTGGACGACCAAAAATGGTAAATGTGCTCTATTTTTTGTGGACGGATGGAGTAGTACATTTCTAAATATGGAAACATCAATATCTCTATTTTTTCCTCTGTTTTACTTTATTTTTTCCTCTGTTTTACTTTATTCTTTCCACTTTACTAACAAAACAACATTACATAAAATTCCGTGTAGAATTAGAATTGCTCCACTTAAAGTGAGACTAGTGTTTTAAAAATCGGACCGGACCGGCCGGCTAGTCCGGTTCGGCCTTGAACCGTCGGAATCTGCCGGTCGGACTGGTTGAACCGAAAACCGGGAACCGGTTTTTATGTTTAAAAGCTTGTTTAAAATATGAGACTAGGGGAGATTGAACCCTAGACCTCTAGGTAAGAAACCAACACCTCTACCACTCACATAGTCTTGAACGAAATATTATGAACATTAATTATTGTTATATATTAACTCTATAATTTTTTGTCCACACAAATTAATAATTTGTGTTTAGTTTTATACTTTAAAATAATTTTTAATTATGATATGTTTAATTTTAATTATAAACCACTAAATTTTATTTTTATTGACGTAATATGGAGTATATATTATTAATATAGTTTATTACTCCATATTTACTAATAATTCAAGTTTAATTTTATGTAATAACTAATAATACTATTATAGTATATATTTATCCAAATTAACTAAAAATTGATGTTTAGTTTTATATATTGTCTATTTATTATATGTAAAATATGTATTTTTTTGCTACATTAATTAAAAATTTATATATTTAATAAATATTTAAATTTTACCGTTCACTTACTTTAAATACTCTTAATATTTAATTTACTTAAAAGGTTTATATGTTTTTGGTAAATGTTAATATTAATTGTAATATATTACTCACTAAATTTAATATATTTTGTAATAGCATATTTAATTTTATATTTGCAAGGTAAAACGGTTCGACCAGTGATTGAACCGGTCGGACCGGTTGAATCGTGAACCAGTAGCCTCACCGGTTCACCGGCCGATCCGATTTTAAAACATTGGGTGAGACGGATTGAGTATTACACATCAATGACATGATTTATTCGCCAATGAAAATATTTGGAAACTAAGAATCATACGTGGATGTCACAACTAATTGGTTAAATAATAATTCCTCCGTCCTTAAAGAATATGCATTTTTAGTTCGGCACGAGTTTTAATGTAAAATTGATAAAGTAAGAGAGATATAGAGAGAAAAAGTAATTAAAATATTGTTAGTGAAGAATTAGTCCCACCTCATTAGAAATTTTTTTTTTCCCAAAATTAAAAAGTGCATATTATTATGGAACGAAATTAAAAGAAAAAAGAATATATATTTTTATTGATTATACATAAAATATCATCGTTGTTTAGTTGAAACACACTAGCTATATAGATATAGACGACATGATTATTTTGCCATGTCGTTGGGAATCTCTCCGATGAAAAAAATAAAAGACATGATTTTTTGGCCATGAAATTTTTTAAAAATCAATTGAAAAAAAATATGAAGTTTGGATGTATAAACAATTATTTTCCACCATAAAATCTTAAGAAATAATGTATCAGTCGAAAAACTCAATATCATTAGTGAACTAAACAATACTACTATATTCTATTCATACAACAAACATCGTGGTTTTGTAATTTTTCAACCAATGATTTAATTAATATAGGTGTCTTGATGATGACGTAGGCATGCGTGACATAAGCAAGGAAGTTCGATGGCAATTTCTTTGTGGGCTAGAGGTAGCATAAATACCAAAATTAGTTATTTAAACCCGTAGTTTTGTGGAAATTTCTTTTGTGGGTCAGTGTAAGTACAAATTACCAATTTCAATTTGTAAAGTGGTCTAGTTAATCTACGAGACAATTTTGCATAATTTAAGTAGATCTTTGTAACTGATTTTTTTTTTCCAATCCGGGAATTAGGTATCTTATGTGAGCCTATATATATTAGTACAAAATTTACTACGACTTATTTCAATAGAAAAATAAAATAAAGCGCATCGCTAATTTGTCAAAGAATATAAACTATCGATTAACTTGTGGTGGGGGAAAGTTAGAGCTGTTAGACGTCGGTATCGTGCATAAAATATTTCCGTTAATTACCTTGCATATATCTATACACGCATGTAAGTTTATTTATTAATCAAATTTGTACTAGCTTTCTTTGACTTTTTGATCTTAATATAGTTTGTGAGTTAATTTACGTCTTGGGTCGTTACTGCATTGATGCAAGGAAGCTAAACTCAAACACGACGCAATAAGAAAACACTTCATACGAATGCGAACATGAAACAACTTATTCAATCAGTCACAAATACAACACATACATAATAGCAATACTATTTCATTCGTGCCTAACACAACATATTATGTAAACATGATAAAACATGAACATAAAAAGACTTGATAATAAATAGTAATTCACTAATTTCTTAGGTGTTCATGTCATGTTCAAAATTAGCAATCGCCTATATATATTAGGAATAGTATCATGTTCAAAATTATGTCAACACATTGGAAATGTAACCAACTGTTATCACCCGAACAGGCATATTTATGTGAGGACCAGGTCCGCTCTTAATTCAACGCACTTATATGAAGTCGTCTCATATTGGAGTATTTTAATATCTTGTGAACTGAATATTACTATTATTATTAATCTTATCGATATGGTTTTGTTCACATAGTATCGATAAAGTTAATAAATAAATACATACAAGATTATTTAAGATTCAATTCTAAATTGTAAGGGACCACTTTTTTATTTGCTGTGAGACGAGTTAAGATTCAGATCTAAATCTGTATTCTATTTCTAACTACATTTGTAAGGGTACAAGAAAATTGCAAATATATATGTAATACAAAAAAACTGAATTTGGATTCGAATTTTAACTCGTCATTTTTGTTTCCCATGCACAAAACTCCAATTTCCAAAAATAATATAGTAAATATCGATGATAAATAAAACTTTTTGGATGTAGAATAGACGAGTATATAGAGATGTGATCAAATAAAAACTCTAAATATTGTACAAACTCAAAACTATGATCTGGACCATTGGAAAATGTCAATAGATTAAAAAAAAACATCAACAGGAAAAAATGTCAACAGAATTTCAACGGTAGTCAATTATTGATGTTGTGTTGATATTGTGTTGATACTGTGTTGACATTAAAATTTTGAAATTTTACACTGTTTTGATATTATATTGAAACTGTGTTGAAGCTGTGTTGATGAATTTTGAGTTTGTACATTATATAAGTTTGCATTTTATCACTACCACGAGTATATATATGTAGTAACCGACATAATTAACTAGGTAATTTTTCAATTTATTTACACACAATTTTCCCTTTCGTCTTCTATTCACACCATCATTATACTTAATTAAATGTTGACTTTAATATTTGACTACACATTTTGTCATTATATGCTGACCAATTATGAAGTCTTTGATTTTAATTAAACAAATAGAAATGCCAACTTGCCAAGTATGACCAACTAATTAGGTGGTGAGCTTTCATGGAAACTCTACTTTAATGTCGACAAGCCCTTTAATTAACATGCCTGTTTTATTTGTTTTTTTTTTTTTTAAATTCTCTCTTTCAAAAATGAGTAATACAACTAGTCACTCACCAAATAATAACCATCGTGAAAATAAAAAAAAAATCTAGGAGTTTCTTCTTTGGTATGAGGAGTTGACGACCATCAAGAAGTTGGAAACTAAAAGTTCATTTCGAGATTTGCAAACACACATTAGACCTATTATTGCTTGTACTTATTCTCCGTATAGTCTTTATACATGATGAGTTTCGGTATAGAAAATTCATGAGCAGTTACAAGCATCATATCCCACCATTGCGAATGCTAACAGTAAAATCATAGTGTGGACGACGCCTTTCAGTTACCATTGTTGCATATATCCTCTGCAGAGCAGCCGCTGTTTCAATCATGTTGATTCTTTCGTGAGGTGAAACGGCTAAACATTTCATTGCCGACAACACGCATTTCTCCTTATCACTGAAATCTTGATCTTCTATTGATAGCAAAGTGGGTGCAATAATCTCAGTTACCGCCTTTTCTTGTAACGCATCACTCACCCACTCTTTTAACTTCATTTCCCCATCAAACATATCATTTGTTGGCTTCTTTCCTGTAAAAATCTCGAGCAACATTATCCCGAAACTGTAGACATCTCCATTTGTGGACACTTTCCCTTCCATTCCCAATTCTAATTTCATCACATGCTTAATTAGGATCAAATAAAACACTTACATTTAAAAAGAACTACTATGACAATATTGAAGTTGGAAAGTTTAGCATTATGCATCACCTGGCGCTGTATAACCGATGGTCGCCAATGTTTGTGTTTGGACGTAAGCTTCCCCGCAGTCAAAGAGCTTCGCAATGCCAAAATCACTAAGATGAGCGACCATATCTTGATCGAGCAAAACATTGCTTGGCTTCACATCACAATGAACAATTGGAAATGTATAGCCATGGTGAAGATATTCCAAGGCTGCTGCAATATCTACTACTATCTTCAGTCTCTGTATAAGATCTAGACAATATATGTGGGAATATAACAACTTATCCAAGCTCCCATTAGGCATGTATGTGAGAACCAAAGCTTTAAACTCAGGTTTACTACAACACCCAATAACTCGAACTATGTTTCTGTGTCGAATGCTCCCCAATGTCTCTGTTTCAGTATCAAAGCTTCTTTCAGCTCCTTGTAAATCCAAGTTGAAAACTTTCACAGCAACTTTTAATCCATCACAAAGTGTTGCTTCAAATACCGAGCCAAAACTTCCTCTCCCAAGAAGGTTGCTCTCACTAAAACAACTTGTTCCTCGCTCTAGTTCTAGGTAAGAAACTCTTCTATATTCAACCACCGGTGAAACATCATTGGGAAGTGCTGATTTCTTCAGTTTACTTTTATTTATAAGCACCAGCATGAGAATCACTAAAATCACAACTAAAATCACTAAAGGCCCCAAGAATTTCGTGAAGCTTCTTGATCTGTGATGGTTTTCTTCGCAGGGTGGTACTTCAAATCTTATCGGACTACAGAGAGCAAGGTTGTGGGAAAATGACTCATCACTGAAGTTACCAAAACGCCCCCCAACTGGAATTTCCCCGACCAAATTGTTGTGAGAAACATCTATATACCCAAGAAACGGGAGATTCTCTAAGGACTTGGGTATAGATCCCGAAAGATTATTGTGAGATAAATCCAATTCTATCAAACCTCTAACATTTCCCAAGGATTCAGGGATAGGTCCTTCCAACAAATTATTTGATAAGTAAAGAGTTTCTAATGACTGGCAACCATCTAATAAGCTGGGAATATCACCTGAAAATTGATTAAAGGACAAGTCCAGAGTATTGATTGCTGTCAAACTTGTGAGTTGAGATGATAATTGACCTTTAAAATAATTTGAGGACAAGTTTAACACCAAGATGTTTGTGAGAGTCCAGAAGCTGGGAGGGATGGTGGAATTCAATTGGTTGGATCCTAGGTATATCAATCTCAAGGATTTAACATCACCCAAACATTCAGGTAGTGGACCTACTAGCATGTTACCAAAAAGGAGCAACTCCCCCAATGCATTCATTCGGCAAACATCGTTAGGGATACACCCTACCAACTGATTCCCATAAAAATGCATTCTTTGTAGTTCCTTCATATCCCCAATTGTTGGTGGAATAGGTCCACTCAATTGATTCATACCCAAATCTATAGTTAGTAAACTGCTCAAATTTCCAATTTCAGAAGGAATGACACCCATGATATTGTTATTTCCTACCCAAATATTTACAAGGGAAGATGAAAAATTGCCAATTGAAGAAGGTAGGATACCACCCAGTGAGTTGTATGATAGGACTAAGTACTTCAAATATCGACAATTAGTTAAAGTAGAGAGAAATGTCAACTCTTGTGTTGGAGAATTTTCTGCACTCAAACTATTCCTTCCGAGAAATAGTTTTTCAAGTTTGGAAAGCGAATGACACATGCCCGAAGGAAGTGAACCTGAAAACATATTGAATATGCTTAAACTAACATGAAACTATATATGGAAGCACATTCGACATGCAAAACACGTTATGTGTTGCGCCTCAATGTTTGATAGATCGTACAGCGTTTGGATACAATTACCTGATAAGTTATTGTTGCTCAAGATTATGAACTTCAAAGATGATATGTTGAAAATGGATGGTGGAATATTTCCGGTTAGAGAGGCACCCTCAAGGTCTAATGTGACTAGTCTCGAAAGATTTCCTATTTCTGCCGGAACTCCACCTGAAATCATGTTAATTATGTTATGTACATGCATGTGAACGAGATTCCACAACCTATTATCCCAGTAATTATATGCAACTTGTAATTTGAAAGTGGTGAATATTTTATACTCCTACTACTTGATAGGATAGAAAAGAAGCGTTATACGAAGGAATTGCTTTTGTGATGCGTAAATAACAATCAATTTGACTATCGCTAAATAATAAACTATAAACTTTGCATGTTTTTATAAAACTATAAAATCATATGTACTGATATACAACTAAGAATCCATATACATGTTTGATAATTTTGCAAACATTGCTAAAGTGTGTGTACCTTGGAAATTGTTCATGTTCAGGTACAATTCTTTAATCACGCTCAAACTACCGATTTCACTTGGGATTTTTCCGTTGAGATTGTTGTAGGCTAATGCCAAGAATTCAAGATGTCTGCATTTCCATATATTTGGTGGAATTCTTCCTTGAAGTTGATTCTCATAGAGATAAAGTACTTTAATGTTGGGCATATTGCTGCACATATCACTTGGTAGCAAACCTGATGGTTCGCAACCCATAATATTAGTATCGCTGCCTTATAAACATACCTTGTAAGTTGTTATGAAACACATTCATATGGATAGAGGTTAGGATACTTACCGGATAACCTATTTTTATCCAAACGTAAGGATGTCAAAGAAGATATATTGAAAATGGAAGATGGAATATTTTCAGTTAGAGACGCGCTTTGAATGTCTAACATCTGTAGTCGCGAAAGTTTCGCTAGTTCTGCTGGAATTCCACCTGAAATTTTTGTTATTAATTTACTATTGTACACCGAAATTATACATTACCTATCACAGAATTTACAAATTCTACAACACCAAATAAAGTTTATATATACAAAAGTTTGATATTTTTGCAAACAATGTTGTAATGTCACGCACAAGAACAAAACAATATTTGCATACCTTGGAAATTGTTTTTGCCCAGGTTCAACCATCCAAGCATGCTCAAACTCCCAATTTCACTTTGAATTTTTCCATTGAAATGATTGTTGAACAATATCAGGTTTTCAAGGTGTGTACATTTCCATATGCTTGCTGGAATTTGCCCTTGATATTGATACAAATAAAGATTAAGTGTTTTGATGTTTAGCAAATTATTGCTTATACATCTTTTTGATAGCCAAGATGATAATTTATTACCCTAAGATGATCGTAGGGAAAACCAAGTGTCATGAATACTCTATTTTACTAGTTTCAGTTAAAATATTTTGCCGTTGTGGTCTTAGAGGGCATATAAATAGCACCTCATATCAGTGGGATAAAATAAGTCTCATTGAGTCATTCTTCTGATATAACTTTGGCTACGAATATTTCTTTCTTTTTGTGTTCTCCGCTTTCTAGTTTCAACACACATGAGATATTTTTGAATAAACTGAGTTGATATTAATAATACCTTATAGGTTAATCCCTCCGGGCTCCGTCTCATTAAATATGAAATATTAGGAAATCGACGCGAGATTTTATGTAGTGTTGTTTTGTTAGTTAATGAAGAGATAGTAAAGTAAGAGAAATGCATGAAAAAGTAGAGATAAAGTTGTTTCCATTTTAGGCGACATTTCATTTTTAATGAGACAATTCAAAAATAAAAACATTTTATTTTTAACGGGTAAGAGAGAGTATTATGGAACGCATACATATTTTGTGAGTAACGGAGTTGATATTTCCAATTATAAATGTACCTTATAAATTGTTATGAAACACATATAAACCCTTTAACTTAAGTGGTTCAAGAAAAGTTGGCATACATGAAATTAAGTTAGGCATGAAGGCTTGCCCCCCAATCTATACATTGTGGAAAGTTTGGATACTTACCTGATAAACTATTGTTGGCCAAATTTAAGGATATCAAAGAAGATGCGTTGAAAATTGAAGATGGAATATTTCCGGTGAGAGAGGCCCTTTGGATGTCTAACATCTCTAGTCGAGAAAGATTTCCTATTTCTGCGGGAATTTCTCCTGAAATTTTTTATTGTTAATAATTTACTATCATATCACTGAAATTCTACCTTATCCCAGTATTTACAATTTGTAGAACTAAGCAGCAATATACAAGTTTGATATTTTTGTAGACAATGCTGTAAAATAATAATAAAAAAATGTGTGTACCTTCGAAATTGTTTACGCCCAGGAACAACCATCTAAGCATCCTCAAACTCCCAATTTTACTTGGGATTTTTCCATGAAAATTATTGACAGATAATTCTAGGATTTCAAGGTGTTTGCATTTCCATATGTCGGCTGGAATTTGCCCCTTAAGTTGATTCAAATAAATATATAGTTCTTTCATGTTGGGCATATTGTTGCACATATCACTTGGTAGCCAACCTGATAGTGATGAATAATTATATTATATTCTACTCTATGTCTCTATCCATCTCTTTTTATTGGATGGATGGAGTATATTTTAGACTAAAACTTGGGGCGGACATCACACACAAATATAGGCACAATAATTATTAAATTTATCGTGTTTATGTTATTAATAAGTATTAAAGACAATTTTAAAATGTTAATATATACTTACAATTTTAAAATGTATTGTAAACTGTGTCGAGCACCATGGTGGTTTTGCAGACTGTCTCTAGATAACATATTACAGTAGTACATTCAGTTACTCAATAAATCTGGGATATATACTTACCTGATAAGCTATTGTTTTCCAAGCCTAAGTGTGTCAGAGAAGATATATTGAAAATGGAAGGTGGAATATTTCCGATTAGAGAGGCGCTTCCAATGAGTAATATCTCCAGTTGTGAAAGATTCCCTATTTCTGTTGGAATTCCTCCTGAAAATTTTTGGTGTCATTAACTTACCAATATATCCCCAAAATTCTAGCTACATTAATTATCCTGGTGGTAATTACTAATTCTACAACTAAAGCATCCCATGTACAAGTTGATATTTTCACCCTATGAAATACGCATATACCTGAAAAGGTAATGTATGTACACCTTGGAAATTAAATCGTTCAGGCTGGAGTACAACCATCTAAGCATACTCAAACTCCCAATTTCATTTGGGATTTTATTATTGAAATTATCGACTAATAATATTAGGTTTTCAAAGAGTATGCATTTCCAAACGTTTGCTTGTATTTCTCCAAAAAGTTGGTTGCTCGTAAGATCAAGTCAGTCGATATTTTGGAGATTATTGAACATGGAAGCCAACTTAACATGTTATTCCTAATTCTAATTTCTCACATTGAAAGACACATAGTAAAAAATAGCATGCGTTGTGGCCCCATCCAACTGATTATTGCTTTAATTCCAATATTTGAAGGGAGGAAATATTTCCAATCTCCACTAAACTGAAATTCATTTAGGTGGTGTTCGATTTGCTAGATAAAATAATACCAAGATACAATCTAGGATTGAGTTGTGAGATTATTTTAGTCATATATATGGGGTTAGCTATGACTAATTATCACATGATTATCCATCTAGGATTGAATCTCATGAACCAAACACACTACATATTTAATCCGGGATACAATCTTACAAACCGAACACTTTCTACCTGTACTATAACATAACACCTGCAGCTTAGAATTACTATCAAACAAAGATAAAGGAATTGTACCTGCGAAATTGTTGTTATGGAGATAGAGTTTCTCGAGTTGAGGCAAATTACCCAACCATGCAGGTACTTCTCCGGTGAATGAATTCATTCCGACATTCATCACTTTCAGACGCCGCAGGTTAGAGAGCTGAAAGGGTAAGAAGCCCATGAAATTGTTGAAACTGATGTCCAAATATCTGAGAAATGTTAGATTTCCGAGATGTGGAGCAATAGTTCCAACAAGGTCGTATCCTGAGAGATTGATGGCGGTGACACGGCGGTGCTTCACGCCGCACGTGACGCCTGCCCAGTCACAAACTGATGTATTCTCCGACCAATTTTTGCTCAAGATAGCATCTTCTTTCACATAGTAGTTCTTAAAGTAAACAAGTGCTTGCTTGTCTGTGGTGGAATTGAGAAGTGGAGTGGCCATGCAAAGCGTTATGACTTTTAATATCAAGATTGAATAAATAGCAACGGAAAAGATTGGATTCTCCATTAATTTGCTGCCTCTTTTCATTCGGCTTTCAGTTTGTGGTATTGAGCTCTTGAAACGGTTGGTTTGTATGTATGTACACACTGCCTTCACAATCCTAATCAAATATTCAATTACTTTCACAGAATACTGTTTTTCCTATGGAATATCACAACTCTTCTTCATGATATTTTAGTAATTAATCAATTACTATTAATTAATGTGAAAGACATATTGTATCACATCTTTTTCCATTGTGAAATTGGAACCTTATGATAAGATAACATTATTGACTGTTATGTATGGTAGGGATGTTTTATTCAATATCTACCTCAAATCCTATATTATATTAAGAATTTAGTAATTTAAAGTAGGGGTACAATGTACCTTATTGAAACTCTCATACCATACGTATATTTTACCAAAAATATCAGTATAAGTTTATCATACCTTTAGCTTAATTATCAATTTTTTCGGTATATCGAATTTCGGTATGCCAATTTTCAATACCGTTATCGTACCAATTCTTCAGTGTGTTGGTTTTTTAGTATCGTAATGATACCGTAACTATACCTACGACTACCAAAATATCATTTCACCAAATCATATTTCCTATCGTTATATATACCGTACTATAGTATATATTGCTACTGTGGTGTATACCAAAAAATACGATATATATCAAATTTTCTAGGAGTATTTAAAATTATGCGAAGACTAGTTATGCGTCACTACATATTCTACATCATGATTTTGGAGTATATACATTACGTGGTGGATAGGGCAAAGGAGGCTGGGTTGCCGTCGTCTACTCGTCTTCAAATATTTGTTTTCATGTTAAAATATGAAACAATCTATCAAATTAATTATTATTGCAATTATATTATGTGGTGTAAGTTAATTTGACATTTCTAGCAATTACGAAGGCCATCTGATACGGACCTTGCCTCGCGAAAGCACAAAACCATACGGGCCTTCGCCCTGTTTACTGATAGGCCCATATGATCTCCAGATGGGCCTCATGCTGCCAAGCCCAAGAAAATATCTAGATTTTATCAATGAGATAGCAATCTAACTCATGCAAACGTCACTCAAAATGTTTAGGACTAAAACTTTTTGTGTTAATTTCATACTAACAATTTTACTTATGTTTGTTTTCTTTTGTTGTTTTTGTATTTTTCTTTTGCTTTTCCATTTCTAAAAATCTTATATTTAAATTTCTGTATGAATATAAATAGAGTATTAATTTAAAAATCTCATTAGTATTTTAATTGAATTTATTAGTTTAATTTTTCACAATACATTTTTGGCTTTCTATTATTAATAATCATAGATATTTTCAGCTTCCACTGATAGTGATATAATAAGCAGATGCACATACACTTGCTCTCTTCTTCATAATTAACCACTATCAACATACATAATCCACACTAGTAATAAAAATCGTAATCTTCAGAGTGGAAGCGCTTCGTACTTATATTCCCCCACACCTCATTCCTCCTCCTCCTAGGCGGTGACGGCGGCGATGGCGGTTGTTTCTCCTCGAAGCAGTAGCGGATAAACAGCCTCCCACAAGCAGTCCCCGCAACCGGGAAGCCGAGGCTCCCCTCGGACCTGAGCCCCCGGTCGAAGAGCGTCTTCATCGGTATCAACGCACGACCAACGACCTTGTCCCCGCCCAGCGTGGTCTCGCAGTAGAGATCGACCACCGCGTCCACCTCTGGGCCCCGCTGCAGATGCGCCTCGGGTACGTTGAACACGAACGGGAAGTCCCATGTCGGGTTCGTCTCCCCCTCCCTGTCCGTATGTGTCGTGCCCGTGTACCCGTTCACAGACACCACCGCGAACACTTTCATCCGCCCCAAGCGACGAATGTCGGGGAGGTTCTCCGCCCCGACGATCGTTAGCTCGAACCTGCGGCTTCCCATTACTCGATTGATTGTTTTTGTTTGGTGTAATTTGGTATTTCGTTTTTCATCCCGTCGCTATTTATAGACCGTGTTTCAAAGAGTAACTTAGTAGTAGTAGTAATTTTTAATCATCTCGTGCATGTTTTATTTATTTATTTATTTATTATTATTATTATTATTATTATTATTATTATTATTATTATTTTTCATTTCATCTATTGTGTAATTTCTCGATTCGAGAGGTGTAAAAGCTAACGAATTAACTTGTATATCATCTCGTGCATGTGTTTTGTCCATTAGATATTCTTCTCAAACAAGTGGGTATTTTTTAACTTCACACTTTTATCATAAAAGATGCAAGCATATATATAGTGTAAACTGTGTAGTCATATCCAAGCTAAGTTTTATACCAAGAGTAGGAGATCATATATTTATTTGTTCGATTATGATTAATTAAACATGGCCATGACTACGGATTAAACGTTAAAATAATTATAAAACTGATTTATTATATTATTTACCATCTCTCAACAATTTTCAATAGAAAATATAACTAATAATTTATTTTCGCTTAGTGCTTCCCACCATAATTATTTAGAAGTAACAACTGAATTACTAGTTTTATTAATCTATTTATAATACTTTCTCAATCCTATAAAAATAAAAACTTTTTCTATTTTGGTCAATCCCATAAAAGTTCACTTCTATTTTTAATAACTGTTTTTCACTCTAATGAGAAGCCCTACTATCCACTAATATACCGTTATACCCCAATATCTTTTCTTTCTTTCTCACTCTTATTTTACCAATTATTGCAAATAAAACTCATACCGTCCCAAATATTTTTTTTTTATGACGGAGCAGCAACAGAACCAGCATAGGCCAAGCCACCGCGCCAACAGGGGCTTGGCCGGCACCGAACCCTATCACCCCGCCCCTGGAAGTTCCAGAGAAGGTAGGGGATATGAATGGAATTTTAAATTTAAGCTAGGGAAAAATGATACTCCCTTCGTCACACAATAGGAGACACATTTGGTGTGGACATGAGTTTTAAGAAATGTAAAAAATAATGAGTTGAAAAAGTTAGTAGAATATGTGGTCCACTATTATACATTGGTTATATAATAAAATACTACTATGAGTGAAGTGAGTTAGTGGAACGTGAGACCTAATTACCATTTATAGTAAAGTAAAATGTGACTCTTATTGTAGAATAAACCGAAATAGCAAAATGTGACTCTTATTATGAGACGGAAGGCGTAAAGGCAATAATGAAATAGGCACCTATAAAACTCCCCTTTCTAGAACCTAACATGTAGTAGCAATTTACTTACTTCTAAGTTCTAATATACTGTGGAGCAATATATTTGTACTCACTTTTTATTTCATTTGAAAATATGTGTTAAAAACTAAATATGTGCTATATATACGCGCTTTGTAAATTAATTGGATGATCAATAGATCAGAGACGGTGAAAAATTAAATTAAATATGGTCTAATTTTCCAGTTAAATCTAGTTTTTTAAAATTATTTAGACGAGGCTCAATACTATATTTATGTATTCAATTTAAAATTGCACATTTAAAAATTCTGACAGTGTATTTAAATTTGTAAATTACTACTACTATAATTTGATATATTGATTTTGAAATGAGATAGTTAGGGATTTGGGTTGTGTTTTGTATTTATGATGGTGTGAATTTAAGAATTTTGGGATTTAAAAATTGTAAAAATATTACATTTAAAATTAAATATTACTATTATTTAAAAAATTTCAGCCTCGGCTTACTTAAATTTCTAGTTCCGTTACTAGAGCTGAGAGAGTAGTAATTTATTATTTAAAACCTGAAATCTGAAGTTTTATTTATAAAATTAAAGTTAAATGTTTTTAGATTACTTGTTTATACATATAACGTTGCTGTTTATCAGCCCTCTTAAAAGTGTATATCTGGAAGACTGGAATATTATATAATCTGAATATATATCGGTTGTGGAAATGAATCAATGATTATATTCTTCAAGTTACGATTCTCTTTTGAATGCATAATGTATAGTTTTATATTATCTACTTCAATAATTGAAGTTATTTAATTTCGAATCTTAATGTTCTTGCATATCACTTATCAAGTACAGAATTTATTCCGTAAACAAAAAAAATAGAACGTGGATTATGCTACACTTAATTTAAGACCAATTTCCCTTTTCGTTTTTAACCAAATTCCTGTCGAGTGTCAATATGTCATTTAACAGAAATAAATTGATACATCAATTTTAACAGAAATAGATATATCGCGAGTGAAAAGGAGTTGTATCTTAAAATATTGATTAGTACTCCCCTTCTCCATAAAAATAGAACTTTTGGGACGGCACGGGTTTTAACGTTAACTGGTAAAATATGAGAAATGTAGATTGAAAAAGTGATTGAATTATTGTTAATGAAGAGTGTGACTCTTCATATTAAAGGCAAAAAATTTACCAAAAAATAGAAAATTTACTATTTTTGTGCGACGACAAAAATGAAAAAAGAAGGCTATTTTATGGGACGAAGGGGGTACTATATGAGTTGAGAAAATTGTAGGTAAACTTACGTAGTAGGAATGCTGAATAAATTGATATATTAGGAATAAGGGATGTGATCAAATGAAAACTCTAAATATTGTACAAACTCAAAACTATCATATGGAACATTGAAAAATGTCAACAGATCAAAAAAAAGAATCAACAGGAAAATGTCAACAAAAGTTTAACCGTAGTCAATGATTGATGCTGTGTTGATACTATATTGAGTTTATACAATATATAAGTTTTCATTTTATCACTACCCTTAGGAACAATATATATGTTGCGAGGTTTTACTTTTATCTAATTAATATGTACTAATATATACAAATAAAAATAAAGTAATAAGATATCTTTCGAAAATAATTGATAATTTTTTCTTTTTTACAATGAATAAGATATCTTTAAAAAATAAAATAAAATAAATAAAATGTTAACTAATGCAATCCAAAAATTACTAACAAACGATACGAAAACATCCACACCAACAAGTAATAGCACTAACAAGTATGCATAGAATAACATAGATATCTACTATACATGTACATATACACACGGATACAGAGGGTTCTAAGGGGCCTCAGCCCACCCTACTTCTTTTCACTTTTTTTGGGGGGTAAAGTTACTACTCACACACACCTATCCAAACTAGCTAGCGATCAGTTGATCAACGACGAAAAATCTCCGGTCATGAGGGAGAGACCTCTCACTAGAATATCGAGCCCATCTCCGTCTTCCCACGACGAACTCCTCCTCCTTGGAGGCTTCGCCGTCTCCTCGAAGCTATAGAGAATATTGAGCTTAGCGTGACGAGTCCCGGCAATGGGGTAGCTCAAACTTCTCTGAGATCTGAGTCCTCTATCAAACAGACTCTTCACTGGGATAATCACTTGACCTACAAGCTTGTCTCCCAGAGTCCTCTCACAGAAGAGCTCCACCACCACGTCCATCCCCGGCTGCCGGAGATACGACCCGTTGATACTGTAGACGAAGGGGAAGTTCCATCTAGGGTTTGTGTTTCCGTACTTGTCCACGGTGGTCTCCCTCATCGTCTCGTAGTCTCTGTTGAGGGAGACCACCGCGTACACTTTCATCCGCCCCAGACGCCGGATGTCCGGGAGACTCTCCGCCGAGACCACCGTTATTTCGAATCTCCAGCTGCCCATGATCGGAGGAGGTCTTATGTTTTTTGTTGAGCCTTCTTCTTGTTAATTTGCTTGCAATATATAGAGGGGTTGGGAGTGGCATTGGCCATGGATTTATATAGATTTTTTGGGGTAGTTTTGTAATTCTACTGTTAAAATGAAATTCTGATTATAAAATAGGCCTAGTATAAATTAAAAAAATATAAAATTATAGTACTAATTAGTCAATTGAATGAAAAGTATATAATTTATTCAATTATAAATCTTAGAGATAATTTAATAAAAATTTATTTATTGAGATAAAAGTGATAAACCGCTAAAAGACAGTGTAGATTCTAATAAGTCTGGCTTGAAAAACTAGTCTAGATTCTTCTTATCCTATTAGAATAATGGTTTAAGTTTTGCAAGCATGGTTTGTTTATATTATCTGTTTTGTAGTGTTCTACACATAAAAGTAGTTAAGTTTCTTTCGAATCTTAGAATTTCTATTATGATTCTATTCAATAATTGTATAGTAAAAAGGTGTCAAAGCTCAAATTACTCTTCCGAATCACAATATTCCTTTACAATAGATTTTTTTTTGAAAAATCTAGCCTTAATTACAGGCATTCCTGTTTATTGTGCATTATAAATGAAAATTGTCCTCCTCGTATATTCAACAAAAACAGTCCTATTTTTTTACGGTAGTGTATTTATTTACGGTAAGTTTCTATCTCTTATAGTTTGCGACTCATTTTTCGTGAACATTATATTTCCACCACATTTTCTCTCAATTTTTCTCTTATTTTATAAATTTTGCATCAAAACTTAAGTCTTCTACTATCAAGATTATTTTTCACGGATGAAAGAGTATAATAGAAGATAAGCGACGAGATCGTGATGGAAAGACCTTCGCATCTTCTCTCTTCTTTTTGCATTATATTTTCTGTAGGTTTCCTTAATCACGCTAATGCCTTGCTAACGTTTATTCACGTGTTAATGCCCTGTTAATGACAATTTATATGTGTGGATAAAAACTACAACCAAGTGAAAATCTGCTATGAAGATAATATGCAATTCCGTTACTAAAGCTTGAAATTCATTAACTTCGAATTTTACGCTTGGGTACCAATCTGAATCATGAATAAACATTAATCAAAATACAAAAAATAAATTTCAGCAACTTGTGGATTGATCTTGGCCTACACATCATCATTTTTTTTAAAAATTTGTGCCTCATGTAAATTTATAGCTAATATTGAATGTCCCTTGAACAGTTACAGGACATGCCTTAGCATTCACCCTTGAGTCACGCCACTTATCAAAGAGTTCACTCAAACCTATTTCCACCTCACCAGTCACCAATAAGAGTGTTGCCCACAGTTCTCTTATAGTAGAGGCGCACCACCAGTACTATAATAGGGTTGAATTTTTCTGTTTGATGTGTTCACCAATCACCATAGCTCTCTTGATGAAGTGAGTATAAGCTTCGATCTTCGCCCACAATTCATATTCAAAAAACAACAAGAAAAAGATAAACGATGCAATGAGCTTGAAACTCATCAACTTCGATTTCTACACTTGCATGTGTACTAATCAAAATACAACATCTTAGCCTACACTTGATCATTCATTTTATCTGCCTCATTGATACGTGGCTACTTCCACATATCAGATCGAGCCAAGAAAAAGATAAAGAAGGCTGATTTCCGGTGCCCAATCGTAGGGTCGGCGGAGGGGATTTGATGACCGTGCGCGGGAGTCTCCCGTCGGGCGGCGCTAAGATGAGATTTAGATAATTCTCACGTTGGAGAAGGACTAACAATAATTATATTTCTCATTTCTTCATTCCATGATAAAAAAGATAACAATATTATCCTATTTATAATACTAGAATTTTTACCCTAACTTACTCAACAAGAAAATAAATATATAGAAAAGATATGCTAAATCCTTATAATATCAAAACTAAATAAAGGTGAATATGTCTCGTATCACTCATAATTTATCATCATAAAGGTGAATATGTTGGACATAATTTATCATCATATATTCAAGAAGACATAATTGAATATAAGTAAAGCAAGATCTTCGAACATCATGTATTTCACGTAAAACCATAAACATAATAGGATTGAAACATACCTTGGCGATCCATAGCGGAAGCGAATGAGGAAGGAGGAGACGATTTCCTTGAACTCCTTTTTTGGCGTAGTAGCACAGCTCCAACTCCAAGGATTTGTTTCTCTCTCTTTCCCTCGTTTATGTGTTCTCTTTATGTGTGTGTTTTGATGGGATCACCACACTTGTATTTATAGGCAGAGAGAGGACAAACCCTAAGTATCAAACCCTAAAAGCCCTTTCCATCAAAGAGGCCCAAAATAATGGATCACAATCAATTCTAATCAAATCTTAATAATATATACGCATGATTCTTTACTTGATGGCCAAGGGAATGAATATTCATTCCATAAAAAGATTATATAATCAATCTTTTCCATTCATTGGCAATCAATTGACATATATATATATATATATATATATATATATATATATATATATATATATATATATATATATATATATATATATGAAATGAATATATATTCTCTTTGGAGCAATATAACATGATTATTTTATTAATTGATATGTGACAATAATTAATTGATAGTCAATTAATTAGGGTAAAATGTGTCTTATACCAAATATATGTATTATACTAAAAATCCAATTCTATTTAGGATTCTATCACATGTCACATATGTGAGACATAAAACTTACATTCTCCCACTTGGCGAACATGTGGGACACAAAGTTTTCGATTCTCCCACTTGTCACACTTGACAGAGCCACAGTAAAATAGACATAATAAACATAAGGTGCGCATAATATTGGACTTTATAAATACTTTCATCATTGGTAAACATAAGTATTATATTAGAGAGACTACTAATGCGGGTCATGGTGGGCGTATATCATGCAATCGACATAGTTCCTTCCATGTACCACATCACCAATAACCCCACTAATATAATCTATAAGTGACACAATGTCCATAATTGTCTTATTTCAAGACTTCCTGCATTAATACTAAAAACGTACATATGCATATGAAATAATAAGTATATGCAGGAAAAGTAGAAACAACTTTATTGAATTCAAAATATCCATAACTTAAGTGTCTGAACCAACATGGAAACATAACGATTAGACGTTTCCATACCCAAGACCCATTATGTTAACTTATTCCATAAATGTCTTAGGCGGTAACGTCTTAGTCAATGGATCATCAACCATAAGCTGTGTGCTTATACATTCTATAGATATTATTTGTTCCCGAAATTAATCTTTCATGACGAGAAACTTTAATTCCATGTGTTTAGCTTCTTTGAATACTTGTCATTCTTAGAGAAAGATACGATTGCACTATCATTACAATACAATTTCAACGGCTTGGATATTGAGGAGACAATACCAAGGCCTGAAATAAAATTTTGCAATCATTAATGCTTCAAAGCAAGCCATAAATTTAGCTTTAATGGAAATCCAATCATTTCTAGTTGATCAGATGTCCTTAATGTGAGCATAAAATCTTTTGTTCCCTTTAAGTATCTCATTATTATCTTTGCAGCTCTCCAATATTCAACACAAGGGTTACTTTGGTAACGGCCTAGCATTCCAACTGCAAAGTTGATGTCTGGTCTAGTACAGACTTGAGCATACATCAAACTTCTCACGTTAGAGGCATAAGGAATATTATTCATCTCTTTACGTTCCAATTCAGTTTTTTGGATATTGATCCAAACTGAATTTGCCACATTTATGAATTGGAACAACACTTGGAGAACATGCACTCATGTCATATCTCTCTAAAAGATTCGATCTATGTAGCTTTTATGAGACAATCCAAAAGTCCACATGATTGATCACAAGATATTTCTATCCTATGACGTAGGATGTCTCACACATATCTTTTATGTTGAAACTTTTAGAGAGGTAATTTTAGTGTCATGTAGTAATCCAATGTCACTACTAGCAAGCAATATATTATCAACATACAGAACCAAAAATATGAACTTGCTCCCACTAACCTTGAGGTATATGCACCGATAAATGGTGTTTTCTTTAAAACCAAAATCAGTAATAGTGTCATGGAATATAAAATACCATTGTCGAGAAGCCTATTTCAGTCCATAAATTGATGTCTTAAGTTTGCAGACTAAATTTTCATTCCATTTCTTAATGAAGTCTTCAGGTTGTTTCATGTAGACTTCTTCTTACAAATCATCAATTAGAAAAGCTATTTTCACATCCATTTGATACAGCTCCAAGTCAATATGGCTACAAGTACCAAAATGATTCTAAGTGAGTCCTTCTTTGATACATTAGAGAAAGTCTCTTTATAATCAACGCTATCTTTCTGAGTATAACCTTTGGAAATAAGTCTGGCTTTAAATCGTTTGACTAAACCATCTATGTCGAATTTGGTCTTGATGACCCATTTACACCTAATATACTTTTGTCTATTAGGTAATTCGACAAGGTCCCAGAATTTATTATAATCCATAGATTTTAACTCTTCTATCATGCATTAATCCATTTATTAGAATTATTACACTTAATGACTAGTGAATATAAAACTGGATCATTACGTATTCATATATCACATTCGGATTCTTGGAGATATGCCACATAGTCATCAGAAATGGCCACCTTCGTTCTCATTAAGAAAGCATTAATGGCACATCTGGAGATGCTTCTTCCATACCTATGTTCAATGACTTTGGCATCATCATTAAGTGGTTGGTCATTCAAATATTGTTAGGCTGTTCAACAATATTTGACACACTTAATTCTTGAGGAAATGAGGGAAGAAGGTTATACCCTTATTTCATTAATGACCGTATTACAAGTGTTAGAACTCCCACTGATCTCACCATTCTCAAAGAATCATATATTTCCAGTTTCCATAATTCTCATGCTATCATTAGGACAATAAAATCGATAACCTTTGGATTTTTGCAGTAACCCACAAAATAACCACTAACTGTCTGTCCAAAATCCATTTTTCGTTTCTTGCAAAGAGTATACTCTAGTTTTCGCTGGACAGCCCCAAACATGAAGGTGCTGGAAACTGGGTTTTCTATCTGTCCAAAGTTCATAAGAAAGTCTTTGGTACAACCTTACTAAAAACTTAGTTTAATACATAAATAGCGGTTCTAAGAGCATAAATTCACAACGTTATGGGTAAGGTAGAATTATCATACTTCTAACCATTTCCATGAGAGTTCGGTTTCGTCTCTCAGCAACATCATTCTGCTGAGACGTACTTGGCATAGTGTATTAAGAACAAATGTCATGCTTTTCTAAGTATTTGGCAAAAGGTCCATGTAATTGACTTATTTTAGTGGTACGACCATAACAATCACCACCTCTATCAGATCGAATAATTTTCACATTTCTATTTAATTGCCTTTCAACCTCAGTCATAAAATGTTCAACTGTGCCTGAGATTTTTCTTGCAATAAATAAATCCATAATGCGAAAAAATCGTCAATAAAGGTGATAAAACGTTTTTATCCACTAGAAGTCGAGACATCAAAAGGTCCGCAAATATCTGTATGTATAATTTTAAGGAGCTCATTGCTTCTTGTGGAATTTTTAGTACTGTGTTTGGTTTGTTTACATTTAATACAATCCACACAAACGGTAATGCTTGTAAAGTCTAAATTCGAAGGAATATTATCCTTTATAAGCCTCTTAATTCTTTCACTAGAAATATGATCCAGTTCCTTTATGCCATAAGAATGATAAATTCGAATGAATATTATCCTTTTGACGCTCCTTCGGTTGCAATATGAGCATGAGATGCACCCATTCCATACTTCTTCATCTTATGCTCATCCTAGACCAATACGTTTCCCAATTCTTTAAGAGTCCACTAATCTTTTATAGTGAATCAATTTGGAATGGTCTGAGGATATAAGGAAGTTAGAATGAATTGAACAATGAAATCCTTATCCACCTATAATCCTAACTTTTCCAGCTTAGAAGAGATGTTATTTATTTCCATCAGATGCTCGTACATAGTCCGAGAACCATCATATTGCATGCTCATGAGATCCTTCATAAGTTTTCCTGCAATAGACTTATATGCAGTTGTGAAGCGATCCTCAACATTATGCAAATATTCTTTTGCAATATCAGTCGTTGAGAGACTTTATCTACAACGAATATTCTAATGAACTGTAAACTTAGTCCTGTTAGATTTTTCCCAAGCATTATGGGCAATCAACCAACTACTTTGATCAAAGATAATTGGATTATCATTCAACAGTGTTAGGTTCCAAGTCCATTATTCCAAGAGTGAACTTAAGTTTTTCTTTCCATTCAAAGAAGTTAGTTCCATTAAGTTGGGGAACGTTTGAAGTAAACATACTAGTAGCAAAAAATATATGTTTTTACATTATAGGAGCAATTAAGAAATGAATGCTCACATATAAAAGCTTTGAATAATAACACGAACATTAATTTGAAAACCCATATCATGAGGCAATTATGAAAACTCCTTTGGGTAGTCTTCATACAATAATAAAAATCATGCTTTTAATATCCATATCTCAGTTCAATAATTGAGTAATAATAAATTGGCGTTACCTTTGGGTAATCGACACCAATTTAAATTATTAACTCCATTAGTGTTTATTATGTCGCAAAGATTATTTCCTTTGGGAATCTAGACCTTACAACAAACAAACTATTTAGATGATGAATAGCCACAACAAGCATGATGATTAATTGCATACATAGATTTTCATATTAACTTGATTATAAACTCTTCTCATTTTACCTCACTTTAGTGATTGCAAAATAAACATAATATAATCAAGAATGTATAACGATTAATTGCTTAAGCAGATTTTCACTTAATTTGATTATAAACTATTATTTTACCTCACTTTGGTGATTGCAAAATAAACATAATATAATCAAGAATGTATAGCGATTAATTTCTTAAGCAGATTTTCACTTAATTTGATTATAAACTATTATTTTACCTCACTTTGATGATTGTAAAATAAACATAATATAATCAAAAAGACATATATTAAAACATAAAGTGAATCATGTAATCCTTCATTCCATATGATATATGCATAAATATGGAAACTACATAATTTTTCGAAACAAGTCTCGAAACAAATCTCAATAAAACATAAATTGAATCATGTAATCCTTCATTCCATATGATATGCATAAATATGGAAACTACATAATTTTTTCGAAACAAGTCTTGAAACAAATCTCAATAAAACATAAATTAATTTCGTTTATACAAATACAATAATAACATAATTAAATATTCCATATTCATACACAATACTTTATTCCTCATAGCCGGCGGCCATATTGAGGTACCCAAAAAGAAAGCAACTTTACGTCATACATGATTCAAGATCAATTGCCAAACCGATTTTCAAAACATCCAAATACACTAAAGCATATTATATGAAGCGGCAGCAGTCAACTAGCTAGTTCCTTTTTCCTTTTATAACAACCAATTCAGAACAACTTAAAAAGGTATGTATACACTACTGTTTACATATATATCATTACATATGCAATAAATTAAAACTTTATCTGAAGTCATTTCATAATCACATAATATTGAATCAAATATTGAAAATTATGGTTTCAATAATACGAAAATACATGAGTTCTCAACCATGGCTCTGATACCACATGTTGGACATAATTTATCATCATATATTCAAGAAGACATAATTGAATATAAGTAAAGTAAGATCTTCGAACATCATGTATTTCACGTAAAACCATAAACATAATAGGATCGAAACATACCTTGGCGATCCATAGCGGAAGCGAATGAGGAAGGAGGAGACGATTTCCTTGAACTCCTTTTTTGGCGTAGTAGCGCAGCTCCAACTCCAAGGATTTGTTTCTCTCTCTTTCCCTCGTTTATGTGTTCTCTTTATGTGTGTGTTTTGATGGGATCATCACACTTGTATTTATAGGCAGAGAGAGGACAAACCCTAAGTATCAAACCCTAAAAGCCCTTTCCATCAAAGAGGCCCAAAATAATGGATCACAATCAATTCTAATCAAATCTTAATAATATATACGCATGATTCTTTACTTGATGGCCAAGGGAATGAATATTCATTCCATAAAAAGATTATATAATCAATCTTTTCCATTCATTGGCAATCAATTGACATATATATATATATATATATATATAGGGGTGCGTTAGGCTCCTTTGCACCCTAAGTGTCCTATTTCCTTCTTAATCTCAGCCCTTGGATCCTTGAATTGGATGGTTGTGATCAATGCATTATTAGTCTATAATGTTGCATTATTAGCCGTTGTGCATTATTAGAATGAAAATGTGCATTATTAGTCTATAATGTTGCATTATTAGCCATTGTGCATTATTAGAATGAAAATGTGCATTATTAAATGACATGTGGCATTAATCTAACCGTCAGATGACAAAATCGTGGGGCTAGGATTAAGAAGGAAAAAGGACAAAAGATATGAAAAGGTTTGTGTTAAAATGACAACCCCTCTTAAAATGACAACGTGACAACGCTTATACAACAATATTATAAACGCTACACAACAATATTGAATACGGTAGACAGCAATCTATAGATTGCTGTATAGTGTGTCAGATATTGCTGTTCAAGAAAAATTGCTGTTTAAAGAACAGTAGATTGCTGCCCGTCTTTTTTGGGGGTTTTTTTTTTTGCCACGTGGCAGCTTATTATTCATCCACGTGTACAAATGATTGGCTAGAAATGGTGGTGTGATGTTATTTTAAGGGGTGGTGGCACCCTAACATGCCCCTATATAGGGTCTTGTTAGGTTGAGATTATTTAGCTAAATTGAGAAATGAGATGCAATATGGGCCACTAATCCACAAGATTAACAAAATGTCAACAAATACCACATTATGTCAACAAGGGGGGTATAATTGTCTTTTCATTAAATTGTGTTTGAAATTATTTTCTAAAATCCTCTCTAAAACTCTAGCTTCAACATTCAAATCTTCAAATCTTCAACATTCATATCTTCAAATCTTCAACATTCATATCTTCAAATCTTCAACATTCAAATCTTCAAATCTTCAAATCTTCAACATTCACATCTTCAAATCTTCAACATTCAAATCTTCAAATCTTCAAATCTTCAACATTCATATCTTCAAATCTTCATCATTCAAATGTTCAAATCTTCGAATCTTCAAATCTCTTCAACATTCAAATCTTCAAATCTTCAACATTCAAATCTTCAAATATTCAACATTCAATAAAATAACACTTATAATTCACATATAAATACCGAGAATATCGAATGTCAACAACTCGTATTAAAATGTCAACAACTAACAAATAACACTTACAATTCACATATCAATACCGGGAATATCGAATGTCAACAACACGTATTAAAATGTCAACAACTAAAAAATAACACTTACAATTCACATATCAATACCGAGAATATCAAATGTCAACAACTCGTATTAAAATGTCAACAACTAACAAATAACACTTACAATTTACATATCAATATCGAGAATATCGAATGTCAACAACTCGTATTAAAATGTCAACAACTAAAAAATAACACTTCCAATTCACATATCAATACCGAGAATATCGAATGTCAACAACTCGTATTAAAATGTCAACAACTAACAAATAACACTTACAATTCACATATCAATATCGAGAATATCGAATGTTAACAACTCGTATTAAAATGTCAACAACTAAAAAATAACACTTACAATTCACATATCAATATCGAGAATATCGAATGTCAACAACTCGTATTAAAATGTCAACAACTAATAAATAACACTTACAACTCACATATCAATATCGAGAATATCGAATGTCAACAATTCGTATTAAAATTTTAACAACTAACAAATAACACTTCAAACTGAAAATGACCTTAAAATAGGGGTACTGCAGTTCAGAACTATATGCCCAATTCTTAAAATTATAATTGACTTGACTTGTAAATGATGTATTCTACCAATTTTAATATCTAAAAGAAAGAATTCTGAAGTTGGTCAATAATTGTATGGTATGGTCATTTTTCTTTAAGAAAAAACACCTATATTTTTCGTACCTTTACATGTAGATGACATATACTCAAATAAAAATCATCTTAATTTATTGTAAAGTGGAATTGTACAAATTCGTGCTACTGATTAAAGAAATTAATAATATACTCAGCAAAAAATAATAATAAGGGAATTAATGTGTATGGTTGAGGGTAGTTCTCAAGCAATAAATGTAGAGAGACGAGCAACTGAATCAAATTTGAATTAATGGAATATTTAAGAGTGAACTACAAAAATGGTCCCTGGACTATGGGTTTATCTCGCCCATAGTCCCTGAACTTTAAAAATATCGCCAGTAGTCCCTGGACTAAGGGTTTATCTCGAAATTGGTTCTTTTGGCTTTTTTTGGTACGAAAATGCCCTTTTGGGGGGTTTTGAGGGTTTTGGGCAATTTGGTCTTTTTACACTTTTAACATTTTAAATTTGATATTATTTCAGTTATGTACTAACTTTGATATTATTTCAAATTTATCATCCTTTTTCCCTTTTGTCATCCTTCACTTTGTTTCTTTATTTCAATATTAGATTTAATTTTACAAAATTTTAAATTTTAATTTTTAAATATCAATAAAAAATTTTAATTATAAAAATTATTAAATAGCAAAAATTAATAGTTATAATCAATATTTGATAGTGTATAGTACTATGTAATCAATAAGGTATGACAACGTCTTAGTTTTAATCAATATTTAATAGTAGCTTTAATCACAAATAGATTATATAACACAATTTATTCTGAAATAAATATGCATCTAATGTAAGACTAATATAATTTTCGTTTATTAATTTGAAAACAATCAAAATTTACTAGAAAATTTCAACAAAAATACTCCTATATAAAATTTTAAGTAGGATCAAATTTTTAGTCAACTTCATAATATTTAATCACAAGAAATTATAACAACCGAACGGAGGCTAAATAGAATAACTCTTATTTTTCCATCATGATTAATATTATTTTTCTGTACTTCTTCAATTCAATTGAATATTATATTAAATAACAAAAATTAATAGTTTTAATCAATATTTATAGTGTCCATGAATTAATAGTTTTCATTAAAATTTTTTATTGATATTTAAAAATCTAAATATTAAATTTAATTTTATAAAATTAAATCTAATATTGAAATTAAAAAAAAAACAAATTCAGTGAAGGATAACAAAATGGAAGAAGAATGATAATTTTGAAATAATATCAAAGTTAGTACATAACTAAAATAATATCAGATTTAAAATGTTAAAAGTGTAAAAAGACCAAATTGCCCAAACCCCCTAAAATAATATCAAAGGGTATTTTCGTACCAAAAAAAGCCAAAAGGACCAATTTCGAGATAAACCCTTAGTCCAGGGACTACTGGCGATATTTTTAAAGTCCAGGGACTATAGGCGAGATAAACCCATAGTCCAGAGACCATTTTTGTAGTTCACTCAATATTTAAACATAACAAGAATACTGTGAAATTTTTCGCAATTGAAGTTTGAATTTCAATATCGGCGTCGTTTCTGCTGCCTACGAACAGAGTCGGATCTACATTCCTCCTCCGCAGATCCGACATCGAGAAGCTGAAATCCGCCACCAAATCGTCGGCGTTGTCGTTTATCGCCGCCGCGGCGTATGTCTGGAGCTGTATGGTGAAATCGAGCGACAAATCCGACGAAAATGCGGCGGAGCTTTTCATCATACCTGCTGACGCCAGGGGGAGGAAGGATCCGGCGATACCGGAGAATTACTTCGGAAATTGCATCGTCAGCTCGGTGGCGCGGGTGGAGCGTGGGAAGCTGGCGGCGGAGGACGGATTCGCGGCGGCGGCTGAGGCAATTGGCGCGGAGATCGAGGGGAAATTGAAAAACAGAGATGAGATTTTGAGAGGAGCGGAGAATTGGATGTCGGATATCTTCAAATGCTTCGGGAAGAGCGTGCTCGGAGTTTCTGGATCGCCGAGATTCGTTCTGTTGAAGGCGGATTTTGGATGGGGAAAGGCGAGGAAATTGGAGGTGCTGTCGATTGATGGAGAGAATTTCAATGTCGCTGTGTAGCTCGAGCGATTTCAATGGCGGATTTGAGGTGGATTAAGAGAGAGAATGAAGAGAGGTGAGAAATCACGGGAGACTGTTTCAATTGTGGCTGTTTTCATTTGTTTTCACTGAATTTACTATTATACCCTTTCATAATAAATTAATCTAAAAATGTATAACATGATTATTTGATTAATTGATATGTGACAATAATTAATTGATAGTCAATTAATTAGGGTAAAATGTATCTTATACCAAATATATGTATTATACTAAAAATCCAATTCTATTTAGGATTCTATCACATGTCACATATGTGAGACATAAAACTTACAGTATCACTCACACAAAACGATAGGCAATATTCAAATCCCCCTTGGGCAATAGGAATGTCGCAGTATTCTGACGAGAGTCACGCCAACCATCGAAAAGTCTGCTCACATCAATGTTCACCTCACCAATACAAGTGTGTCCCACACTTCTCTTATAGAGTTATAGTAGAGACGCACCACCAGATTCCCTCCCGTTACATCTGCTACAGGGTAATGCACGGTGAAGTTCCACGTCGGGTCCGGCCCTCCTGCCTCGTACGTGTCGGTTTTCGTGACCTTGCCGCCATCTAGTTTGACCTCTGCGTACACTCTAAACTGGTGGCCGATCCGACGTTTACACTGGAGGTTGTCGACCGAGATGAGGGTTAGATCGAAGCTCGTTGCATCTCCGAATGGTGTTGTTGGTATGGAGCGGTTATGTTTTGGAGCGGAGTAGTAGTGGTTTGTCATTGTTTTGTTTTAGAGGAACTGGTTTTTGAGAATTAAGCTTTTATTGTTGTACATAACATATATATAGTAGTACCTCACAACTGAAATGGACTCCATTTGACTTGTACTTTGTTGTTGACTAAATCAAATTATTGGCCCAATGATTATTTAATTAACAACTTGGATGTGCCCACTTGAAGGAGGAAGTGAAGGAAATACTTAAGTTATTAGGGCTTTCACAAGTTGAGATGTAATTAGGTGTTAAATTATTTATGGGAATTTGACACCTTGTGAGATTAAAAATAAGGCACATACAATGACACAAAAGACTACAAAAACCAACTGGGCATTTGATAATGGCTTGGTTGGAGCCGTCGGAATTGATGAAGAAAGATTCGCATGCAAATTGGAGTACTACTGATCTTTCTCCGTAACTTCTCCCTCCCTAATAATCATACACAGAATTGTAGCAAATTAAGTTTGATCACTACAAAAAAAAAAAAAAAAAAGTCGAATTATCAAAGGTAGGCAATCCCTCGGAAATTACCGACATAGAATAGTCTTACCGACGCAATTTTCGATGAAGTGCTCTTAGTCCGCAACTAAACTTTTTTCACCGACACATTAATTACCGACGGAATAATAGGAATTTCCGCCCGTCAGTAAAATTGTTGATTCTTATAGTGGATAAGTCGATAATTAATCTTCAAATATGTGTAAATAGGACCTAGCTGGCTTGCTATGTGTTCTTTTTCTATATATTAAAGGGAAAATTGCTAGAAACAACAATAATTCAGGTTAAATTCTTGTAGGCACCATAATTTTAAAAATTAGTCGAAAACATTATGAAATTTAGATTCGTTTGTATTTATCATACGACAAAAAAAGATGATTGTCCGCGTGTAATGTATTTGTCGCCAACTAATGATGTTTTCCTTATGAATGATATCAATGTATGATTTTTCGACTACCTTATCGAGAATATTTTAGACTTAAATCAAATTACAAAATGCCAAATGGGGAGCCACCACACAGAGGAAGATGGAAGAGAAGAATAAATCGCCAAAGACTTATATAAGTTGACTATTTGACTGTAGAGAAAACTAAGTCCCTTCCAAATTCCAATTAATGCTGCGCGTGCAAATGAAGTTTCCTGAAAATTTGTGTATCACCAACCATTTCTAGTAACCGAAGCATCCTCGTTAACTATGCTAGATCAATGAAGAAACAACAACTAACAAATACACCTTAATTCCAACACAAACCATACAAAACAAAAGCAACATATATAGATGGAGTAAGTGGCAAAGCCAGATTTTAATATTGAACGCTCAATTAATTTTAATATTTATGATATACGCCAATTAATTTTGGATGGTCCAATTATCTGTGAAGGCCGATTAAGTATAAATAAACTCAATAAATGAAGTATGTCTTGAAGAATCTGTATAGGATTATATTTTCTAATTAGGATAGGCATATGTTTCCTAGGCCCAGTTTATCATATGTGTACCTATTTATATTGAAGCAGGGCACATTATTATGTGATCTGAGATCCAATCTGTAGCCATAATCCGAAAACACTCTGAATGATATATGTTATCCGTTTCTGCCCGTGGACATAGCCAACAACATTGGTGAACCACGTAAATCTGTGTCTTCTTTACGTTTCTGTTTGTCTCGATTACACAATTGCTACTATTCTGTCATAACAAAAATCTTATCCATCCTTATTAAATATTCATCTCTAATTCCATTTATAGTTATTTAAACTGTGATATACTTTAATTGTCCCATTAAAAATGAAACGTTTTCTGAAATAGAAACAACACCATCTCTACTTTTTCTCATTTCTTACTTTACTTTCTCTTCATTAATTTCACAATACAATATTGCATAAAGTCTGGTGTTGAAAACCAAACATTTCATATTTGATGGGATAGAGATAATATTTAAAATTAAATTCATTAAAATTTAAATTATAGTTTAGAAATTGAATAAGTTGGGAATTGGGATTGTATGGCTTGACGCACTTGAATAGTTGTGGTCTCATGCGCAATTAGCTACTTAATTATTTTCTGTTTCATTTTAAAAACTCTAGTACTCTTCCATCTCTCCGGTCCAAAAATAGGAATTACAGTTGGTATGAGCACGTTTTAAGAAATGCAAAGATAATGAATTGAAAAAGTTAGTGGGACATGAGACTCACTTTCGTATATTAATTTTATAATAAAAATATAAGTGAAGTAATTTAATGAAATATGTGACCTACTTACCGTTTATGGTAAAAGTAAAATGTGATTCATGCTAAGAGACTGAGAGGAGTAATAAAATGGGCCACACAACTAAAAGTCTAAAACTGAGTAATAGAACTGTCTCTCTCTTCATAGCTTGAAATTTATCAACTTGGATTTTTACACTTGGATACCAAACTAAATAATGGAAAACCTTAACCAAAATACAAGATAAAATTAGAGTAGAGGCTCGCTAGCAACTTGTGGACTGGTCATCATTTTACCTTTTTAATTTCCAGCTTGTGCAACATCAAAACGATAGGTAACATTCAATTTCCCCTTCGGCAAATCGTATGAGATCCCAGTATACTGACTAGGGTCACGACAATCAGCGAAAAGACTACTCAAATCTAGGGTTGCCTGACCAATAAAACCGTCCGGAAGATAAGATCTCTCATAGTAGAGACTCACCACCAGATCCCCTATCGTGTTATTTGTTAAAGGGTAATGCACGGTGAAGTTCAACGTCGAATTCAGCCCTTCCGCCAGGTACCTACTGGTTTCCGTGATGTCGCCGCTGTCTAGTCGGACCTTCGCGTACACTCTGATATTCGGGCTGAACCACCGTTGGGACAGGTTGTTGACCGAGACGAGGGTTAGATCGAAGCTCGTTGCATTCCTGAACCCTCTGGCTGGTGGGTGACCGAAAAATTTAGGCTCGCTGGAGCTTCCCATTTCAACCTTTTATTTTAGTTTGGATGATGAAGCTTTTTTTGTTCCACATATATAGTGGTGATGATTACCTCGCAAATATTAGTACTTGGTTAAGGTTTACTTTTCTATGGTTGTTGAATGATTACGCCATGTACCCCACTTCATGAATTGGTCCACACGTGTTTTCCTATCTCCATTCGTTATATTTCTTTTTTTTTGGCCGGATAGAACCAGCGCTTAGTAAGCTGCGGTCTAAGGACCTTTCTAGTACTCGTCAAGGGGCTAAACTTCTTTCTCCCTAATAAAGTGGAACCCATAATCCACTAATAACAAGCACTAATTCTCGTGCCATCTCAAATGACTTTATTTTTATGGGACAGAGGGAGTATAAGGGTGTCCACAGTAGTTAGGGCCATGACCAAGTCCAAGCCACAAAAACTTGACCAAGGCCACAAAAAAACTTGGCCACCCTAATAGTGGACAAGCCCAAGCCACAAATTACTTATTTTTTTCATTTTTTGTACATTTTAATTTAACTAGAATAAAAATTATCGGACTATAATAATTATAAAAAAAATGCAAAATTTAATAAAAAAAAAATTAAAACTAAATTTTCGTTGTATTATAGAAAGGGGAAAATTATACAACGAAAATTATCGACATCACACAAACAACAACACCGCCGCCGCCGCTTCCTCGTCTGCTTCACGTTACACCTCTTCAACCAGTTCATCGAACTCCCTATTGATCATTTGTTGATACTCATCATCGTCGGTATTCATTTGTTGGGTGGAGCCGTGGCTCGCGCCCAAGAGCCTCGGCCAAGGCGTCTCCGTGTCACCAACCAATGATGTTTTCTTTATGATTTCCTGACTATCTTATTAGATAAAATTTCATACTCTCTCGCTGTGTGTTCTATGTTCCCAAAATTGAAAACTCTTCATTTTAGAAAATGGACTCTGCAATCAATTAATACTATACTACTTTTTCTATTCATCTATCTTATTTTATCCATTTTTTTCTCATTTCTCTTACTTGTCAATTTTTTATTAAAACTTGTGTCGTTTCCACAGTTCCAATTTTTTGGAAATGGAGAGAGTACTTCGTAATTTTTCAATTTACCCGTAATTAAATTACAAAGTTCCCATCGAGGTGCCTACAAATCAGCATGGGTCCGTCGGTAGATTTCCTTGGCAATTACCAATTTTATTTTTATTTTTATTTTTATTTATTTATTTATTATTTTACAAAATTCCAATAGGGGAGCAAGTTGCCTCCAAGTAACGAAGATGGAAGAGAAGAATAAATCGCCTTAGACTTGCATAAGTTGACTATTTGACTCTAGAGAAATGCTAAGTCCCTTCCAAATTCCAATTAATTTCATGGAAATTTGTTATCCCCGACCATTTCTGATTATTAAACGAAGCTTCATCGTTAGCTCTGCTAGATCCATAAAGAAACAAGAGCAGCATCTACAACACCTTAACTCTAACAAAAATCACACAAAATAAAAGCAACATATATAGATAGAGTCTGTGGAGAAGCCGAAATTTTTATGACATACGCCAATTAACTAAAGTACTGATCTGAAGGCCGAGTCGTAAGTATAAATAAACTCATTAAAAGAACTGAAAATCTTATTCATCCATATTATACTAATATTCATATCTAATTCCATTTTTAGTTATTTAAATTGTGATATATTTTACATTAAATTCATTAAAATTTAAATTAAGGTTTTAGAAAGTGAAAAGTTGGGAATTGGGATTGTATGCTTGACGCCCTTTAATAATTGTAGTCTCATGAGCTATATATTAGCTGCTCACGTTTTTAAATATTTATCGACGATGTCATGTGCTATTTGACACAATACAACTTTATCACCAAATTATTGTTAGTATTACTTTCTGTTTTATATTAAAAACTATACTTATTACTACTTCTCAAGACAAATTAATAGTAATAAATTGGGCCACACAACAAAGATTCTAAAACTCGAAATAGTACTCTGTCTCTCTTCATAGCTTGAAATTTGTCAAACTTGGATTTTTACACTTGGATACCAATCTAAATAATGAACGATCGAGTGAACCTTAACCAAAATAAAAGATAAAATTAGAGTAGAGCCTCTGTAGCAACTTGTGGATTGATCATAATTTTACTTTTTAATTTCAAGCTAGTTTAAAACTATACTCAATCTTCAAATTCCCCTTCCGCAATTTGATGGTCTCTGTATTCTGATGAGAGCACCAACGACGGAAAAGTCTAGTCATATCTATGGTCTCCTCACCAATAGAATCGTCCCGAAAAGTTCTCTTATAGTAGAGACGCACCACCAGATCCCCTCTCGTGTCTTTTGTTATAGGGTATTGCACGGTGTAATTCAACGTCGATTTCGACCGGTCCGCCAGGTACCTACCGGTTTCCTTGATGGCCCCGCCGTCTAGTTTGACCTCCGAGAACACTCTGATATTCTGGCTGAACCACCGCTCGCACTGGAGGTTGTCAACCGAGACGAGGGTTAGATCGAAGCTCGTTGCATCCCCGAACTTTGTGGCTGGTGCGTGACTGCAAAATTTATGCCCAGTGTAGCTTTGCTCATTGCAGCTTTCCATTTCAACCTTTTATTTTATTTTGGATGATGAAGATTCTTGTTCAACATATATAGAGGTGATGATTCCCTCACAAATACTACTTGGTTTACTTTTCTATGGTTGTTGATTGATTACGCCATGCACCCTACTTCATGAATTGGTCCACGCGTGTTTTTGTTTATAACCATTCATTATACTATACTCCACCCGCCCTTTCTATTTTGATTCATCCCATAAAAGTATCTCCTTCTATTTTTGGTAACTTATGTTCTTAAATTGCGTATATTATACATTTTAGTATTTTGATGTATTTATTGATAAATGATGGAAAAAGATAGAAAAAAGGTGCAAAAAGGCCAAGGTGCAGCAGCCTCTGTTCGAGCCCATTTTGTCAAGAGTTTGAAATCCAATCAGTGCCTACTACATACCATTCTCTCTGTCTATGAAAGAGCTTCGCGTGGGTACCTTGAACATCTAAATCGGAGTTCTGTGGAGAAAGTTATGGTCATTTTATGAATGTCGTGCAATGCAAGCTGGCGAAAATTAAGGAAAGAAACAAATTGTTGCCAAATCTTTCCTAATAATGAAGAGCTCGAATTTACCATCTTTCCAATTACTTGGAGGATACTTTTTACCAATTCTAAATCTTTTTCAAGCCTATATATACCCTATAACCTATTTCATACTCCCTCCGTCCCTTAAAATTTGGCACCATTTGACCCGGCACGAGTTTTAAGAAATGTACTAGAAAGTGAGTTGAAAAAGTTAGTAGCATGTGGGTCCTACTTTTATATATTAATTTTAAAATAAAATGTTAATGAGAATGAGTTAGTGGAATGTGAGGTCTACTACCAAAAATAGTAAAAGTGAAAGGTGACAAATTTTTAGGGACGAACGAAAAATGAAATATGTGACAAATTTTCAGGGACGGATGGAGTAATATTTTTCTCAAAGCCTCCAATCCTCTCCCTCTCTATACTTCTTCCATCACATATTCCACATATAATTCTTCCATCTTCCATTTGAATGGAGCTCTGCATATCCAGGCAAGAGAAGACTGGAGACTGCACAATTCAACCTTGGGTTCTGTTTTGTTTTACTTCATGTCTAGTACTTTTTGTTATTTTTACTTATCTATGAGTAGGAAACATTTTTGTAGAATTTTTGGTAAATATACTATGATTTTGTGTTATATATTCAATTGTTTTTCCTTGTTAGCTCTTGTAGTTATTTCAATTTCTCTTGTGTTTATACATTTGTTTAATTGGCCATCTTATAAATGCATGTGGATTTTACTACAATAATCGAGAGATGAGTAGTCTAATTTGAAAGAGGAGAAATAGACGTCTTTGCCAGTATAATCAGGAGATTTGAGCCTTTGAAAGAAGCAAATTTATCTTAAGAGTTTTTAGAAATTATTATTAATTCTAAGAAGAAGACTTTGATTCTAGATAACAATCTATAAATTGTATATTTCGTTTACATCTTATTTTCCTCGTCCACACTATTCATACACACAATTATAATTTAGTAACAATTTAAAGATTGATACCTCCAACTAATCTTAAATGTGAAAACAAAGAATAAGTCTTGACTTTACTTGAATTTATAAGTTGACTGCATATATAGTCATATTTAATCCCTTGCAATTAATGCTATGCATATGATGTTTCCTTACACCACCAACCGTTTTGACTAGGTGAAGATTTCCTACATATACTAATATATCCTATGCTAGACCAATGAAGAAATAAGCACAACATACCTTAATTCCAACAGAACTCACACCACTCAAAAACAACATAATCAGTGCAGAAAATTCAAATTAATCCCTATTTGAGTCATTTCAACCATTCTCTGGACGGTAAATAGTGGTAGGAGTAGCATTCTTTTTCCTTCGATTTACGTTTTTTTTTTCTGAAGGTTGATAACGACGATTTGAATCAATAAGTCCATCAAGGTTTTAAGTTGACTATTTTATTTTACTCAAGGTCTTAAATATATATTACTCCCTCCGTCCACGAATAGGAGTTCCGTTTTTCCATTTTAGTCCGTCCGCGAATAGAAGTCCCGGTTGACTTTTATCATAAATGGTAATAGGGTCCCACCATCTACTAACTCATTCTATTCACATTTCATTAAAACTAATATATACAAGTGGAACCCCTATTCCACTAACTTTTTCCACCCATTTTTCTTAACATTTCTTAAAACCCGTGCCGCCCATGAATGAGACTCTTAATGACGGATGGAGGGAGTAATTCGTCCAGCCACTAGGCAGATATATAATAAATATATACAAGGTACGTAGTTTATAAATTAAATGAGTGTGACATGAGCAAAAAAATAGAAAGAAAATAGTAGTCCTATATGTCAGAGGTTTATCTAAAACTCCAACAATTGAAGGTAGTCGTTCAGGTTTTGGCCCCTATGAATCTTTGTTTAGGTAGCCCTTTCCGCCAGTATTCGGTGATCCTCTTTGATATTTTGATTGACGTCTATAGTGTTTCAAACTTTCAATACAAAACCAATTTGTTAAGTTGACTAATTAAGTTATTAATTGAATAATCAAACCTTAAAACTAACATTTGCAGAGGAATCTGGAAAATTGTCCGTGTAAGTACGGAATATGTGACATATACTCCCTCTGTTCCATAGTAATTGAAGCGTTTGTTTTCGACTGTTCCATAGTAATTGAAGCGTTTCTTTTCGACATGGATATTAAGAAAAATTGTGTTAGGTGAGTTAAGTAAATGGAGAATAAAGTGGAAAATGAAAAAGGTAGAGAGATAAAGAGATGAAAAAGTAAGAGAGAGGAAAGTAGGCGTGGAAAAATGTGTTGAATTTTACCAAAAATGGAAATGACTTTATTACTATGGAACGTACCAAAATAGCAAAATACTCTATTACTATGGAACGGAGGGGGTATAATGTAACAAGAAACAAAAAGTTCATTACTTTCCAGATTCGATCGAATAAAAGATTTTCAGTCCATCTAAAACACTTAATTATCCAATTACATGTCAAAATCCAAACCGTACTATCCATAATAAAACAGAGAATTAACAATTTGAAATACAAGCAAGGTGACATGAATGAACACTAATCAAAATACAAGATTTTTGGGTACACATGATTCTTTTTTTTTTTTTAATTTAATTTCTGGGTCAAGCAAAACGATAGGCAATATTCAAATCCCCCTTGGGCAATAGGAATGTCGCAGTATTCTGACGAGAGTCACGCCAACCATCGAAAAGTCTGCTCACATCAATGTTCACCTCACCAATACAAGTGTGTCCCACACTTCTCTTATAGAGTTATAGTAGAGACGCACCACCAGATTCCCTCCCGTTACATCTGCTACAGGGTAATGCACGGTGAAGTTCCACGTCGGATCCGGCCCGCCAGCCACGTACGTGTCGGTCCGCGTGATGGCACCGCCATCTAGTTGGACCTCGGCGTACACTCTGATTTGCCGGCCGATCAGCCGTTCGCACTGGAGGTTGTCGACGGAGACGAAAGTTAGATGGAAGATGGTTGCATCCCCAAACCTTGTGTTTGGTGTGATCAGGTCCATACGTCTTTCTGCGTAGTAGTAGTTTGCCATTGTTTTGATTTTGGATGATTCAGCTTTGTTGATCTACATATATCTATATATAAGTGAAGGAGATGATGCCCAACATTCCCTCACAAATAATTGGTTTAATTTTATTGACTAATTCAAGCCATGTTTATGTATGTACCTTAATTCATTAATTAATTAATTTTATTGACCTACTCAAGTCATATTGATGTACTCTAATTCATTAAGTGGTCCACATTACATGTGTTGTGTTGTGGACTATATCAAGTCTTGGCCCAGTGATTATATAAGATCAACTTGTCTACCTCGTTACTCTTATTAACTCATCTACCACTTCAACTTGGTTCTTCCCACTTGCAACGAGTGAAAGGAATGTTTATCAATTATAGTTTCTAATGCCAACACCATACAAGAATGACCCAACTGATAGAAAATTTTCATAAACCTTAGTTTCTTAAAAACAACATATATTATCATGAAACTATTTACATGAGGTCCCGAAATCCTAAAAACTGAAAAGGAAATAATTGAAAATTAAATAAAATAGTAAAATGACCATTTCACCCCTCAAATAATGCCTGATGGACAAAATCTGTCATGAATCAGCATTCCTCCATGGAGTTTTGAGTTCAATTCCTTAGCTCATTTCGCAAGTCTTATAGCTTGCTAAGTATGCATTTTCTCTAAATTAAATTACAATCTACCAATGTATAGGTGAACAACACTCAAGGAAGATAGAAATAAAAGAATAAGTCTCAACTTAAACCGACTATATAGTCCACTTTATTTCTTAATCTCTATGTCAAAAGGAAGTGTCTGGATTATGGCGGAATGGAGGACAGTATTTGGCTAACTTTTAAATGTTTAAGAAAAGTAATAAAAATTGACAATTAAAAAATGAGAATTATTTCAGTTTGGACCAACTATATGGGGCTCAGGTTAAATCTATGCTAACCTTATTGGGTTGCAAGCTATTCGAATTAGGGTCATTTGGTTGTGATTTTTTTTCGGACTATACATTTTCAAACTCAAATACTAGTATAAATTTGTCGGATTATTTGGGCCAACTCATGATTTTCAGGTTGAAGTAACATATCTACGTGTGACCTATTGTTACATCAATAATGATGACACACACTCCAAATGCCATAATAGCTACAATGTCACAAATGTATATTTCTAGTTAAATTTTTGAGTGCCATGAAATATTAATTTATAGAAATCCCGTGTAATCCGAGAAAGAGGTCTTATTTGATTGAAGGAAGTAATAAACTGGGCCACATAACTAAATGTCTAAAACTATTCAGTACTCCTCTTACTCATAGCTACCTTGAATTTATTAACTTCGATTTTTACACTTAGGTACTAATTTAAACAGTGAATGAATGAATGAACACTAACCAAAATACAAGATTAAATTACACTAGCAACTTGTGGATTGATCTTGTCCTACCCTACACATCTTCATTTTATTTTTAATTTCTACCAAATTCAAAACGATAGCCAATATTCAAATTCCCCTCCGGCGAATGGAATGTTGCAGTATTCTGACAAGAGGCACGCCAACCATCGAGTAGTCTACTCACATCTATCTGCACCGGATCACCAATACAACTGCGCCACATAGTTCTTGTTGGTTTTATGGAGTTACAAGAGATAACCGAGCGTAATACAACCCAAGAAGGAATATAGAAAAGAACTGAAACGAAAATTACAAACGGAAATCGAAACTATAAACCGTAGGAAAAGGAAATAGCCGAGTCGAGGAGGCCTCTTTCCGCAAGACGAGATACGCCCCGGTAGTGCTCTTCGGATTGGCGTTTCGTCCCCAAAGATAAAACGGCTGCGTCTCTGGTGAAGCAGCACCGCTATCAACAGAGCTCCGGCGAACTGGATGGAGGAGAGGGTAGAGCTTTCGACAGAAAACAATGCAGAGAGGGAGAGAGCTTATGATGCAGAATGCTTTCTAGTGTTTGATGTGTGTAGAATGCATGGAATGGCTAGCCTATTTATAGGCTCAGTCCACTGCAGGGGTCAACATAGCCTTGATGGCTGTCATCAATGTTAGACCGTAACGGTCGTCGGTTACGAGGCGTTACAAGCCGTTACGTGGACTGTCATGTGTCAGCCACGTTGGCTTACCGCGTCATACTGACGAGGTGTCATCCCGCTTGGCTCGCTGACGTGGAAACGGTGGTGGTCTAAAAAGAAATAGACCCACTAGCCGTGGGCCAAGCCCACAACTAAGCCCAAGCACCAAGCCTACGAATAAGCCCAAAGAACAGCCCAAAAACCACCCAAAGACCAATTGCCAATTGCCAAGATCCAAGGACAAGGGCACGAGGCTCGCGGCTCGCGCGTGTGCGCGCGTGTGGGCTCTTACAACCCATCTTAGTCCACTATAATTATTACATGTAATAATCATTCTTAATTAAATACTAGTTTAATAAGGTTGTAGCTTTCAATGTGGGATAATTAACTCTCTTAATTATTCCCTAAACTTCTCTCATAGCTCATTAAGTTTGCAATTTTGTACAACTTTAATCAATTATTTCTCACTCACCGGGAATCGGATTTGAGAAAATAAATATACCACGGTCATCTACTCCGAACGTAGATCGACGCTATATCATTTAATTTTACAAAATTAAATGTCTCGTTGAATATAATTGGTCAAAGTTCATTGACCGGACATAGATTCCAACAGTTCTCTTATAGTAGAGACGCACCACCAGATTCCCTGCCGTTGCCTTTGTTATACGATAAGGCACCATGAAGTTCCACGTTGAAATCGTCCCGTCCGCCACGTACGCGTCGGTTTTCGTGACAGTGCCGCCATCTAGTTGGACCTTGGCGTAGACTTTGATCTCCTGGCCAATCAGCCGTTCGCACCGGTGGTTCTCGACCGAGATGAGGGTTAGATGGAAGTCCGTTGCATCCCCGAACCTTGAGTTTGGTGAGGGGTGTACATGTCTTGAAACCCACCTGTTTCCCATTTTTAAATTTTGGATGATGAAGCAGTGTTGTTCTACATATATATAGCTATAGGTGATGATGCCCCAACATTATATTTTGTGGTTTGTGGTTGTTGAATAGTTCAAGCCATGCATGTACCCTACTTCATGAATCGGTCCACACTTGTTTTGTTGTGGACAGTGGACTATATCACCATCACCTTTTTGTGACTGAACTTGGCTGTGTGAATCCCATTTTAACTGTTTTTAGGACTTTATTTTCTATTCTTTCTTTTTCAATTTTTAGGGTTTTTGGGCCTATATAGTTGAAAAACTGTTTGTACAGTCAGTGTTATTACTAATAAATTTCGTTTTCAATTTTAGGTGCTCTTAGATTCTATTCGATCGATCATTTTTGCATGGTATTGGTATAAATAAGATTACGAAATCCAATTGGACATTTGATAATGAAAAAAGATTCGCATCTTATTTTCCTCATCCACTCTATTCATACACACAATTGTAGTAGTAACAACTTAAAGATTGATATCTCCATAACAAAACTTGAAATATGTGGAAATAGGACCTAGGTACATAGTAGCTAAGCTAAGTACGCATTTTCTATAAATTAAATTTACAAATTACCAGTAGTCGAGCAACAGTCAAGGAAGATGAAAACATAGAAAAAGTTTTAACTTGAGTTGACTGTCTAGTAATAATAAACCCCTCTCAATTAATACTATGCACATGATGGTTCCTTAAAATTTATTGCACCACCAACCATTTTTAATAAGTGAAGCTTCCCTATGCAATAAGCACACCATACCTTAATTCCAACACAAATCACACAACAAATTAAACAAAACATATACTAACAGGGATTGCAGAAAATTCAAAATTATCCTTGTTGTGTCATTTCGAACACTCTCTGGAGAAGAGGTAAATAATGTTAATACCAATGTTTTAAAACTCGGATCGGCCAGTCGACCGACGAGGCTACTGGTTCACGGTTCAACCGGTCCGACCGATTCAATCACTGGTCGAACCGTTTTACCTTGCAAATATAAAAATTAAATATACTCTTACAAAATATATTAAATTTAGTGAGTAGGAGTATATTAGAATTAATAGTAACATATGACAAAAACATATATTAAACATTTTAAGTAAATTAAATATTAAGAGTATTTAAAATAAGTGAACGGTAAAATCTAAATAATTATTAAATACATAAATTTTTAATTAATGTAGCAAAAAGAATTACATATTTTACATATAATAAATAGATAAAATTCATATTATCTCAAAAACATTTATGTGGTGAAATAATATTATAGACAATATATAAAACTAAACATCAATTTTTAGTTAATTTGGATAAATATATACTATAATAGTATTATTAGTTAATACATAAAATTAAACTTGAATTATTAGTAAGTTTGGAGTAATATTTAGTAAATATGGAGTAATAAACTATATTAATAATATACAACTATATAATATTAAATCTTAGGTAAAATTATTTTTTCATATATATATTACACCAATAAAAATAAAATTTAGTGGCTTATAGTTAAAATTAAACATACAACAACTAAAAATTATTTAAAAGTATAAAACTAAACTCAAATTATTAATTTGTGTGGGAAAAAAATTATAGATTTAATATATAACAATAATTAATGTTCACAAGATTTCATTCAAGATCATGTGGTGAAGTGGTAGAAATGTTGGTTTCTTACCTAGAGGTCTAGGGTTCAATCCCCTCTACTCACATATTCTAAACAAGCATTTTAAACATAAAAACCGGTTCCCAGTTTCCGGTTCGACCGGTCGGTTTCGACGGTTCAAGGCGGCCTAACATACTAATGGTTTTTGGGGCTGAACCAGACCAGCTACCTGTTCGCGGTCCGACCGGTCGAACCGGCTGGTCCGGTCCAATTTTTAAAACACTGGTTAATACTAGTAGTACTTTTTTTCCTACGTTTTTGTTATAAATGCTGCAAAAAGAAGACTTCCCAATGAACCGTTTGATCCTGCAGCTAGACTATGCAACTATTGATCTAATGTTGCAACACAAAGAGTTCATAAGGTGGATGAACGGAATAAAGTGTTAGGTTTGGTATACTGAAAAACATGTTTCGAGCAAGTTTCGCGCGAATAGAATCTTGCTTGTATACGTAAAACTCTACAATCCACTTTTAACCCGATTCAGTATTATTCGAGCAGTCTCGCACGAATAAAATCACTATTATTATTACATTGTGTTTGCTTTTACATTTATAAGATGTTTTACAAACATTTAAATGCATAAGAAGTAAACAAAGTCTAAGTCTTTTGCTTAGTAGACCGGTTGTGGGCATCGTCCACTTTAAGGTAACACGGTCAGATCTATGCAATGCTTTGCAAAAGAAAAAGAAGAATTTCACAACCTAGATAGGCTTTGGCTACCTATCGTGAAAGGTTGCAATGTTAGTCCGCATATTTCTAAGCCTTACTGAAATAAGATGACATTGGTGTGGTATAGCACTGAACGGATCTAACAGCAAGACGTGTCTTTATGTTATCTACTGAAAGACTAGGTCTTGATAAAATACTATTTCTTAATCTACATATGTTAGCATTGAGCATACGGTATTGATTATGCACTACTTTGACTTATCAAATGGTGCGGGTTTTTCGCAACCCAATAATCCTGATATATTGGGTAGTGGTGATTAATATCTAGCGGTGCTAGGATTGCTATTATGTTGAAACGTGCGCGAGGTGAGTCTCGTTTGATAATGTCCTCAAGAGGAGCTCGAACAAGGTTTTATTATTCGGAAAACTGGCCAGTTGGAGTTTTATTACTCAATGAATAATAAATAAGTGTTTCTCGCTAAGTCCACTCTTGGAATTAATAAGATATTAATTAATTAAGTCCATAGCAGACATTAATTAATTAATGGACATTTATATCTTAAGCGCGAGAAATAAATAATAAAAGTGGAAACCCGGATTACTTGTAATTTCGGATTTGGATGGGGAGAGTTCAATATTACTTCTGTAGTGACTGCTCGTAATATTCCAATATAAGGTTGTATTAAATTGTAGGTTCAATTTAATTAGTAAAAAGCTAATTGGGCGAGCCCATATCCAAAACCTTCCATAGATCCCTGTCTGGGCCCAAAAGGAAGTTAATATAAATAGGAGAATAAAGGATACATAAATCATTATTATTATTACTCATAATTTTTGTCCCCCTCTACCCAGAGGAGTTCGAATTTCTCTCCTAATTGGAGAAGGATTTCTTTTGTCTTCTTTATTCGAGTCCTAGTATTTTGATAAGATCAGTCCACCCTGATATCGAGATACAGTTCGGGAACCAGAGAGAAGATCTGTGGTCTAGTATTGAAGATCATCGTGGAGAAGACGCGAGCAATCGACGATTCTTTGGAGAATTAAACCGGTAACTCTAAACCGTGGAATTCATGTTTTAGGATTTACTTTCTATGAGCATGAATTATTTGCGTTCTAGCATGCAATTATCTGTTTAACATGTGAATTGATTAATCGCATAATCGATCAAATAGATCCACGTCTGATTTATTTGTTTTGTACAAGTCTTTCACTGTGCAAGGGGCACCAAACCCCATCATAAAGTCCATCAAGGTCTAAAGCTAGTCTATATTCTTCTTATCCTATGAGAATATTACATTCCACTAGTGACAATAGCTATCGGTATTTTTAATTAGATAAAGAAATGATTTAAGTTTTGCAAGCATGGTTTGTTTAAATTATCTGTTTTGTAGTGTTCTAACATAAAAGTAGATAAGTTTCTTTCGAATCTTAGAATTTCTGTTATGATTCTATTCAATAATAATTGTATAGTAAAAAGGTGTCAAAGCTCAAATTATATACTCTTCCAAATCACAATATTCCTTTATAACAGAAAAAGTATTGAAAAATTTAGCCTTATAACAAGCATTCCTGTTTATTGTGAATTATAAATGAAAATTTCCCTCCTTGTATTCACAAAAACAGTCTTATTTTTGTTACATGTCTATTAAAATTAGTATTCATATACTTTTCCTATCTTTTGTACTTTTTCCTTTTTAATCTCCACCATTCAATATTAAGATCTAAGGGCCGAAATTAGGGCCTGATCTAATCAATTTTATTCATTAAAAAAATAGAAAAGGGCGTTTAGAGGAATTCCATTAACGTCGGTTATGGTAAGTCCATGATTCTCTCATTCACAAAATATTCTAGCGGTTTTATTCAACACATTAAAGAATTCTTTCTTCTCTTTCACGATTAATCTCTCATCATTCTCCATTGAACTAAATTCTGCTTTAAAAAAATCGTGCGAAAGTTTCATTTTGTAATTATCGTTTACAGAATATTTTTTGGGAGAGTACCGGGAATATTTTCTGTACAAGTAATTACTTCTAAAATGGAAGAAGGTTGTTCTGCAACAATGGACGAAGCTTATGCTTCAACAATGGAAGAAGGTAAATTGTTTAGAACATTCTCTGAGTATTGTTCTCTGAATATTATCGTTGGGCTTGGATGGATGTAGTAAGTAGGGATTAACGCAACCCTTTTCGATTTTCTGTAACTGTTAATTGTTTCTAGTTCTATAGCAGACGTTAACAAGGAGCATTAGTTTACTTATGGGCTCGGCTAGGGTTTGGAATTGAGGCCGACAGGGATGTCTTTATTTGATAAACTTAATGTACAATTTTTAAGTTTATAATGTAAAGTATTAAATAAATAATGCACGTTTTATTTTGTATGGGCTAGGGTTTAGAAACGTGGCGGCTAGAGTGTTGTTTTATTTGATAATCTTAATTTACATTCATTAATGGATAATGTACAGTTGTGAATAAATAATTCAAGTTTTATTTTGTCTTGATTAGGGTTTAGACACGTGGCGGCTCGGGTGTGGTTTTATTAGATACAGATAATGTAGATTTAGTACTGTATAATTCAAATTATTAGATAGATAATGCACGTTTTATAATTCATAATGTTTATGTTAGCTGAGATTTTGTTTTTGTGATTGTGTGCAGTGGTTGTTGTACCTGACTGTTCGAAAGATTTGAAGCCTGTGGTTGGGCAGAAGTTCAAATCACTAGATTTTGGTTTCGCGTTCTACGATGGGAACTGCTACAACATTCGCCTCTGAGAAGAGGCGAATGATTGAACAGTTTTATGGAATGGAAATGCGGAAGTCGTTGGGGTCCACCCTCCGGATGTGGTGAAGACGAAGGGGCACGCGAGCAGCTCCGCTAGTCGTCTGATTTCCAAGAGAGAAAAGGCTATCAAGGATGCTACTAGGCCCTTTAGACGGTGTAAGACGTGCGATAAGTTGTGTCATCACGACTCTAGAAATTGTCCAATGCTTAAAGTGAATGGGTTGGCAGCGAAAGCGCTCATATAAATCAATTACATAATAATTCCGATCTATTTAGCCGATTATTTAGACAAATTCTATTTGCGTAATTATCACATGTATCATGCTCAAAACTCAAATAAAACATGCTTTAAATTAATTGAAACCTAAAACATGCTTTTCTACGGTTTAGCCATTATACCTTGAAGATTCTCCAAAGAACCGAAGATGGCTAGCGCCTTCTCCACGTGAAGATCTTTAGTACAAAACCACGGATCTTTTGTCTGTTTCCCGGACTGTAAACTGATATCAGGGTGGGCTGATCTCACCTGTGTACTAGGACTTAAATAAAGAAGACAGAAATCCTTTCCCACAGAGGAGAAGAAAAATCATCCCTCTTCTATGAAGAGAGGGGGACGAAAATTTTAGAGAGAAAAACTAGTGTTTTTCTGTCTCCTTTATTCTCCTATTTATAATAAGTCACATATTGGGCCAAGACAGGGATCTATGGAAGGCTTTGGATATGGGCTCCTCCAATTAGCTTTTTACTAATTAAATTAAACCAATTTAATACAAGCTTATAATTGGAATATTACGAGCAGCCACTACAGAAGTAATATTGCACTCCCCATCCTAATCCAAAATTATAAGTACTTCGGGTTTCCATTACTTGATACTTATTTTCCGCGCTTAAGATAGAAACATCCATTAATTAATTATTTTCTGCTATGGACTTAATTAATTAATATCTTATTTATTCCAAGAGATGACTCAGCAAGAAAAACTTATTTATTATTTTTTATCAAACGAGACTCACCTCGCGCACGATTCAACATAATAGCAATCCTAGCACCGCTAGATATTAATCACCACTACCCAATATATCAGGCTTATTGGGTTGCGAAAAACCCGCACCATTTGGTAAGTCAAAGTAGTGCATAATCAATACCGTATGCTCAATGCTAACGTACACTGATTAAGAAATAACAATTTACAAGACCTCGTCTTTCAGTAGATAGCATAAAAACTGTCTCGATGTTAGATCCATTCAGTGCTATACCAAACCAATGTCATCTTATTTCAGTAAGGCTTAGAAATAATCGGACTGACATTGCAACCTTTCACGATAGGTAGTCTAAGCCTATCTAGGTTGTGAAATTATTCTTTTTCTTTGTTTAGAACTGACCGTGTTACCTTAAAGTGAACGACGCCCACAACCGGTCTACTAAAACAAAGACTTAGACTTTATTAAGTTACTTATACATTTAAACATGTAATAAACATCTATTAAATGTAAAACATAACAACATTATGATAAAAATAATCTGTTTATTCCTTTGGAAAATAAAATAAGAGTTTTAATAGTATTCAATCACTCGAAAGGTGATTTCTAGTATACAAACTCTAACATAAAGAGCTTGCAACGGAGAATGAGCTGCGTAAGGGAAAGAGGAAATGTTGATGTATTTTGATTATAACAACATTATTTGTTTTTGTTTTACGTTTTATGTTCATCATTGAGGTCGATGTCTTCTCATTGTGAACAAAGTTTTGGAAATGATTGCTCATTTTAAATTGGTTTTTGTGCATTATTGTTATCTATATGTTACATTATTTGTATTTAGTACTTAATACTTTTTTAGAATTACTACAGAAGACGGGCATTTTGGAGAAACAATATTTACCTTAATGTGAATAACAGTGCATTACATACATAGTTTCATAGATTACAATTGTAGATTCATTACATTATTTTGTTATACGCACTGCATCAGTATCTCATAAAGGTGCATTATAAATGAAATTACTTACATTATTTGTTTACTTACATGCATTAATTGCTGAGCTTGTTGTAAAACATTATAATATTCAATAATTGTGTTTTACATTATTCCCTATACATTTTACATTATTAAGCAATAAATTGACATTATTAAGTTATTTTCAGCTAGGCCTGCTTATTCGGCCGGTTCCGGTTCTAACCGGACCGGTTGACCGGTTAACTGGTTTTAAATTTTCATAAATCCTAGAACCGGAACCGATCGGTTCCGGTTTGGAACCGGCCGGTTAAGAACCGGTCGATTCCGGTTCTGAACCGGAACCGATGTGTAATTTTAATCCGAATTTATTTATAATGTTAGATAGTTCAATACTAAAAAAATAATAAGCCAACATCTAGAAATATAACAAATAATACATAAAAAAATCAAGTAAATACACAAAAGTACAAACCAACAATACAATAATATTCATATATGGATAAGAGTGATGTCAAGTGTAGTAGGTCGGACTAGTTTATGTTAGCAATTTTTTAATAAAAAAAATAGGAGTTCTAAACTTTAGCAATTTTTTAAAAAAATAAATTTTAAAATTGAATTCAATTTCCCCTTTTTGGCTAAACAAATATTCAATGGAATTTCTAATATAACTAATTGATCTTGTTGTGACTTTTTGGTTTATAACGGAACAGTTAATAAATTATTCACAAACATGTTAAAATCGTATGTTAAATGAATTGTTACATATATTTGTTATAAAGTTAAATTTCTATCATATGAAATGATATTGTAATTGTATAAGTTTCAAAAACAAACTTATGATATCCTACTCATTGTAGATAGTTCATAAAAAATTGATTGGGGAAATAATTGTAGATTCAAAGTATCATGGTTTAAACATTTTAAATACTTCAGAAACAGAGCTCGCAAATCTAATACTTTTAAATCTAAAAATCACGCAATGTTTCTTTATTTTATTTTAATTCAAAATTAATTCAATTAAATTAGATTTATTAGTATATTAAATTATAAAAAAATAAAATTGAATTATAATCCGGTTCCCGGTAAGGAACCGGAACCGACCGGTTCCGAACCGGAACTGGTTTTATTTAAAAAGTTGGAACCGGAACCGGAACCGGAAAATTCGGTTCCGGTTCCTTAATTAACCGGTCGGTTCCAGTTCTGGTTCCGGTTAACCGAGAACTGGAGAACCGTTTAAGCACCCCTATTTTCAGCCATTACAAGTTTTGTGCAGCAAAATATTAGTACCAAAATATCTAACATCTTGAAACCTTTTTTAGCACAATGTATATTGTTCCCAAACATTCCAAGCCACAAATCGGCTATTCCCCTTCCAACATCAGTATTTTTCAAAAAACAGCAAGTTCCAATCAAAATATATAGTTTCCAAACACCATTCAGACGATCACTCGATCCCATAATTCTCAACCCACTTTTCGAAGGTGAACTTTGAAGGCTTCTCCATCCAATGCTTGGTGGCTTGAGTTTGGTTGGTTGCAGTTTTGAAGTTATGTGGAGAAGTAAGCATGGCCGTTGTAAACTTCATCCGCAACATTTCCAGGCTCTTTGTCCCTTTGGCGCTTAGTCCGCATTCCCAATCTTTCTCCCTCTCTCCAAAGTACGTCTCCATGTGCCTCATCACATAGACCCCCGTGTCCACGGTGCCGCTGTTGTTCCTCCAAGGCATTGTCACGACATGTGCATTACATTTTCTGACCTGTGCCGCCATTTTTGCCATTTTGGACTTGGTAAGTGATGCTGTGAAGAACTTTTTCTACACCTAAAAAAAACAAAACTTTAACAAAGACTAATAATGTACATTTTGGCGTATATAATGCCGATGAGATACAGGTCCATATTACATACCAGCAACGAGGGTGTGTTCCCATATTTTTCTCCAAATGTCCCGTGTGTTTCAGCCAAGGTGTGGTCTATGATGTTCATCTTGCCATTTGGCAGATCGAAACAATCACGTATTGATGGGTCGTCCCACAAATAGGGAAGAAGAACTGCACAACGAAAGTTTCATTACCGGACCTTATAATATCTCCATTACGAATGAACTTAATTGAATTATTACACTACAACTAACCATGTCAAATTTTTCCCATAGAAAGCTCCCAGTTCCTAGCGCTTCCTCCAACAACCTTGTCAAGAATGTATCGAACTGGAATTCTTCTGTCCATTCGGGACGTGCGTCGACCATTGATTGTCGCTGTAGTTTATTTGTGTCAGAATTTTACAGAATGTTAGTTATTAAAGTATGTTGACAAAAACAGTAAAATATTGTTCACTTACGCATCGTTTTGTAGAGAAGAACAGCCTCGAAACAGTCTCCGGTGCCCTACTCTTTTCCATTGTATTCAGGTAAGAGCTCCACGTATCGATAACATCATATCAGGACTCACTGGCTTGAATGGCGCTAAAGATTGAAACTCGAGTTGCACAGTAGTATGAAATGTGTCGTAGTAGACAACAGAATCCCTAGACGTGTTTACACCGTTAAAAAAACTAAACATTTGCCAAGCATATTTTACTGGAAAATTAACAAATTTACCTGTTCTTATCTGCTGTGCTAAGAACCCAGTAGTACAACTGCTTGTCCACTGTGTGTGGCTTTGCTGTCACTCTGACTACTCTCTCGTTGAATAGAGAACGGGCAGCCAGACTTGTTTTTTCACTTGAGTTGTTGCCTTCTTAACAAAATATAGATAGACATAAATTATAAAAAACACAGCAACAACCCTAAATGTTAAAATTCACATGTCTACTACTTTAATGTTTGCCTTAACTAAGATTTTTGATACCTCATCCGCACCCGAATCCTGTTGGATGTGTTTCCCTTTCCATTTTCCTTGATCAACAACCTTCCCAATAACCTTGTCTTTAGCACTCCCACCTTTTAAGGGCTGTGTTGTTATCACGATCCCCTTAAGCGGTGCTGCAGTGTGTTCCTTTAACAAGAAAAAAAATAAGCAACCGAATAATACATGACATCAACATAATAATGTATCAAATGAGATCTTTAATTAAGATATCCAACCACTTTTTGAATGTCCAACTGTTTGCCCTTGGTTCCCTTAGACGCTCCCTCCCAAAGAGGCTGTTTTCTCTTGGTAGCCGGGACCTCAGCGCGTTTCTCTTTGGTTGTCTGATTTAAAAAATATATGACTTTAACAAATAAACTATGTAATGCAGCCAGACAGACATTTAATGTAAGGAAACAATGTCAATAATGTAACATTACTATTACACAATGAAAGTAATGCTGAAGACGTATTTACCTTGAGGGTCTCCTGAGCGGCTGCATTCTTTGATGGAGAGTTTTTCATCTCGGCTTTTGTCTTAGCCCTTGAATCCTCCTTCTCTTTCCCAACAACATCTTCAGCAATCGGATTAGACCCCTGCACACAATGGGAGAGCAATTCAGAAATTATAATAATGTACATAATTAGAAACACTTAAGGCTTTAGTTTCTCAACAAACTACCTCAGTGTGCGAGATTGGTGGATTTTCAAGTCCATCACCACCACCAGCTTCTTGTATGATACCAGGGGTATCATTGCCTATCGGCTCGTGCATTTGGATGTCCTCTACCAGGTCATCAGCTGTAGGATGATCACCAACTGGCACATGTTGGGGTATATCATCATTAATGTTAACCCCTGAACCACCAACACCTTCTGTCCTTTGTGTTGTCTGTGTAGCAAAAGGGTCAGGACATTCAAAACCCTCTAGCACAAATGAAGGCCTATCGAATCCTCTTGTAATCGTCTTCTTCTTGTCATAGGCCGCCATCATTTTTTCCATCTCTGCAATCCACTCTGGACTGTACTTCTCTTCGTTTTTCCTTGTCTGAGTCAATTGTGTAACAATTTCTTCATCTTGAACCACTCTCTCATCCTCTAATCCCAACAACTTCTTTCCTATTTGACTCCCTACTCGGATGCACTGATCCTCCAGCAGTTCAACATGTATCATTTTGAAATCCTCTACCCACGTCGTGATGGCATGGCCCATGAGCACGCTTGACGCGATGAACTTATCTCGTATACGTTTTGCTCTATGCGTGTTTTGTGCTGCACCGTCTCCTCTGTTCACAGCCTCCAACCTCCTAGCTTCCTCATCCATCAAATACTTTTCTTTATCAACACGGTCCTCCAATCTCCCAGTACCGAACTGGTGACGTTCGGCATCCTCTCGTTGTTTGAGGGTTTCTGTTGTCCAACCCTTTATTGTTGGCCAGGAACAGCTGACACGCCTCCGTATGTGAACTACGCGGTCCACATACACACACTGACAATATACACAGTTCGCCAAAAGGTTAGTAATGTATCGAATTGTATATATAATGCATCAGATCAACTGGGAGTAATGCATACTTTAAATGAATAATGAAACATGATCAAACATAAAACATATCAATAATGCATGTTATTCTATGTAAGTAATGAATGTAAATTATATACTAATGCAGTAATTGTTTCACTAACCAACAAAAAGTGGATAGGCCCCGTAAAATATACGGTTTCACCTCTGTCCCAGGTAGGATACGTGGCCTCCAAGACGAATAAGACGTACCCACACCAATTGAAATTTCTAATCTCATCAACGTCGTTGATGAAATGTAGAATTTTGGGCTTCAGATTACCGTTTGCCGGTGTCTCAATCACTGCATTCTCTAGCGTGAACATAAACATGCGCTTGAAATCGGACCCACCATTCACCTCCGCCGTGATCAGTTTGGCAAAGTCTCCAGCCGTCATTTTGTACCGACTCTTGCCACACCTATCCGCAACGTAGTCATTGAACTAGAACTCGGTTTGTTTATCAACGGGCCTTGTGATTGGTGTGGGGCCTCTAGGAAAACCTAGGGTCAAGTGGACGTCCTCCTCATCAAGTGTCAACGCCCCACCCCCACATAACGGAATCTGGCACCTAGCTAGATTAAATGATTTTAAAACCCAGTAGGCAATGTAAAGGCAATGTAACCTGGGGTCTCCTAACGTTGAAGTGGAGTATAGCGCTGAATCCAAGGTCATGCACGGCTTCCTTCTGCCGTGGAGTAAGGCCTTTCAAAAAATTGAGGAATTCTGTAGTGCTGCGACTATATAAGTGGTCCACTTTCTTTCCTCTTTGCTTCCTCTTGTCGGCTTCTTGATCTGACGTACTAGTCTCGGCCGTATTCCCTTCCTTAAGTCTTTCCCGGAATTTTTGCGCAATTGCTATTGGAATAACATCATCAACTGCATCGTCAATAGCCAACCTTGGCAGCTTGGATGCTAGAGAAAAAAACAGTAGTCAATACCATTACAGCAAAACAAAAACTTTATAATGTGCAAATCTGATCATGTAAAAAAAACAGTATGGAATTTCAGTAATTCATAACAATAACTGTATAATGTACATAGCTGACCGTACAATAATGTTAATAGAGCATAGAATAATGCATAATTTCAACCTAATAATCACTATTACAAAACACATACATCAATAATGTTGAAATCCAACCAAATAATCCAGCATATGTGCATAATAATGTGACAAAAAAGGACAACACTTCAAGCAACAATTGAACAGAGACAGAATAAAGTTATAATGCAAATAATAGAGATACAAATGCACAACAAATACTCCCGTCGTCCCATTAGAAATGAAACGTTTGCTTTTTTACACATGTTTTGCAAAAATAATAATAAATAGTTAAGGTAGAGAAAAAATAAAGTAAAAAAGAGAATAATATAAAGGGGACTCTCTTCTACACTATTCTCTCTCTTACTTTAATTTTTCACCACTTTAGTTATTTTATTATAATTTTTCCAAAACAAGTGCGCAAAAGCAAACGTTGCATATTTAATGGGACGGAGGGAGTACTTAATAATGCACCAAAATAAAACACAAGATACTATCACATTGGTAAAATATGGCTACATTCTCACCTTCGGTCAGCGTCGGCTGACTTTTGTATGAGCGACCTCTTTTCGACATCAAAACGATAACAAACACAACCACAACAGAAATCACTTTAGATTTTACACCAGAACCATAGCTAATTCGTCTACAAAACCAACAAAAATAAAACTTATACCCAAACTCGTATATTTAAAGCAAAATCGACAAATTCAGGACGAATTCAACCCAAAAATCTAACATCAAACCAAATACAACTCAGAAACCAACAATAAACTTCCAAAAATTCATAACCCGTCATCTAATGCTCACAATTTCACATTTTTTCAAAGAAATCAAACTAAAAATCGGGACTTTATAAGCGTACCGTATATGAAAATCGGAGATGAATAGTCGACCGACGGCGCGCGCGAACTGAAATCTGAACTTTGAGACTCGGAATCGTCGACCCACGTCGCTTTTCACAGTGAGAATCGATGTCGCTGTTGGTTCCAAGCTTTTTGAGCGGCGGCGGCTAGGGTTAGAAAGGGTTTGAAAAATGAGAGAAGTTGTTTGATCGTGGTTTGATGGGATAGAATGAGAGAGAGTAAGAAGTTGGAAGGTCTATGAAAATCCCGCTTAATTATCGGACCTTCCGTTTTGAAACGTGTTCCAGACATTATATGTTTACTATTATAACCTTGTAATGCAAAGAATGGTACCAATAATGTAACACGGGATTAATTTCAGAATTCTAATCTTGACCGTCCACTACTACTCCCTCTGTTCTATAGTAGTAGAGTCATTTTGCCATTTTGGTACGTTACATAGTAGTAGAGTCATTTCCTTTTTTGCCCGCAGGGGCTTAGCGCAATTGGTTCCGGGGGAGCAGATATTGCTACAAGGAGCTGGGTTCGAATCCCACTACTGGCGTGTGGGAGCTTCCATCTCTCAGGCACAAGTGTGAGGCCTTGAGAGATGGGCTCCTGTCAGGTTAGTGGGTTGAAGGCCTCCTCTCTAACGGGCCGCTGTGTACCCTGATTGAACCCCCTCACAAACTGTCGGGCCGGGGTGTGGGGGCGGCTGGGGTGACCGCATCACCTTTTGCTACAAGATTCATTTCCTTTTTTGGTAAAAGTCAACACATTTCTTCCCACCTACTTTACTCTCTCTTACTTTATTCTCTATACATCTCTCTACCTTTTTCATTTATTACTTTATTCTCCACTTACTTAACTCACCTAATACAACTTTTCTTAATCTCCGTGCCGGAAAGAAATGCCTCTACTACTATGGAACGGAGGGAGTATAATCCAATGGATGTGATTAAGAAGGAAATAATATCTAAAGGGGTAAAAGGAGCTTAATGCTCCCCTATGTATATATATGGTAAGTTTCTATCTCTTATAGTTTGCGTCTCATTTTTCGTGAACATTATATTTCCACCACATTTTCCCTCAATTTTTCTCTTACTTTATAAATTTTGCATCAAAACTTACGTCTTCTGCTATCAAGATTATTTTTCATGGATGAAAGAGTATAATAGAAGATAAGTGACGAGATCGTGATAGAAAGACCTTCACTCTTCTCTCTACTTTATGCATTATATTTTCTATAGGTTTCCTTAATCACGCTAATGCCTTGCAAACGTTTTTTCACGTTAATGCCCTGTTAATGACAATTTATATGTGTGGATAATAACTACAACAAAGTGAAAATCTGCTACGAAGATTATCTGCAATTCCGTTACTAAAGCTTGAAATTCATTAATTTCGAATTTTACAATTGGGTACTGTTAGGAGCCTCCTGCTCCTAACGTGAGAATTCCGTCCAAATTCACAACTTAACACCACAATTCCGGCGCCCTCGTTTAAGGGTCGGCGGACAAACGATAGGGCTGGCGCGGAGGAGTCTCCGTCGGCAGCGTTGAGAGTTTAGATCCGTTGATTAATCCGGCGCCCAGGTCTTGGGTCGGCGGTGATCTCCGGATATAGGGCTGAGCGCGAGAATGAATCTCGTCGGCAGCGATAGATAATTAGAGTTTTGTGATTCAAGCCAAGCTGGCGAAATACTGATTTCTTTAATTGGTTGAATGAATAACAAGATAACAATCTATCCTATTTATAATAAATACTACTGCCCCAACTTATCTAACAAGAAAAACAATATATAGAAAAGATATCAAATCCCTACAATATCTAAACTAAAGAAAGTCAAATAAGGCTCGTAACAACTCCCCCACGGTTAAAACCCACCTTGTCCTCAAGGTGGAAACTTCGAAACAAAGAGAGTTGAAAGCTCTCCTCCTGGGTCAAATACGCACGGTCGATGTTGGTCATAGATAAGACTTTGTATCCGAAAACTGAACCATGATCCAATTTTGGCTGTGAACAAAATATGGGATCTTGAGCACTTGGAGTGAACATTTATTGCTCTAGTATGACCATTCGATTGACTGTGACTAGAATCACAGTAAAATCCCCACGGCAAGAAACATACTTGTCAAGTAAAGTCTCCAAATCAACTTTTATCTCCACTTTCGGATGTGTTGGAACAAAAAGATCACCAATCTTGTCATCATATGCCTTGACGGCCACTGGCAGTAAATCGGCCGCCGACCCTCACGGGCGCCGAATTTATCCGTATTTATCTCTCCGCCGACCCTAACGGGCGCCAGATTCTCTTTATATTGTATTTTTTCCGTTTTATTGGTTCGTTAGGAATTTAGGTTCCTAACAGGTACCAATCAGAATCATGGATAAACATTAATCAAAATACAAAATTAAATTTCAGCAACTTGTGGATTGATCTTGGCCTACACATCATCATTTTTTTAAAAAAAATTTGTGCCTCATGTAAATTTATAGCTAATATTGAATGTCCCTTGAACAGTTACAGGGCATGCCTTAGCATTCACCCTTGAGTCACGCCACTTATCAAAGAGTTCACTCAAACCTATTTCCACCTCACCAGTCACCAATAAGAGTGTTGCCCACAGTTCTCTTATAGTAGAGTGATAAACACGGGATTTGCATGATTTTAAGGTCTAGATTTGGCTCGTTTTAAATGTCAATCTTGCAAATTATGTTCTTAAATTGCATATTTTATATATTTTGGTATTTTGATGTGTTTGTTGATAAATGATAGAAAAAGATAGAAAATGGTGCAAAAAGGCCAAGGTACAACAGCCTCTGTTCGAGACCATCTGCCAACGAGTTTGAAGTCCAATCAGTACTTAATACATACCATTCTCTTCATCTTCGAAAGAGCTTCGCGTGGGTACCTTGAACATCTAAATCGAAGTTCTGTGGAGAAAGTTATGACCATTTTACGAACGTTGCGCAGTGCAGTCAAAATTAGGCGGAAATTAAGGAAGGAAAGAAATTGTTGCCAAATCTCTTCTATTAATTGGAGAATTCGAATTTACCATCTTTTCCATTACTTGGAGGATACTTTTTACCAATTATAAATCCTTTTCTAGCTTATATATACCCCATAACCTAATTCATAATATTCATCTCAGAGCCTCCAATCCTCTCCATCCCTATAATTCTTCCATCTCATATTCCACATATTATTCTTCCATCTTCCATTGGAGCGGAGCTCTGCAGATCCAGGCAAGAGAAGACTGAAGACTGCATAATTCAACCTTGGGTTTTGTTTTGTTTTTCTTCATGTCTAGTACTTTTTGTTGTTTTACTTGTCTGTGAGTATTAAACATCTTTTGTAGAATTTTTGGTAATATGCTATGATTTTGAGTTATTAATTCAATTGTTTTTCCTTGTTAGCTCTTGTAGTTATTTCGATTTCTCTTGTGCTTATACATTTGTTTGATTGGCCATCTTATGAATGCATGTGGATTTTACTACAAGAACTGAGAAGTGAGTAGTCTAATTTGAAAGAGGAGAAATTGACGTCTTTGCCAATATAATCGAGAGATTTGAGCCTTTGAATGAAGCAAAATTATCTTAGGAGCTTTTAGGAGTTGTTGCCTTAGTTTTAGGAAGGACACTTCGGTTCTAGGTAGCAATCTACAAATTATATGCTTCGAGAGAAGATATAGTTTTACATACGTGATAGCTTAGTAACTCAAGAGACCGTAATTCAAGGAAGTCTTTTGGATTTTAGCTTTTGATTGTGGTTCCTAAAATTCTGAATTCCTTAGCCTGTTTTGTATATTATTTATTTTTATATTTTCTGTTATTTATTTATTTCTTTATGGCTAGTTTATAAATTCAACCCCAAAAACCATGTGTCTCTAAATAGTACATGACGCTTAGTATATGATAGACAGTTGCAATCTTATTCCCTGAGTTTGATATCACGATACTGACCTTTAACTATACTAGATCTACCTTATATACTTGCAAGTATTTTTAGTGCTAATAAATAGTGCATCAAGTTTTTGGACGCACCACCAGTACTATAATAGGGTTGAATTTTTCTGTTTGATGCGTTCACCAATCACCATAGCTCTCTTGATGAAGTGAGTATAAGCTTCGATCTTCTCCCACAATTCATATTCAAAAAACAACAAGAAAAAGAGAAACGATGCAATGAGCTTGAAACTCATCAACTTCGATTTCTACACTTGATCATTCATTTTATCTGCCTCATACAAAACGATAGGTAACATTCAATTCCCCCTTCGGCAACTGGAATGTCTTAGTATTCTGACGAGAGTCACGCCAACCATCGAAAAGTCTACTCACATCAATGTTCACCTCACCAATAGAAGCGTGTCCCACACTTCTCTTATAGTAGAGACGCACCACCAGATTCCCTCCCGTTACATCTGCTACAGGGTAATGCACGGTGAAGTTCCACGTCGGATCCGGCCCTCCCGCCTCGTACGTGTCGGTTTTCGTGACCTTGCCGCCATCTAGTTGGACCTCTGCGTACACTCTAAACCGGTGGCCGATCCGACGTTTACACTGGAGGTTGTCGACCGAGACGAGGGTTAGATCGAAGCTCGTTGCATCTCCGAATGGTGTTGTTGGTATGGAGCGGTTATGTTTTGGAGCGGAGTAGTAGTGGTTTGTCATTGTTTTGTTTTAGAGGAACTGGTTTTTGAGAATTAAGCTTTTATTGTTGTACATAACATATATATAGTAGTACCTCACAACTGAAATGGACTCCATTTGACTTGTACTTTGTTGTTGACTAAATCAAAGTATTAATTTAATTAACAACTTGGATGTGCCCACTTGAAGGAGGAAGTGAAGGAAATACTTAAGTTATTAGGGCTTTCACAAGTTGAGATGTAATTAAGGGTTAAATTATTTATGGGAATTTGACACCTTGTGAGATTAAAAATAAGGCACATACAATTACACAAAAGACTACAAAAACCAACTGGGCATTTGATAATGGCTTGGTTGGAGCCGTCGGAATTGATGAAGAAAGATTCGCATGCAAATTGGAGTACTACTGATCTTCTTCGTAACTTCTCCCTCCCTAATAATCATACACATAATTTTAGCAAATTAAGTTTGATCACTACATAAAAAAAGTTGAATTATCAAAGGGAGGCAATCCCTCGGTAATTACCGACATAAAATTGTCTTACCGGCGGAATTTTCAACCAAGTGCTTGTAGTCCGCAATTGAACTTTTTTCACGGGCGTGTAAATTACCGACGGAAAAATAGAAACTAGTGTCCGTCAGAAAATCTGTTGTTTCTTATAGTGAGATAAGTCTATAATTAATCTTCAAATATGTGTAAATAGGACCTAGCTGGCTTGCTATGTGTTCATTTTCTATAAATTGAAGGGAAAATTGCTGGAAACAACAATAATTCAGGTTAAATTCTTGTAGGCACCGTAATTTTAAAAATTAGTCGAAAAAATGATGAAATTTAGATTCATTTGTATTTATCATACGACAAAAAAAAAATTGTCTACATATAATCTATTTGTCGCCAACCAATTAATGATGTTTTCTTTATCAATGATGTCAACGTATGATTTTCCAACTACCTTTATTGGTGAAAATTTTAAACTTCTTGATTTTTCATTTTAACCTTTAATTAAATTACAAAATGCCAATTTGGGAGTGATAGGGACATGGTATTTTATTTTATTCCGGAAGAAAGCTGATAATATCTCTGTATAATAGTTAGCTTATTTTATTAGTTATTATTTTTTGATTTACTTTCCCTAGTGGTTAGGATTTTATTTGTTTTCCCAATTTAAAGAGGATCTTTTTGTGTCTGACATATTATAAATATGTGTGGAGTCTTTTATTATGATTAAACGGAATGAAGAATTAAAATATTAATCTCATTCTCTCTCTGGCGTACCCCAGCACCTCAACTAGGGTATTTCTACTTTCCTCTTCTTCATTATTTTCTCAAATATTTCCTCCATAGGAATTAACCTCACGTTAATTTCTATCAAATTGGTGGTTTCATTAGGTTCTCATCCTCCAATTGATTTCCTTTCTACCACCATGTCTGTTTTGTTGTCAGATTCCCCTTCCACTGCTCATCGATTTTCTGGTGTTAACCCCGTGAGATGGATATTTGATATTCAAGAATATTTTGACTATCATTTGTTCTCTGATTCCGATCGTGTGTTCTTTGTGAGATTATTTTTTGACCATCCAGCATTTGTATGGCTCCATAAGTATCGATGCTCAAATCCTGATTGCTCATAGCAAGAATTTCTAGATGTTGTTTATCATAAATTTGATGAGAATGCCATTTAAGTCGCCGAGACGAATAAACTTCTCAACAAAATTATGAAGGCAGTTACATGTTTAGCTAATAAGGAGGCCACATTTGATTCTATCATCGAGTCGGTTGCAAAAAACGATGATGAGCCAAGTCTAATTATTATCAAGCAGAATGATTTAAATTAATATTTATAATTCTCTCAATCACAGTTTCTCTCTTATGGAGATAACCGATTTTTCTCCTAGTCTCTCTCATTTCACGCCAATTTAAATCCATTTGTGCTCTACCAATAGATAGGGATTTGATAGGGTTTATCTTCCCTATCAATTGGTAGAGCACAAATAAAAATAAATTAGCGTGAATTAAGAGAGATTAGGAGAGAATCAATTCCCTTCTGGAATAAAATAAAATACTAGGTCCTTATCAGGAGGCCACGCAAAGGAAGATGGAAGAGAATAATAAATCGCCTCAGACTCACATAAGTTGACAAATTTGACTGTAGAGAAAAACTAAGTCCCTTCCAAATTCCAATTAATGCTACGCGCGTAAATGCAGTTTCCTGAAAATTTGTGTATCACCAACCATTTCTTGTAAGCGAAGCTTCCTCGTTAACTATGCTAGATCAATGAAGAAACAAGAACAATATAGTACACCTTAATTCCAACACAAATCACACAAAACAAAAGCAACATATATAGATGGAGTTAGAGGCAAATTCAGAATTTTAATATTGGACGCTCAATTAATTTTAATATTTATGACATACGCCCATTAATTTTGGGTTGTCCAGTTACTGATCTGAAGGCCGATTAAGTATAAATAAACTCAATAAAAGAACCGAAAATCTTATTCATCATCCTTATTATATATTCATCTCCAGCTAATTCCATTTATAATTATTTAAATTGTGACATGCTCCCCTTTAGCATTAAAAATGAAACATAATCCTTTTTTCGTTGTCCCATAAAAAAAGAAACGTTTCCTAAAATGAAAATAACATCATCTCTACTTTTTCTCATCTCTACTTTTTCTCATCTCTTACTTTAGTCTTTACTTTCTCTTCATTAACTCACAATACAACATTGCATAAAGTCTTGTACCGAAATCAAACGTTTTAATGGAACAGATGTAGTATTTAAAAATAAATTCATTAAAATTTAAACTAAAGTTTAGAAATTGAATAAGTGGGGTATTGGGATTGTATGGCATGACGCACTTGAATAGTTGTGGTCTCATGAGCAATTAGCTGCTTACTTTCTGTTTCATTTTAAAACCTATAGTACTCTCATAATCCCTCAGTCCCACAATAGAAATCACATTTTAATCTCCCAGTCCCACAATAGGAATCATATTTGGTTGAGCAAGAATTTTCAGAAATGTAAAGAATAATGAATTGAAAAAGTTAGTGCGATCTGAGACTCACTTTTTTATATTGATTTTATAATAAAATGTGAATTAAGGGAGTTAGTGAAATGTGTGATCAACTTACTGTTTATGTTAAAAGTGAAATATGACTCTTACTATGAGACCGAAGAGATTAATAAATTGGAGCACACAACTAAAAGTCTAAAACTGAGAAATAGTACTGTGTCACTCTTCATAGCTTGAAATTTATCAACTTGGATTTTTACACTTGGATACCAAACTAAATAATGGAAAACCTTAACCAAAATACAAGATAAAATTAGAATAGAGGCTCGCTAGCAACTTGTGGACTGGTCATCATTTTGACCTTTTTAATTTCCAGCTTGTGCAAGAGCAAAACGATAGGCAATATTCAAATCCCCCTTGGCCAATCGGAATGTCTTAGTATTCTGACGAGTGTCAGGCCAACCTTCGACAAGTTTAGTCACATCTATGGTCACCTCACCAATAGAAGTGTGCCACAGAGTTCTCTCATAGTAGAGACGCACCACCAGATTCCCTCTCGTGTAATTTGTTAAAGGGTAATGCACGGTCAAGTTCAACGTCGAATTCAGCCCTTCCGCCAGGTACCTACCGGTTTCCGTGATGTCGCCGCTGTCTAGTTGGACCTTCGCATACACTTTGATATTCGGGCTGAACCACCGTTCGCACTGGAGGTTGTTGACCGAGACAAGGGTTAGATCGAAGCCCGTTGCATCCCCGAAACTTGTGGCTGGTGCGTGACCGGAATATTTAGGCTCATTGTAGCTTTCCATTTCAACTTTTTATTTTATTTTGGATGATGAAGCTTTTAGGTTCCACATATATATAGAGGTGATGATTCCCTCACAAATATAGGTACTTGGTTTACTTTTCTATGGTTGTTTAATGATTCCGCCATGTACCCTACTTCATGAATTGGTCCAGACGTGTTTTCTTGTGACCATTTATTATACTCATCCGATCCCATTTTTATTCATTCAATAAAAATATCTCTATAGTAAAGTGGGACCCATAATCCACTAGCAATACTTAAACAATTACTTTTTCTTTATATATCTCTCTTACTTTACAAATTATGTATTAATTATCGTATCATCTCAAATGTCCTTATTTTTATGGGACAGGGGGAATATAAAAATCTCTGCCTCTTAGGGCATCTAGGGATGTCAATCGGGCTATGGGCCAACCTACTGAGTTGCCGGGCTATTCGGGTTATGAATTTTTCAGATCATAAATTTTCAACCCTAATTCTAATCCGCCAAGTTTCGGGCGATTTGGGCCTAAAAACTTTGAAAAATAATAGTTTTCTTCAATAATAGTTGGAGAGAAGACTTTCATCTCGATCAAATACAACATAAACAAAGATAAATCAAATTAAATCAATCAATCTGAATTAAAGCTTATTTTCGTGTCATTATTTTGGTACTGTTCATAGTTAATTCTTTATGAAAATGAAAAATCATATATTTTACATGAATAATTATTAAAATGATAAATATATTGAGATTGTGATTGGTTAGTTTTTAATTTTGTCTTGATTGACTTTGATAGTGTAAGACAGTAATGACATATGATGAGACGATGGAATAATGAGTCAGGGTGGAACTTGAAAGTTGATAGTGTGAGATAGAGTGAAAAAGTGTAAAACGAAGATTGAAGAAGACTAATAATTTGTGCCACATGAAATACAAAAAATCCATAACCGTAATATTTTTTAATTAAAAGTGGCAACCCGTCGAGTCGACCAGCAACCCGTTTAACCCGCCAACCCATTCGGGCTAACCCGTTTAGGCCATTTTGTATTCGAGTTACAAAATTACAGCCCTAACTCACTAATTTTATCGGGCTATTTGGGCTGACCAACATGTTTCGGATTGGATTGACATCCCTAAGGGTAGGGATGTCAGTGTAGCCCAAAACCTGTGGGTTAACCCGAATAGCCCGCCAAATTTATAGGGTTAGGGTTAGAAATTTCTAGCCCTATAAAATTAAAACTCGATTAGTCCGCACCCGATTAACATGCAACCTGTTAGGGCCAAACTCGATGGGCTGGCGCGAAAACCTAATAAAATTTCTATTATTCTATTTTTTTTACTCTTAATTTGACACTTCATTGATTAATTTTATACTCTCTCTATCCCAACTAAGTTAAGACATAACTTTTGGGCACGGATATTAAGAAATTGTGTTAAAAAGTATGAGAAATGAATAAAGTTTGAAAGACAAAGAGAGAGTAAAATAAGTGATGGAATGTAACAGTGATTGAATGTTTTGTTTTTAATCAAAAAGGGAAATTACTCAACTTAGTTGAGACATCCAAAAAGTAATACAACTCAACTTAGTTGGGACGGTGGGAGTAATATAGATAACTAAAATAATAACTTTCAATTTTATATTAAATATACAAATTATATATTGAATTTTATTAATATAAAATTAATAAATTAATTAAAAACTTCAAATTTACCTAAAAATATTTAAATTTCTAAAATATGCGTTAAAATTTCATGAAATATCTCAAATATTAGTATTATATCATGTTTATGATTGAGTTTAAACATATATCTAAAATTTATCATAATTATATATTTTAAATTTTATGAATATAACTAATTTTCATCATTATTTATTGCATTGATTGCATGTTAATCTTATCGGTAGCAACCCAATTAACCCGCTGGGCTAGCCCGTAACTCGAGTTTTTAGGGTTAGGGTTGAACTTTTATAACCCGAAAAAAATCACAACCCGATTAGTAAGCACTCAATTGAACAACAACCAGACTTGGATTGGCCCGAAACCCGACGGGTAACCCGATTAACATCCCTACCTAAGGGCATCCACAATTAGCCCTCTCCCAAAATTCACCACAATCCATTTTTCCTCCTCACGTCAACATTTTTAATTTTAGATCTACTATCTACAATAAACTAGTCCCAAAATCTGCCACAATATGTTTCACACTTTTTTTTATCCCTTTTTCATATTTTTAAGTTGACAAATAAAATAAAATTGAAAATACAATATTAAAGCTTATACTCTTCTGTTCCTGAAAAGTATAAACTATTTTCATATTAGTCTGTCTCTGAAAAATATGAACTTAATTTTTAATTTTAAAATAGTTAACCAACAAATTTTTCACACACATCATTTTATGTACAACCTATACCATTAAATTACAATACTAATGATGTGGAGCTCACTCTTCACCAACACTACTTACACATTGTTGCAAAGCATCTGGATCAGGTCGTGTATTTCAACTCTCCTCATCTTTGGCAGACACCACAGCTTCATCGTGTATTTCAACTCTCTTCGCTAGCAACGCATTGATGAGCTCCCTCACATTGACATTCCACGTTTTAACATTGTTGGGATTTTATCCCATGAAAAATAGTGAAAATAGCATTTTGAGCGGCCGGAGGCATGACGTTGGCATAACATAAGATTACGAAATCCAATTGATCATTTGATGATGAAGAAAGATTCGCTTTTTTATTTTCCCCATCGACATTATTCATGCACACAATTGTAACAAGTTAAAGAGAAGAAATATGTTTGTTTTTTTAAAAAAAAAGAAATGACTCAATTATAGGACAACCTCAAAAGGAATACTACAATTCAACTACATATAGGCATGGAGGAAGTACTCCTTTCTTCTCATTGCAAGTAATCAACTTCTTTTCAATATGGGAGTAAGAAAATGATATTTATTGAGTTAAGTAGAGTGTGAAAAGTTAAGAGAGAATAAAGTATTTTTTTTACTAAAATGAAAAATTAATCATTTAAGATGCGACAAATTAATTTAGTACTTAGAAGTTAGAGCACTTTAAATTGAATTATTCCTTGAATTTTTTAGAAAATATTACTTTTTTCGGTCCTTGTTAATAGAGACATTTTTTTTTCGATATAGAGTTTAAGAATATTGTGCTAGATCGATGGTGAAAAACTAAGAGAGACGAAGAGAGAATAAAGTAAAAGGGGAAATTACTTTTAACCAAAAATAGAAATAATTACTTGAAATTTCTTAAAATAGAAAAATAACTCTATTAATAATAAGATAGTAACCTATTTTTATGGGACAAATGAACTATTAAATTTAGGGTTCAGTCTCCACTATTTTCTTTTCTCACTCATCAATAAGCATCGAAGAAAACCTCGTCTTCTTGCTCTTCAAATTTAGCAAAAGGAGATACTCCACTTTTGTAAGAGTGATAGTTGTAATTTGCATTACGTTTCAAGTATTATATTTTTTTTTGTCAAGGATCCTTAATTTCCGGACATTCCCCTAATCATAATTTACTACATATTCTTTAATTGTACACTATAAAAATATGAGAGGGACAAAAAATTATAATCATTTTTTCAATGTTGACATTTTAAATGTCAAATAGCACTATAATAGGGTTGAATTTTTCTGTTTGATGTGTTCACCAATCACCATAGCTCTCTTGATGAAGTGAGTATAAGCTTCGATCTTCTCCCACAATTCATATTCAAAAAACAACAAGAAAAAGAGAAACGATGCAATGAGCTTGAAACTCATCAACTTCGATTTCTACACTTGATCATTCATTTTATCTGCCTCATACAAAACGATAGGTAACATTCAATTCCCCCTTCGGCAACTGGAATGTCTTAGTATTCTGACGAGAGTCACGCCAACCATCGAAAAGTCTACTCACATCAATGTTCACCTCACCAATAGAAGCGTGTCCCACACTTCTCTTATAGTAGAGACGCACCACCAGATTCCCTCCCGTTACATCTGCTACAGGGTAATGCACGGTGAAGTTCCACGTCGGATCCGGCCCTCCCGCCTCGTACGTGTCGGTTTTCGTGACCTTGCCGCCATCTAGTTGGACCTCTGCGTACACTCTAAACCGGTGGCCGATCCGACGTTTACACTGGAGGTTGTCGACCGAGACGAGGGTTAGATCGAAGCTCGTTGCATCTCCGAATGGTGTTGTTGGTATGGAGCGGTTATGTTTTGGAGCGGAGTAGTAGTGGTTTGTCATTGTTTTGTTTTAGAGGAACTGGTTTTTGAGAATTAAGCTTTTATTGTTGTACATAACATATATATAGTAGTACCTCACAACTGAAATGGACTCCATTTGACTTGTACTTTGTTGTTGACTAAATCAAAGTATTGGCCCAATGATTATTTAACTTAACAACTTGGATGTGCCCACTTGAAGGAAGAGAAGGAAATACTTAAGTTATTAGGGGTTTCACAAGTTGAGATGTAATTAGGGGTTAAATTATTTATGGGAATTTGACACCTTGTGAGATTAAAAATAGGGCACAAACAATAATACAAAGACTACTAAAAGTTATAAAACCAATTTGGAATTTGATAATGGCTTGGTTGGAGCCGCCGGAATTGATGAAGAAAGATTCGCATGCAAATTGGAGTACCATTCTTCTTAGTAACTTCTCCTGGCCTCCCTAATAACCATACACATAATTGTAGGAAACCAAAGTTTAATAACTCAGTAATTAATCTTGAAATAAGTGAAAATAAGATCTATTGCATTTTTTTATAAATTAGTAAAAGCGGAACTTGCCAAAATGACATTATTTTTTGGTTCAATTCTTGTAGGTACCACAATTTTAAAAATACTAAAGTCTATTTTTGGTTTTTTACATTTGCCGTAAAACACTTTTTAGTGTTATACATTAAGTTGTGTCCTTTTTGTCCCAAATAATAAGTTTTGGTGCAAACTAAGTTTGCCGTTATAATTAACGGTCAAACATGTTTGACCAAATTAATGACTTAATTATAATATAATTAACCTAAAACAAAAATTGTTTAAATTAAAAAAAATTACTTAAATATATCTCTATGTAATACTCGCTATCTACGTAATTTGATAAACACTAAAACTTGGTGAAAAAAGAGAAGTTTTTCATTAATCGTACTAAGGAGTATTTTACTATAATGGTTATAAATTTTAAGGTAATTTTGTTACGATATGTGGAAACAAATTTCTTTTAAATTTTTATTCTAAGTAAATTTTCTTTTAATTTAATTAATTTATAATTTAATTAATTTTTTTATAAATTATAAAATTAATTAAGTTAATTAGGTTATAATTAAGTTATTAATTTGATCATTAGTTTTAATGAAAAAAAGTTAAGTTTGGACTAAAAACATGGAGTATTATTTGAGAGCAAAGGTCACACACCTAATGTAATGGGCTTTAGTCTTTTAAAAATTAGTTAGAAGAATTATGAAATTTTGATTTGTTTGCATTAGTTCTATGGAAAATAAATTCAATCGTCTACGTGCATATCATAGAAAATAAAAAATAAATATAAAAAAAAATCGCCTCAGACAGAAATACAAAAGTTCCTTCCAAATTCCAATTAATGCTACACGCACAAATGAAGTTTCCTGAAAATTTGTTAAATCACCAATTCTAGTAAGTGAAGCTTCGGCGTCAGCTATGCTAGATCAATGAAGAAACAAGAACAACATATACACCTTAATTCCAACATAAATCACACAAAACAAAAGCAACATATATAGATGGAGTTAGAGGCAAAGTTATAATCTTAATATTGAACGCTCAATTAATTTTAATATTTATGACATACGCCCATTAGTGTTGGGTGGTCCAATTATTGATCTGAAGGCCGATTAAGTATAAATAAACTCAATAAAAGAACGGAAAATCTTATCCATCCTTATTAAATATTCATCTCTAATCCCATTAAAAATGAAACGTTTTCTGAAATGGAAACAATATATCTTTACTTTTTCTCTTCTCTTCTCTTACTTAACCTTCTCTTCATTAACTCATAATACAACATTGTATAAAATTTGGTGCCGAAAGTCAAACGTTTCATTAAATTCATTAAAATTTAAATTAAAGTTTAGAAATTGAATAAGTTGGGAATCGGGATTGTATGGCTGATGCACTTGAATAGTTGTGGTCTCATGAGCAATTAGCTGCTTACTTTCTGTTTTATTTTAAAAACTATTGTATATTTCTTTCATTCCACCGTCCCAGAATATGAGTCACATTTTGTGTGAGCACGGATTTTAAGAAATGTAAAAAATAATGAATTGAAAAGCTAGTGGGATATGAGACTCACTTTTATTTATATATTAATTTTAAAATAGTAAAATTAAGTGAAGTGGATTAGTGGAATGTTTATAGTAAAAGTGAAATGTGACTTTTACTATGAAACTTAAGGGAGTAATAAATTGAGCCACACAACTAAAAGTCTAAAACTGAGAAATAGAAATGTCTCTCTTCATAGCTTGAAATTTATCAACTTGGATTTTTACACTTGGATACCAAACTAAATAATGGAAAACCTTAACCAAAATACAAGATAAAATTAGAATAGAGGCTCGCTAGCAACTTGTGGACTGGTCATCATTTTACCTTTTTAATTTCCAGCTTATGCAAGAGCAAAACGATAGGCAATATTCAATTCCCCCTTCGGGAATTTGAATGAGATCCCAGTATTCTGAGTAGGGCAATCAGCGAAAATTCTACACAAATCTAGGGTCACCTGACCAATAAAACTGTCCGGAAAAAAAGATCTCTCATAGTAGAGACGCACCACCAGATTCCCTTTCATGTCATTTGTTAAAGGGTAATGCACGGTGAAGTTCAACGTCGAATTCAGCCCTTCCGCCAAGTACCTACTGGTTTCCCTGATGTCACCGCTGTCTAGTTGGACCGTCGCGTACACTCGGATATTCGGGCTGAACAACCGTTGCTGGAGGTTGTTGACCGAGATGAGGGTTAGATCGAAGCTCGTTGCATTCCCGAACCTTCTGGCTGGTGGGGAACTCCATGTTTTACTACGGCTGTATGCCATTTCGACTTTTTTTTTTTTTTTTTAATTTCGATTTTGCTGTTCTACTCTATATTTGTATATATAGGTGATGAAGCTGAAGCCCCAAATAATTAGTTTACTTTTCTGTGGTTGTTGAATGAGTTTCTACTTCATGAATTGGTCCACACGTGTTTTGTTGTGGACTATATATATCAGGGTCGACTTCTCTGCCTTGTAGACTTTATTGTCTGAAAGCAAGTGAAAGAATTGAGTATATAACAAGTTGAGCTGTAACTACATGTAATTAGGAGTTTAATTAAGTTTGATAATAAGAGTAAAAATAGGGCACATCAGTTTAATCCGGTGAAACTTGTAAAACGGGCTTACTGATTATTCAAAAACGTCATTTTACTATTTTTAGAACTTTGTTTCGTAATTTTCCATTTTCAATAAATTGGATTTTTTTTTTAGAATTCTCCATTTCCGATTAGGCCATTTTTGACAAGATTGAGGAATCCAATTGAAACAAGTTCAAGATTGATTTCCCCATAAGCCATACATAACTAATCTTGAAATATGTGAATATATGACCTAGCTAGGTAGATAAGCTTATATGAATGCATTTTCTATAAAATAAATTACAAATTATCAATAGTCGAGCAACACTCAAGGAAGGTGAAAACAAAGAATAAGTCTTGACTTTATAAGTTGACTGTATATCTCTTACAAGTTACGACTAATGTCTAATGCTTATGCATATGATGTTTCCTTAAAAATTTTACACCACCAACCCTTTTGACTAGGGAAGCTTCCCACATATACAATAGCTAGACCAATGAAGAAACAGCAAGGACAACATACCTTAATTCCAACACAAATCACACAACAAAACAAAAACTGCATATATTGACGGGTCACGGCCGGAAAGTTAAGAAAATTCAAACATTTCGAACACTCTCAAGACAATTAGGGAGTAGTTTTTCTCTTCAATATACGTTTTTGCTTTAAAGATTGCAACACGAAGACTTCCCAATGAGTTGTTTGCAGGCACCTATGCAACTATTCATAATTAATTTTCTGAGTTTGTTTATAGAGAGCATCCGGGAAATAAAAAATGCAAAGTGATATCCCCAAGACCTATTAAATTGGTCATTTTGTATTTGAACTTTAGTTTGACTTCTATACATGATGTTGTCTGACTTGTTGGTGATAGGTCTATAGACATTTATAGTCTTATAGAACTGTATAAAATCTTACAATTGAGTTTAAATATAATAGTCTAGCCACTAGACAGATACTATATCAAAATACACATGGTACATACGTAGTAGTTTATATCATGAGTGTTACATGAGCAAAAAAACTGAAAGAATGAGTAGTATATTAATGCAGAAAACGACGCAGCCCATCTAGAAGTTTGCTCCAGGCCGGACGAGTGCGCCTGATCGAGGCCCAACTGCTGATGATGCGAGAAACCAATTGGTGGTGAAGACCTGGCCCAAGAGACCAGCAGCAAGGCCGCCAAAATATTGAGACTTCAAGATAGAGTACTTGGATTATTATGATATTGTTATATCCTTTTGAATATCTTTTGTTTAAATGATCTATTCTTAGGCCAGTTTATAGTACTCCATTATGAATGAAGTCCAGCCATAAGGTTTTATTCTAAAACCAATTGATTAAGTTGACTAAGTAATTAGTTAACTAATAAATTAAACCTTAAATGACATAAAGTATGCACCAAGAAACTAAAGCTTATTGTTTTCCCGCTTGCCACGTAAGTGTCAGTTCGCGTGAAATGAGTAAAAGGAATGTTTATGCATTAAGGGTTTCACAAGTTGAGTTGGAACTATGTGTGATTTGGAGTTTCTAATGCCAACACCATGCAAGAATGACCGAATTGATAGAAAATTTTCATAAACCTTAATCAGTTTCTTAAAAACAAAATGTATTATCATCAAACTATTTACATGAGGTCACAAAATGCTAAAGAATGGAAAGGAAATAATAGAAAATTAAATAAAATAGTTAAATGACCATTTCACCCCTCAAATAATGCCCGATGGACAAAATCTGTCATGAATTAGCATTCTAATTCGATGGAGTTTTGAGTTCAATTCCTTGGCCCATTTCTCAAGTCTTTAAGTTAAATTTTAAATGATTTCGAGAACGTGATTTTCTAACTTCATCAGCTATAGCTGCATAGTTTAATTATCTACTATGATAGTTTGATACCATGTAAGATTAAAAATAGGCTCATTGCATAACGCTACTAAAACCAATTGGGCATTTAATACTCCCCCCGTCTGCCATTAGGAGTCTCGTTGACTTTTTTACACTCGTTTTATAAAAATGATACTCCCTCCGTCCCGACTAAGATGACACATTTCTTATTCTTCACGGGATTTTACGAGTTATTGGTTAATGTGGTTAATTGGAGAGAGAAATAGATAAATATTAAATGGAGAGATAAAAAGAGTTGAATGTTTAATTGGAAAGAGAAAAAAATTGTTGGGTGTATTAATTGGAGAGAGAAAGTTATCAAAATAGAAATGTGTCATCTTGATTGGGACAAACTAAAAAGAAAAGTGTGTCATCTTGATTGGGACAAACTAAAAAGAAAAGTGTCATCTTAAATGGAACAGAGGAAGTGATAAATAGTTAAAACCGAGAAATTGTAAAGTAAGAAAGAGAATAATATACTACAATAATATTAATTTACTACAGTATTCTTTGTCCACTATAACAATATGAGAGTGACAAAATTATAATCATTTTTACAATGTTGACATTTTAAATACTTCTATCAAGTAGTACTATAATATGGTTGAATTTTTCAGTTTGTTGTGTTCACCAATCACCATAACTCTCTTGATGAAGTGACTATAAGCTTTGCTCATCGCCCACAATTCATATTATAAAAATAACAAGAAAAATCTACACGATGCAATGAGCTTGTAATTCAACAACTTCGATTTCTACACTGTGTACTAATCAAAATACAAGATCTTAGCCTACACTTGATCATTTATTTTAAAATTTGTGCCTCATACAAAACGATAGGTAATATTCAAATCCCCCCTCTGCATATGCCATGTCGTCTCAGTATCCTTACGAGAGTCACGCCAACTATCGAAAAGTCTAGTCAACTTTATGTTCACCTCACCAATACAAGTGTGCCCCACACTTCTCTTATAGTAAAGACGCACCACCAGATTCCCTCCCATTCTATTCGTTATAGGGCAAGACACGGTGATGTTCCACGTCGGATCCGGCCCTCCCGCCTCGTACGTGTCGGTTTTCATGACCTTGCCTCCATCTAGTTGGACCTCGGCGTACACTCTAATCCGGTGGCCAATCCGACGTTTGCACTGGAGGTTGTCGACCGAGACGAGGGTTAGATCGAAGCTCGTTGCATTTCCGAACCTTGTGGTTGGTGTGGCGTTCGTATGTCTTTGAGAGAAGTCGTAGTTTTCCATTGTTTTGATTTTGGATATGGTTTAGTTGTTCTGCATATAATATATATAGGTGATGATGTCCCAACATTCCCTCACAAATTAATAGGTTTAGTTTTATGTGGTTGTTGACTACATCAAGCTATGTAGTATGATATACCCTATTTCATGAATTGGTCCACTAATTATATTTTGTATGGGGACTAGATCTATCATAAGCCTTGGCCAATGATTATTTGCAAGATCAACTTGTCTACCTCATGATTTTATTAACTCACCCACTACTTCAACTTGGATGTGCCCACTTGAAGCTAAGTGTAAAAAATACTTAAGTTGTACACATGTGTTGGTCAAGTGGTAGAGTACTTAGTAATGCGTCAGTACAAAGGTCTTGAGTTCGAATCTATTGTGATAGCACTTTTAAATTTTTTGAAAGGTATTATACCCTTCAAAAATGGAAATTATACTCCTCCTTAAGATATAGGGCTTTCACAAGTAAAAAGATGTTTTGCCCTTGAGCACTGTATGATTGCAACTAGACTATGCTAATATATATTGCTCTAAGGTTACAAATACACAAAGATACTTCCAAAGCTAGATGAATTGAATCAAGTCCATCAAGGTTGTACTATATGATTTCAATTTCACCAATGGATCTATTCATAACTAATTTCTCACTTTGGTTATAGATAGAGCAGCCGGAAAATAAAAAATGGCACTTGAAACCTAGTTGGCCATTTTTTATTTGAACTTTAGTTTGACTTCTATACACGATGTTCTCTGACTTGTGGCTGATAGGTCAAGACATACAACTGGATAAAAGAGAACAATTGAATTTAATAATCTATTAAGTCATGTGGCCACTAGTCACATAGTAATTTATATATGATCCATGGTTGGTATAGTTTATAGAAGTGTGATATGAGTTAGATCATAAATACTCTTGTACAACCAAGAGCTGAAAAAAATTGAAGAAATACATACACAGGTGTAACTCTCAATTCAATTCAAATCAATTCAATCTACTTGTTTTGACAATTCGATACGATGCTTTATTTTCAGTTTGATATGATGAAACGGAAATAATAATAAAAATAATCATGAATATATATAAACGATAGACACTTGAATTATTTATCTACTAATTTAATATGAGGGGAGTGATCAATTGCTAACTCATCATTTAATTGCTAACTACAACTAATTTAAGGCCATAGGATTTTAGAAAATGTGTGGTCTACAATTTTCCATGTGTAATTTTCGTTTTTATTAATAAAGTAAAAAAAAGATATAAAAAAAACTCCAAATTAGGGTTTTGGATGAAAATGTCAATATAGTGTTTCGAAAATATCAACACAATGCTTTGAGAATGTCAACACAATGCTTTAAGAACGTTAACCCATTGCTTATATTGACATTCTACATGTATTATATTGACATATTTTATATAGTACGTTGACATTTCTGCTGTACGAAAAAATTAAAAAATTTTGAAATTTTTTTCAAATTTTGACGTCGGAACATATGCATGTAGGATATCGTTGGAATCCTTATGAAATTATCTTTAATTTGATATATGTTATATGAATTTAAAGTTTTGGGATTTCTTTTAAAAGTTAGTTATAACTAAACATGTAGTTAATTGACATTAATACCCCTATTGATATTTTTTGGAATTAATCATATGGCCTTATTGACGTTTTTCGTTGATCGTATTGACATTTATGGACTAATGATCTAAGCCCTTAATTTGAATATCTAATGGCTATTATTTAGTTGTAGTTAGCAATTAAGTTATGAGTTAGCAATATAACACTCCCCTTTAATATAATGTGTATATATTTACATTCGAGGTTAGGTCAACTGTCAAGCTAGAAATTTCACTACATAATTTTCATAAACTTTGACCAAAATTTGATATTTCCGTTGAACTTTAAAGTTGGTTGCAAAAATCGTAAACTTAGACTTTATACTTTAATGAGTTTCTACAAAAACATATAGTATATTTTTTCCAACTTATAGAAAATTCATTACAAGGGATAATTTCATGATTTTTTTCAACTAAATTTTAAGTTTATGAGAAATATAAAATTAGGTAAAAGTTTGTGATTTTGTGAACTAGTTAACATACTAAATCTCGTATTTAAAATATTTGCTCACACACTAAATATTACTCCGTACTACATTTGGCAAATAATATTAATTAGATGAATAAATATGATTACTTTGACCTGAAATCTTATACTCTATATGTCCGCCTTTAAATGCCTATTTTTCCATTTTTCCAGTCAAACAATAAATGTCTCATTTCATTTTTACTATTTTTAGCAAGTGGACTTCACATTTCACTAAATCACTCTACTCACATTTAAAAAAAATACAATATATAAAAATAAAACTCATATTCCACAAATTTTTCTACTACTTTTTTTTAAGTCAAACAAATTCTTATAATCCAAGTCGGTAAAAAAGGAACCTCTATTAATTAGCGGACGGTGGAGCAGTAAACACATACAGTATTTAATTACATACATTTGATGTAACAAGAAAATAAAATGCGGGATTAATACTTAGCTTCCGGTTAAAATAAGAAATTTTTGTGTTAGAAATGATAAAGAATTAATTACTACAAATAAGGCTATTGGTCCCTTAAATGACAAAGTTTGGCATAATTGGATATTTCCAATGAACTTAAAATTTGGTATTAAAAAAAAAAAAAAAAACATGAACTTATCCCTTGTGAATTTCAAATTTCTCATGAGTTGGAGAAAAAACTGATTCCGAGAAAAATTCACTGCAAAGCCTAAGCTCTTGGTTTATACTTTTGTGGGAATACTAAATTTTGGCAAGAGTTTGTGATTTTGACTAATAACCCTTCATTAAATAATCAAACCTTAAATTACCTTTGCTTGAGAAACTGGAAATGTAGAGTACGCAAAGTTACCATCCCTATAAGTTGATGAATAAATATCATAAACTATATAACAAGACCGGATCCAATTATCGAATAAAAGATTTTCAATGCATCCAAAACACGTAATTCAAAAGCACATTTTTTCATGATCCAAACTATACAATCCCTAATCAACTAGTGAATCAACAATTTTAATTGTCATTTTCTCAAATACTCAAACAATAAACACTTTTTTTTTAAAATCTAGGGCTCAAACTTCATCGTTTCCCGTCATCAACAAGCGTCATAAAAAACCTCGTCTTCCTCCTCTTCATCCGAGGAGGGCCTCCGATGATCATCGCCATCGTCGTGATCAGACTCGCCGCTGAGGAGGAGCATCGCTCCTCCGACGAGCACCAAGAACCCTACGGCCTCAAACGCTGTCTTCCACCCGGGCGACGGCTGCCTGACCAGCATCGTCTCGCTAAAACTGTACAACAGATTCAGCCGCCCCTCCGGCGTTCCCGCCACCTCGTAGCTAAGAATCTTCCTCGACATCCGCCCCATGTCGAACAAGCTCTTCACCGGAATCTTCACTTTTCCGACGAGCCTATCCCCCAGCGTCCTCTTGCACATCAGCCTCACCACGAGGCTCACGCCCGGCCGCCTCACGGTGTCCTCGCTGACCGTGTAGTCAGAGACGAAATTCCACCTCGGATTCGTCCCCGACTCGTAGTCCACGTGGCTTTTTCTGGTGGTTTTGGAGTCTCCCTTGAGAGAGAGCTTGGCGTAGACTTTCATGCGGCCGGTGTTTCGGACATTGGGGAGATTTTGGGCTGAGACAAGAGTTATTTCAAGTTTTCTGCACTCCATTAATGTTTATTTGCAGAGCTAGAATAGTTGAGTTGTTTTTTTTTTTGTATATAAAGGGAGGAAGGTGAAGTGGTGAAAATGTCGGCCCTTGAAAATCGGCATAAATTTTGATAGTTGTTTAATTAAATAAACACATTGGTTGAACTAACTAGTTTTGTGTATTATAATAAGGTTTTGGCCGGTTAGTGATGAGGAACTTATTTTTTATTCAGATAAGATATGGTTCTTTTTAGATAATTTTTAGGTAGGAAGTCCGGCTTAGTTCTTTCTTTGTCTCCTTATTCTCCATCATTTTCGTGTATTTGCAACAAAGATCTCACTCACTCTCAAGTTTGAACACAAAATGAGTGTGTTATAAATTTGGTGGTGACGGTTGATTATTTTTTTTATTGAAAATTGAAATTGAATGGCATAGGATTTTTCCGAATAGAAAAATGTGACATATTATTTCATTCTTCCTAATAAAATTTGGGGTCTCTAATGTCACGATCTCATGTCCTGTAATAGAAGATTTTAGAATTTAAGTTCCACTAGAATGATGCATTAGGGCAGTAGGGCATGTATTGATCGATGAATGTGAAAAGTAGCATCAAAGTGATCACATAATTGAGTGTTTAATTAATTAGTACATATAGATTTATTTTGTATGCATAATTGTTTACACATAATATCCACATGTACTAAATTTACAAGTCAACGCGGCTTCGTTTTGGGGTGACAGTTGGCCACCGGACTTTAGGAATTGGTGCTTTGGTGTGGAGATATACCTCATCTGTGGAGAACCAAAGAAGAACGAAAAGGAAAAGTTACGGTGGAATAATATGTAAATTGTTTACTTCGGAGAGTAAAATAAATTCATTCTTTGTTCTAAGGAAAAATTATCGAAAAAATTAGTTTGAAAATAAATCCAATTTTTTTTCCTAGTGATTTAAAAATTATACTCCTTCCGTTCATGATTAAATATCACATATATAACCGTCACGAGTTTTAAGAAATCGTTTGACTTTATAAAATAAGTGAGTAGAAAAGGTGTAGAGCTACTTTTATGCATTAGCTTTATACTCCCTCCGTCCTCCATTAAGAGTCACACTTTTCCATTTCGGTCCGTCCCCAATTAAGAGTCACACTTCATTTTTACCATAAATAGTAAGTAGGTCCCACATTCCACTAACTCAATTCACTCACATTTTATTATAAAACCAATATAAAAAAATGGGTCTCACATTCCACTAACTTTTACAACCAACTTTTCTTTATATTTCTTAAAACTCGTGCCCGGTCAAAGAGTGACTCCTAATAGGGGACGGAGGGAGTAATAAAATAAAATGTCACTGAAATGTAAGATCTATTTACCAACAGTAAAAGTGAAATGAGACATTTAATAACGGACGGATGAATGTAATAACTTTTTGCATCAATTTACCTTTGTTTAAACACTTCCTACCCTTAAAAATAGTGTCTGCCATTTGGCCCGCCTTGCATAATTGGACCATGCATTTGGTCATTTGAGGAAGAAAACTGATATTGTTTGTTTTAAGTACAATTATACTATCAAATAAACTCTACAAAATTTTTACTTTAAATCACGAGCACTAACAAATTAAATATGACCAATATCATGATGACAAGAAAACAATTCAAGCTACATCAAACACAGCACATATCATGTCTTAAATATTCAAATTAAATATCTCAACTACAAAATTAACAAGAGAAATGCTATTTTGATGACTTTGTCGTCTTAGTCAATACTCAAGTTCTCCTCTTCTCGAGAAATAGAAAAAATCAGCTGGCATCGTAGAAAACGTCGCCATCATGCACTTCAATGTTCAACACATGGTTTTAGGAGCTAAAAACACTGCGATTTCAATCCCATGACAAAAAGATCCTTCACCAGAATCTTGACTTCGCCAACGAATCGATCTCTTCAGAGTTCTGTGGCACTGAATGGTTGGGCGTGTTGAATTGAGGGACGACTTGGTCATATCTCATAACGAACGGAGATGGCTTTGCCACGTACTAAAGAAATATGCATACTGCCTTAAAAATTTATAAAGTTTGGTCAAATTCTGACACATTGAGTGACTTTAGAGTTCAGCAGTTAAAATCATGAAATTTAGAATAGTTAGCAGTTATCCATAGCAAAAGTTTTAGATGAAATTGCATCTTGTATATTGTGGTTTATTTAAAAAAGAAAAAAGACATCATTTGGTTGAAAAATATCAATAATATTGCATCTAGACAACTGAAATTCTTCGGTATATACGAATTAGAATTTAACCAAATTGAATGGTTTTTGTGGTAATTTTCCCAAAAAAATCTTGGATGAGGCAGTTATATTAAAAAATATTTTGGTCCACAGATTAGTGTCGTATTTTGTGATTTTGCATCGGTCCAAAAAAACCTAGTGTCTCACTCTAATTGTAATATGCATATCTTAACACAATCAATCAAACCCGCATTCAACCAAATTAACAGCTGATCACAACCAAATGAGGCGATCAAACCTCACAAGAAACAGATTGGATACACAGATTACAAGTTACAACAAGAGTATATAGATCAAACCTAAAACAACAGATAACTATAGATCTACACAAGATATAGAGAACACAGTAAAGAAAACGGTATTAATAGGTAGAACACGAAGTCCCAGCCATCAAGAACTCACACAGAACACCTTAATATGTATCGCTTGATCCTTTGAATCTATCAGCACAAGGGGAAAAAGCCCTAGTAATCTCAAAAAATGACAAAACACAAGAATTCATGTTCACAGTTTGAGGTGTGATAATAAGCCAATTTTTTAGTAGTGAGAAAAGGAGAGCGAGCTAAAACCCGAAATCGATACCACCGGTTGAGAAAAACAATATTCCTTGGCGAGCCACCACCAAACCAAGCCGGAGCGCTCTCTCCCAAGCCGACTGCTGCCTCCGATCCATTTGTTCCATAAAGTAAAACACATCTCCAAAGCTGTAGCTAATGTCGAGACTCCCATATCGAGTCCCTGCCACCCAGTAGCTCATTTCATACACACCCCTAACCCAAAAGTCGAAAACACTCTCGATTGGTATTCGTACTTCGCCCAAACACTTGTCACCAAGTGTTCGGTCGCAGTAGAGCTTCACAACCACCTGTACCGCTCCTTGTTGTCCCGTGAACCCACCGGGAAATTCCAACGTGGATTTAGGCCTCCAACCGTGTCCACGTTGGTTTTCTTGGTGGTGCCTGTTTCTTCGTTGAGAGAAACCTTGGCGTACACTTTCATCTCGCCAAATCTTCGGACATTTTCGAGATTGTTGGCAGCAACAAGGTTTATTTGGAAATTTCTGAAGGGTTGCATTGTCTTCTTCACAAATATGCTACATACATTTATTTTTCCTCTTACATATAGGAGTATTGGAGTATATTTTTGTGGTTTACTAAAGACTTAGGTGTGCCAAATTTGACCAATTAATATCCAAATTATAGGAAAATTATGCAATTCTTCTCCACGAAGTTTAAATTTTTCACAATGATCTCAATTCTGTATGAAATGGTATCTTATGCTGATTTTTATAACTAAAACAACGTTGTTTGATTAAATTAAAAAAAAAAAAAAAAAGAAAGAGAAAAATACTTATTTTAATAAAAAAATCATTTTAAAAAGTATTATCAAAGATTGAGAAAAAAAAATCAAAAGTTTGTGATTAATATTTCCCTTTCAATATTATGCAACTAAGTAATGAAAATTATTCTAATATTTTAGATGATAAATAGAAGAAGAAAGTTCATGAATGAAGTGTAAAATGATTTTTTTTTATCATTTAAGTGAATTCACGACGATCTTACATTTTGAACATTTTTAAGTAATTTTATCTGAACTTTCCAAATTTATCAATTTTATTTCCACTCTTTAACAAATAAAAATTTGTTGAAATCTATGTCCGGTCAATGGACTTTGACCAATTATAATTTCAACGAGACATTTAATTTTGTGAAATTAAATGATATAGCGTCGATCTACGTTCGGAGTAGATGACCGTGGTATATTCATTTTCTCAAATCCGATTCCCGGTGAGTGAGAAATAATGGAATAAAGTTGTGCAAAATTGCAAACTAATTAAATGAGCTATTAGAGAAGCTATGAGAATAATTAAGAGAGTTAATTATCCAACATTAGAAGTTACAACCTTATTAATCAAGTATTTAATAAGAATGATTATTATATGTAATAATTATAGTGGACTAAGATGGGCTGTAGAGCCCACACGAGCGCACACGCGCCCCGCCGCGAGCCCGAGCCCGTGCTCGTGCTTGGTGCTTGGGTTCGACCCAAGGCTAGCGAGTCTAGTTCTTTTTAGACCACCACCGTCTCCACGTCAGCGAGCCAAGTGGGATGACACCTAGACGCGTCTAGATTCATCCTCTCAGCTCCAGCTTGTAACGCCTTGTAACAGTCGGCGGTTATGGTCTTGCAATGATGACAACCATCATGGCAGTTGACCCCTGCAGGCGGACTAAGCCTATAAATAGGCTAGTCATTCTAGCATTCTACACATCAGAAACTAGATTTCACGTAGCATTTGCATCATACGCCATCTCCTCTCTCTGCATTGTTTTTCTGTCGAAAGCTTTGCCCTCTCCTCTTTCCAGTTCGTTGGAGCTCTGCTGATAGCGGTGCTGCTTCATCAGAGACATAGCCGTTTTATCTTTGGGGACGAAACGTCAATCCGAAGAGCACTACCGGGGCGTATCTCGTCTTGCATAAAGAGGCCTCCTCGACTCGGCTAATTTTGTTCACGGTTTATTGTTTCAATTTCCGTTGTAATTTTGTTTCAGTTCTTTACTTTATGTATTCCTTATTTAGGTTGTATTACGCCCGGTTATCTCTTGTAATCCAGAATCCAACAAAATTACTACTATATCAATTTCATCACTGTAACGATATATGACATATGAGTATTATCTTGCTCCAAAAAATAAGTTATGAGAATATTAATAGTTCATTTTAATATTTGGTTTTTAGAAATAATTATTTAAAAGCGATAAATTAAATTGATATATGTTGAAAGATGAAAATAAAAATTATAAGCTGAACACGTTATAATCGATTAGATCATGATTTTTTTTTTAAATAAATAGGTTTAATACTTACCTATACCACATTTATACATCAAGAGTGTTAATAATTGTGTTGTTAGTTGTCGTCAACGAATATACTACTAGTATACAATTTTTCCTTTTTCAAAACTTCGTAGATTCCTTATAATAAATTTTTCTTTGCATTAATATTCTTTGTTTACCAGAAAATACCACAATATTGCTTCCACTAACTAAATATTCAGGTAATATTTTATTAAATATTTTGAATTTGTGATATTCTTTTCATACTCTTGATTGGACGGGTGAAATAATATTTGACTATTTAATAAGAAATATAACGTGCAAAAATAGCAATGGAATAAAGAAATAAATCCTAATATCTCCACCACACAAAACAATATCAATAGTGATAGATATCATAATCATAGGGACTATATCCATTTATTGGTGACTTATACTTATATCCATATGGAGGAATAGACAGCCGTTGACGAAGATTCGAATATAACTAGATTTCAATTAAATATGTAAGAATAAAGATAGACTCATATAAATTACTACATAAATATGACTGGAGAATGGAATTAAACTAGGTAGTAGTATATGTGAATCAAAATTTTAAGAATGCTTTTAAAGATTAGTACTCCCCTAAATTACTACATAAATATGATTGGAGAATGGAATTAAACTAGGTAGTAGTATATGTGAATCAAAATTTTAAGAATGCTTTTAAAGATTAGTACTCCCCTGTCCTACTTTAAGTGAAACATTTTTTTTTTATGAGATTTTATATAGTGTTATATTATGATTTATAGAAATAAATAAAATCTCAACAAATAAGACTACATGCACACAAATAAACAACCAAGCTAATTTAGAGTAATACTAAGTAGTAACCATGCAACCAACATACAAAATTGTTGATTCGAGTTCGACAGTTTTTTCAGTAGAAAAATAGACAAACCAAGCCATCAAACTCTTTTCTTGGGATCATGTCTATACCTCGTATCTTCAATCTTTAACCTTAAACATTCACTCCTCCCCCTTTTCAAGATCACTTCTTCTTTTGCGGTTATGGAAGACGAAGACGATGTTTTAGCAGTCGAAACATGTATATAGCAACAGCCTTTCTATATACATGTCATAACAAGAAATCTGATAATGAGGTGGAGTTTTGTGATTCCCATAGGCACCTGCATTCTGGCAATGGGTTCAAATATATGGAGCCTTTTCTCGTCGACTTCTTCACTCTAGGCACCATTATGCTCCTACGATCACTCTCTGCTAACATCGTCTCCATTTCGTCCTTGAAACCATCCCAACTGAAAAAACCATGAAATCTGTTTAGTCTGTGAATTCCTCATTGTCTTGGCAGCTGCTAAAATTCTATGAGTACCTAGTAGTCGTGTTCTGCAGTAAGACCACGAGCTTGGTTTTGTCGGGCATGATGGTCTTGGCGTGTCCGTTGTAGATGAATCTTCTTTGGCCCATCAGAAAATGAGGGAAGTTTCCACCTTGAGTGGTCACAAATACTTCACTGTACAAGCATAACATATAGTCCACAGCAGCCAGCCTCGAAGAATAGCCCTGCAAAGAGAAAGACGCGAGGCTTTTAACAAAATATTAACCCACATATGGGCAGTTCACAGATCATCAAGCAAAGATTTTTACCTTTATTGAAGCAAGTTCATCAGCAGTAGCAAGTGACCACTTTGTCTCGAGAAGAGGAAACATCTTTCGGAGAGGCTCTAAGTATCTCTCCTCCTTGTATATTCTACCCGATGCCAGATAAATGGGAGTGTTGTTCGAAAATCCCATGCCTCTCAACATCAAACCAACCTATGCTGACAACATGGTTGTGGGGGGTTTGTATCATTTAAATGTAATCATCTTCTCTACTCGTTCGTCTAAGAAAAGGTAAAGATATTCAAACTTGTCACAGAATTTAAAAGCGAAACCAACCTCCACTGGTGTCATTGGGCACTTTCCATTCACGCGGTTTAGGCCAGGCTCAGAAACCCGGTTTTTAAGCGTGAACTTTTTCCCCCAACCCCTTTTACGCGCTGCATCCATTTCTGATTTCTCTGTTTCTCCTTCGTCGTATTCACAGCATGAGAAAGCCACCATGTCCTACTTTGAAGGCCAATTGAAATGGTCAGGCTTGAGCTTTTTAACATGTCACTGAAACATAAGTAAATTCAATTGGAGTAAAGTTTACCTCTTCAAATCGGAGATGAACTGCAACATACTTCCCTCCAAAGCTCGAGCTCTTGTCAGTCATTCGATTGCCAATTACTTTTGCAAGATTCATTATGGTTGATGAGAACCTCAGGGATTTATAGTTTGCTAGGCATCTTAAAAACTGAATGTGTGGTGGAATGCTCGTTGCCAATCTGTTGGCAAAAGGTGAGATTCGGACAACCCTGCATCAAGGGCATAGCATGAGGTGAATACAAACGAAGCGACTTAAATAATGTAGACGGTGGCAGTAACAAAATATTTTAGTACCATAGTACCTTGTTTCTTGCAAGACGGGATAAACCTCATCCATGTAATAACGAGCAGACGCCCAAGCTGGGACTTTCATGCTTGGGATAGCACTGATGCTAAAATTGTAGTTTTCCATCAGTTCGTCTGGTAGGTCGTGAACCACTGTAACATAATCTTTTAGGGAGGATATGAAATGATCCTCGTCATAAATATCAGCGAACGTACTGTGAAGTACAAAAGAAGAGAGAAATGGTATAGTAAGTACAGAGGTGATGCACATTGTGCAGCAACACATACATGGTTCACTAAGAATATATCAGTTTCATCGGAAGAAAGATTTGTATTTCAAATGAAAAAATGTGACAGGAGCAGCTTCGTTAATCTATTTCTGATGTAGAACGCAACCAAGGTTTATTGCACATTGCTCACTCGAGTGTGCTTTTTTGAAAAGAAGAAGAAGAAGAAGAAGAAGAGGAGGCGTTATGAAAATACCTCGGGTCTTTCCAGACATTATGAACATCGAAGTGAGGGATCACAAGTGTAGCATTGAGCAGTCCAGCAACAGCCACTGCATTGCAAATCTGCAGGTGCAACAATGTAATATACCTAAGGCTCCAAGTAAAAGTGAACGTCTTTCATGAGAATCAACAATGCGTGTATATCCATCTAAGTTCAACAAGAATTGGCTATCTATATTTAGTTATTAGAGAAACATAGAAGTGAGAAAAGATTGTTAAAAATGGAGAAAGCAGCGTGAATATGTTAATCTTGTGAGTAAGTCCTGCATACAGAAGCCATTTTCCTCGAACACACCATTATGACAACCTTGAAACACGTTGAAATCGCCCGAAACTGTAACCATCTAGCTACCACTAAAATTTGCTCTTACAATATAGGAAATTGTTGATCACTTTCATTATAATGTTCACATATGAATGAGGAGGCCAAACCAGCCACAACAATTAGATTCAAGATTATGAAAATAAGCTGATTTGCATACCGATGAGCGTTGCTGGTTTAGGCCGCCATTAGCCTCTATCACCATATAGCGCTGAAGCGTAGGGGAGACTGATAAAACCAAAGAGAAAACACGAAATCAAATAAACATTAACATTGAATCCATCTCCAAATACCATTCACACATACACACCTGGTTGCTGATGAGCATTAGCATTCTGACAAAGCTTTTGCTCTTTCAGCTTTCTTCTATACCTCCATAGATTATCCAACTGCAACAATTGAATCTCTTAATTACTAACAAGTTTTGCAAATCAACATCAAGGAAATCCAATGCAATGGGAATCCTGGAATGTATGGCTTGAGCAACAAAGAGCAGTTTAATTAAGTGATCTATTAGCTGCATTTTAGAAGTATCATAACACATCAGTGAAAGATTCGATATTTAATATTCTTTTGACTTGTTCATTATAAAATTCACCTCTTTACTCTCTCACTCTTACAATAACAACTTCACAAATTCCGACTTCAAAATTTATGACATTCCCCAGTATGCTTCCAAATTCCAAGAATCTTGGGGCGTCCACCTTAAGCAAATAAGTTAAGCACCTAAGCTCCAAAGAAATGTTTTAAAAATTCCCAGCAAACTAAAGTAAACAGATTATATAAAATAAATGATTAAATAAACAAGTTTTTCCAGAAAAACTCCAAACTAAATGTTCTAACCCTTTTCAACTTGCCCAAATCAAGACTACAGAGATCTTCAAGAAACTCTACTCAAAATCCAAATGTTCTTTACCATAAAGTGAAAAAGCACTTCCACAGTAACTAGCAAAAAGTAGAAACATTTAAAAATCAAATCTTGAAACAAAATCAGAGCAAGAACAATGTAAGTATGAAAAAACCTCAACAGCGGAAGAGTTATCCGACTGAATTTCAGGCCAGAGCTTGAGGAAGAGCTCCTGGCTGCGGTAGAGTGAGCCCGGCGGCGGCGGCGGCGGAGGGTGCAGGAGGCTGAGCAGGGGACCGGCACAGGTGATCAGACCCGTGATGTAGAGAATTGTCAAGAAAAGAAGGTATCTTTTGTAGAATATTCCGGCGTAGAAGAAGCACACCACCCCTTTTTGTCGGTGCTTGCAGTGGAGGTGGAGCCTCCGCCGGCATCTGCTGCCAGTGGCGGCGGATTCAGTGGTGTACGTTAAAGCCATGCAATGTGTGTAGATCTCTCACTTCTCTCTCTAGAATTTTGTATGGTTTGCTGTTCATCATTGGTTGATTTGAATGGACTATTTATGGAGATGGAGAAGATGCTGTTTTCAATGCTTCAGCTAAACAGTGGAATTAAGTCAAATTAATTAGTTAATCAGTTATTTTTAAAACCTAGAATTAATCTTTATAAAGTGAAAAAACACAACCAGAATTAAATAGGCGCATGATTGGATTAGAGATTCTTGAAATTTCTTTTGTTTTCAGAGGTGGAGTTTTAATGCTTTATGATTTTATTACGGTCACGTGTTATATCTACGAAGGTCTATATCAATTATCAAGTTTTGGAATAATGAAAAAATTAGTAGTTAATAAATTTTGAGTATAATCATAAATTTCATATTCAAAGTTTAATGATGAAAAACAAGATATTTAGGATGTTTTTCTCTTGTCTTTGTTGGCCAGATGGGAATGATGTTTGGAATCAAGATTTTTGGAAGAGGGAGTTTGACCAAAAAATCTTTATTAATAAATGTGAAAATGTGGCCTTATTATTATTTGTCATATAATACATTTTGGCTGTGTTTGTTTGTCACCATCAAAATTTAATTAATATTCTAAAACTATGGGTCTTTTCCACTCACCACCCTTCGTTCAAAAAGTAAAAAGAAACAAAAATTATTATGCTTTGATTAGTGGTATCTTTAGGGAAAATATTAAATGATAGTATATTAATAATATTATGCCATTAATTCCACCCTGGTCATGGTCACGTCAAACTACTAAAATATTCAATTTTGGAAATGGAACATCTTAAGTCATGCAAATATAATAGTTACAGTCAGTTTCAATTTTGTTGAATTCATCAACATGTGCATTAGAGTGCCAAGAATCTAGTAACTCACCACCTTCTTAAGTTTTATTTTATTTATACTAGTACACGTTATGTGCACTAACAAAGTATCATACTAATAAAATTAAAATAGGATGTGAAACTATATGAGATTGTGACAACGGCGAAATTCACGGCGGAATTGCTAGATTTTCACTAAAAAAAATTGAACTTTTTGGTCACTTGATCCATTTTGTCACTTTATTTCCTTAACCAAACCATGGAGTCAAATAGCAAAGCCAGCTATACATAATTAAATATGAGTTATATTTCTTTTTCATCAAACTTTTTGAATAAATATGCCCCACATGCGCTTCTGGAAATGTAGAGTCGTTTCATACTAGGATCTTGATTTGTTAGTGATATAACCATTTATTGCTTTTAGAGATGTATTTTTGAATAATTTTGATATGATTAGGTGATGTTAGAGCACGTTGGTACGTTCACAATAAGCGTTGTTGTGCATGCTCCCTCTCCCTTGTTGCAAAAGGAGAAATAGTGAGTCCCACAACACATATACACTTTTAAGGACCACAAATCCTTTGTTTGATTCTTGATATTTTATGTGTTGGTTTTCATTTAATTCCACTTTTGTGGTTTCCAAAGGTGAATGGAATGTTGCAGAGTCCAATATTGGGGTATTCGGTATTTCGGTTTATTGAATTTAAGAATTTGCAAAAAAAATTAGCTTCACCTCCATTGTGGTTGGTTGTGAGCGTTGTACGTTTTATTGCCTCATAAGTGGAATAATGTAAAATAGTAGCACATGACCTGCTTTAATTTCCTCAAGTGGTGGAGATTTCATCCGAGTTTAGTTACTATAGAAATGAAAAAAAAAAAAGTGGATTCCCCAAAATACAACATACACTTTTGAAGTATCACTCTCTCAAGCAACTCAAATTATTCCAAGAAAAGGCACATGTAGACACACTAGATATATGCCATAAAAAAGCTACATCTACGCTAGCTCCGTCCTTTAAAAATAGCAACTTTTAAAACAACACAAGTTTTAATGCATAATTGATAAAATAAAATGGATATATTATAAAAATGTGATTGAAATATTGTTGGTGAAGAATAGGTCCATTAGAGAATTTTTTTTACCTAAAATAGAAAGTGTATAATTTTAAGGAACGGAGCATGATGGAAATAATTGTCAGTATTTTCTAAGGACGGATCATGTATTATCTTCTTGATTAAACATTTTTGGATTGTACTACCACCTTGATCTTTTTGTTATCACAAAAACCACTAGGGTGGAGGGTTAGGCAGGAGTACTACCACCGTGATCTCATCACACTTCCACCACTTTTCCGATGCCGATATTTTACCTTCATACCCGCTCGGGTGTATAAAAAACATCATCAATATCGACAAGAACTCTTTTCGAGTCGTGTCAAGAGGGTTGAGGAGAGGGAGCAATGTATTGTACTGAAGATATGACAGGATGTAGATTATTGTTCGTCTCTAACACAAAATATGAGGTTGAGATTCAAATCTAATTAATTTTTTTTCCAAACTTTTAGTACCAACCGACAAGGGTGTAGTAGTTGTGGACCTTCACCATGCATCAATGGCTTTAAATGGCAATTATTTAAGGCTTAAAAAGACTGGTATTCGTCACATGCATCAACCTTCTTACTCTTTCTACTTACTGTCCCTCCATCAACACAACTACTAGTCTCCTTTATTTCTTTCACAGGACATATGTGAAATGTTTTCTTGAACATGAATATTATAATAGGGTTTCACATCTTATAAGCAGAAACCATCACTTTTGGGGAAGACATCATAAAGGAACAAAAGAAAATACTCCATCCGTTCACAACAAATACTCCGGTCACTTTTATTAAACCCGTGTCACACCCCATTAGGCCTATTTTTGGGTTGCCGGAGCAGGTTACATTATTTGCAGAAACTTAGGTCAAGAATCAAGATATAACCTATCTGGAAATATCTATAAAGATCATGAAATCAGAATTAACTTGAGCAAAGCAAAAATAAGAGAAACATAAAAAAATACTACTACTACTGAAAAGCAGTGTTATTGGTTCATCAATTATCACGGAAGACAATCCTGAAATTAAACTCAAGATGTTTTCTATATCTGTTAAATAAGAGTTAAAGAACTGGAAATATCATCTTTTGCGCGCAAAAGAAAACAAAAGACTGGTCTGGAGAAAGCAACCTCCCAGTACTAGGTTTGAGGATTATGTCTATAGAGTACATATTGAAATGCATATAGGGGAAACCCATCTAAAACTTGAGCGCAAGCTTACATACAGGCACCGACTCTATCCCTGGGAATTAAGCGCAGTTCTGAGCCATGTTTAAGAAAGACATTTCCTGTGAAATCAGTTCACACAAGAAGAGTTAGGCGAAAACCATGCATCAACTCAACATATGTACACTATACACACGATATGATAAGCATATAAGTTAGGTCAACACTATGGTCAAAAGTAAATGGTTGGCTCTCACTTATATGCTATACTACCCCTCAATGTGGAATCAATGTGGGATTCATATCAATCCATCCCCTTTAGAACCATACGCCCACGGATGGCACATGCCGGGTAGCAAACCCATATACAAGGCCCACTATCCATTTGCTGCCCTTGGGCCCACATTTTTGGTGGCACCCATTCGGGTACACCTTCGGGTAGCCCCTTTCCATAGGGCGTTCGGATCCACGTTCATGCACCGAATTGATAAGCATATAAGGTAGGGAGCCCAAGCTTAGCCCAAAACCATGGTCAAATTTATACCACAACCAAATCATATAACTTAGGTGTCAAAATTAGCTAAGTTTGTCTGATCTCTGGATAGATGTATTAGTCGAAGCATGTAATCATTGTAAAGCAATTTGAACTTGGAAGAGTACAGCGGAATAGGTATAGTAGACATGTACTCAGTTGCTACTAAACAAACCCCACATACAATAGGTCATGCCTAAGGATAAGGAAACACATTATTGAGCCGGTATCAAGGTCTTTACAAAGCTGCAACTAATTACAGAAATATCTCCTATTTTAGGTTCAAAGAAGCCAAAACGGTGTTGGTAGGTCAGAACTCAGGTAAAAATAAAAAATGTTAAAACAGCATCGGTGAAAACAATAGATGCAAATGTCAAGAAATAACAACACCAGTTGCACCGATCTTAAGTGTGAAACAGAGGTCAAGAAACAAATCTTGCTCCATCATATTCATAAGGACGATAAATTGCAGCATAGAATCATAAGCTGATGCACAATATACGTTACTACATAGTCATTAAGAAGACAAATCTCCAATCACTCTAAAAATAATAAAACAGATCACACATAAAACAAATAGAGATTATATAACTAAATAAGCTAAATACTGAAATCAAAATTATGTACCTGCACTCTGCTGAGGATTGATTCCCACTCCATCTGCATAAACAACACCAATTAAACGTAAAGAAGAAAAAAACTCTTAAAATTCGAAAACACGCATGATAGGGAAGTAAAAGTCCAATAAGAGCGAATTTAACTTCTAAATAACTCTCTCTTTTTTGTTCTAAACAGTGATTTTTACTTGGGAACTACCAAAATATGCAATGATAGATTGATAAATCAAACTTAAAATTGCAGACAAATGCATAGTCAGTCCATATCTTAATCATCACCACCGAATACCATTCTCGCTACTTGAGGATTCAGCTGTCACAAACAAACTTGTACATTGACATGATCTGCTATTTATTAATCCTAGATTAAAAGTGGAGAGGGTGGGAATTAGAGTTCACAAAATATACAATTTTCAATTTCTATCGAAGCACTACAAACAAAAGAAGCTGAATTCGCCCATATCGAAAGCATGAAATAAGGAAAATCCATTAAATGCCTATAAAAACATACCGTTAGTGATGATGGCACTGGTTTGGGGAGGCACTTTGAATTCCTCGGCAGCGAATTTCAGAACTGCAGTAAAAGGGGCTGCCTCCGGTACGCTAAATCTATATTTTTTTTTTCAATTTTTACAGAAAAAATTAGATAATTACTGTAACAGATCATGATATAATCAACAGAAAATATTCAGCAAAACCTTACACTTTGAATGGGAGTTTCGGATCAGAGGTCAGTGTAACTTTGAACGACACCTTTCCGCCACCTCCGCCGCCGGCGCCACCGCTCGCCATCTCTTTCGTATTTAACCTTCTTTTTTCTTCTTACTCAATAATTTTAGCTGAATAAAGCTTTATTTTTGACAAGTTTAAGGCGAAATTTTTTTGAATATTTATTTATGGAATATCATCTGCTTGCTACATACGCGCAGGGGCATAATCCGGCCAGTAAGAAACTGCCACGTGTCCTGAATTATTTCGTAAAAATAAATAGAAAATATAATTAAAGTTTGCATTACTCATTAAGAACAAAGATAAATATATTAAATTGTTTTTAAGACTACGTATAAAATAAATGGAAAATGTAATTAAAGTTGGCATTACTTATTTAAGAACAAAGATATGTAATGTTCATAAATTTTAATTGAGTTGGATTATACTGCTACCAATTAATTATAATAAAAAAGGGAATGATATGAAAGACTTGTGACAAATTTACACATATTTTTAACTTGATTTTAAAATAATTATGCAATACTTTTTCTCAACTTTGTAATTATTTAATTTGAAAAGGTTAATATTTTCCTAAATTATTGCAAATGAAGTATGCAATATATTAATTTATTTTAAATTATTTAATGTTCATGAGTTAATTTTAATGTAAAATATCTTAAAAGTCCAAATTAAAAGTAAACTTTATATCACTCATTAATTTTGTTCTCTTCTGTTAATATAATCAATTCAGTGTAGTTCTTTAAATTTACAGTTTTACCCATGTGACAAAACTCAACCTAAAAAACATCAGTAAATTTTACAGTTTAGATAACAAACAAATCTACAAACTCCTGTCTTAAATCGCCGAAGCATGCTCTTGACATCATACATTTGGACCAAACATTTAAGTTTTGAAGACATACAATTTAAGTTGAAGTAGAGTATTAGTAGTATATTACATTGGCGTATTAAAAATAAGGATGCAAAAAAATCAACAAGAACATATACTACAAGATTGGAGTTGAGAGTCTGGTAGGCTCAGGCACCTTTCTGAGGCAATGTTTCGAAGGCAGATACAGTATTCTCGAACTTGACCCGGTGCAGTGGAGCGCCACTTTGCCTGATCGCGCAAGCTTGCTTGTCCTCTAATGGGCAGCGCGCTTTCAGCATTGAGAAAACATGGTTATTCAGTCTTCTTGCTTTCTTCATGGCTTCCAATAGGCCTTCGAAGCCCTTTCATCAAGGAACACCGGTCAGCAATCAGACAAATCATGTGTGTGTGTGTGTGTGTTTTGTGGGGCTGGATGAATCCGAGATAATGAAGGAGAAGAGGAAAGAAAGATATTCATACTTGGAGGAAGTGTGAATTCCTATTGGCTGATGTAGTTGATGCAACCTCAACCTCTGCAACGTTGAGGACTTGATGTGAGAAATCGAACAGCTCAAAATGCAACTGTTGGCCGAGCAAGTAAATTATTGTACAGCCACCCCAAGCAACTGAATCCCCTAGCATTCCGTGATGGCCTGGTTGTACTTGAACAGCTTCGTGTAGGTATTCCTGCAATTGATTAACACAGTGAGATGCAGCTACGATAAAGGAAGCAATTTGCATCTCGTAATTTTCCAGAATGAGTACAAGCCTCCCAATATCGAATATAATCATGTAATATCAGGAGAGGAAAGGATCATGTCTTCCAACTGTTCATACCGATGCTCCTGTGTTCTAAGATTTCCAGATTACAAAAAAACCTTATTCTTGAGTTGCTAATGTGATGCCAAAACATACCAAGTTGCAGATAATTGATGGCAAGTACGAAAATAAGAACCAAAAGAACTGTTTCTTACCATTTGGAGGCCACTATATATACGGTAGAAGTCCTTTGAAGTTGTAATATCCACAAATCCCGTCTTGGGAGCAACGCTCCATTTAGTACAATATTTATCTAACACTGCACTCGTAAAAGCAAGTGAATATTCCAGCACACTCCCGGCATTGATGTTTGACTTGTATAACAGGTCTGCATAAAAGTTTACAAACCAAATTATATAGAATCACAGAGAAAAAACAACAATGATATGATAATCAGGGAACCGAGAACGAAGATAGAACAAACTCGATAGCATCAAAGCTGTTGGGGAGCATTGTCTACTCTCATCTATTTCAATGTTCACATCTTATAATTCTGCCTTGAGGTGAATTAGAGCGTCCATTTGGCTTATATGTGTATGATAGATGAGCCATGTTAAAAATGTAGTAATAGGCTCCTGGCTTTCCTATCGAGTCAAAGGATAATATGCCATCATGATTATGCATCAGATGAAGATGATGAGGCGTAAACTGTATTATAAAGGATATTATGCTGAGTTCGAAAACTGAATGAGTTTAATGTGTTTTTCAGATCATGAAACTAATACTAGTTAGCATGCATTTTCCAATGGTTCGATAACCATCAGTACATCTGATACACAGTAAAGAAGATGAAGAGATCGAAAAGAAATAAATACCAGCAGCTTCTGCTTGTCGTGAAAGGACTCTGAACGATGATGAGTTTGGGAAGCTAGGGTTTGAAACACTTGTAACTGCTATCGATTTAAATAGGCTAATGATAGGGCTATCTTCGCCATCCTGGAATTGTATTGCTTGTCCCTCCGCACCGGGAGTTATACCCAGCCAAGGAGCGGTTTGCATGAATTGGCTAGTGTCTACTTCTCTCTGTCGGGTAAAGTGAAATTAAGAGTATAAGCTAGAAGCACCATCACCAAAATGATTTTCTGTATATAAACTATTTAAAGTATCTAAGTGCAAATGGACATTTTCATGTACATTGGGATTTTGCATAAAAAATTGCACTTGAATTAGAGCTGAATCAAGAAGGCCAAGGTCTAGGACATGAAGGTAAAGCATTGGCAAGAGTATTATAGATCTTCATATTTAGTCAATTAACCAATGATTGATCTTTTAGACGCTTCGTCATAATTCAGTAAATCTCCTGGATCTCGTTAAAAGAAATGGCCAAGTCCATAGAAACTCACCAGAACAATATCAAGCAGACTCATCCAGTACAAGATGCTTCCTATTTCCTTTATTCCACGAAGAGCCTCAAGTTTCAGTTCTGATTTCGACTGCCAGCAATTAAGATGTTCCTGAACAACCCTGACACAACCTAGAAAAATGACGAGAATGCCTACAAAGTAAGGGTCCATAACCTGAGAGAAAAATGACAAGAATATTTCCTACTTATCTAGCAGGGAGATTTCACAGAACCCAGAAATTTTAGATAGTTTTCAAAGACAAGAACGACATTTTTATTTCAAAACAAAATTGCTTTTCACTTTGCTTATTAACAAAGAAAATGTAGCAGCTTCTATAAATTCAATGGACCACTACAAAGAAAGCTCTTACTATCTTAATGTGAAGGAAAAGCATTATCCACAAGCTCTCGTCTGGATTATATTTATGAAGATATGAATTGTAAATGCAGAGGATAGCTTGTGAATGATGCTCGATACATCATGTACCTGATACACCGCCATCAAAAGGAAGCAGTCCTATAGATTTGGGTAGAACCTCTTGCAACCCGGTGATCATTGGTTCGAGAGATGTGATCTGCAAAATAAATTTAGAAATATCAAATGCGACTAACTTGTAGTAATAAATAAACAGAAGATGGCCCTGATGGTGGTAACAGAAGATTTTAATAATGGTATGTCTAACTCAACATTTACATGGTAAACTACTAGAAACCAATTACATCTTTTTAGTCATCAAGAGAGTTAGGCAAGACAGTGGTAGATAAAATTAAGAGTTTTTAAATCAAACTTATAACATAAGGCATATTAACTCTAATTGTCTAATCGAGAACAAACCAAGCATACATGAAATCGTGCCATTAAATCGAAGAAAATATTTTTTATGATTTCCTATCCAACATGAACAAAGAATTACTCCCTCCGTCCCATAAAAATATGGGCAGATGATATGGCACGGGAATTAACTCATTAAGACAAGTAAAATAAGAGAGGAGAGGAGAAGGGTAGTTAAAACTTAAGAGTGTTAGTGGATAGTGGGACCCCATAATTATTAGTGTTTTTAACGGTGGCATAAGTTGTAAATAACTTGATGTATAGGGGTCAGAAATTAGGATAACTTTCCATAAATGGAAATGCCCGTATTTTTATGGGACAGAGGGGGTATGAAGAAAAGTTTAAGGAGGATAAGACAAACCTTATTTGACACATGATCTAATAGTGCTCGGATAAGCCATGGTAATGATCTGGACCCCAGGAGTCTGACGATGGAGTGCATGTGAGGAATACCAAAAAATGCACTGTGCAATCGAGCAAAGCTCTGGTGTGCAGAATTTAGGTCCTTCGAGTCACAAGCACATGAAAGTGGAGTCAGTGAATAAGAAGAGGATAGTAGCACCAAACACACATAAAAGCAATACATCAGAAACCAAAAAATTGTGAAGAAACTTAGTGAAAAATGACAATCAGCTAAATTCCATAATTCATCCGTAGTCAAGCTAGATTTTGAAGGACAGCAAACAATTAACATGTATATGTGTGCGTGTATAAATACATGCATTACTAATAAATAAATATGTCACATTGATCACAAGTTTTATCAGGTTTATAGATTCTTGTAATTAAAACTGAAACGAAAGAACTCTATGAAACTAAAGTACCGTTTGACCTACTCTTTAAAATAACTTAAAACACGAGATATTATGATCATCGTGCACATGCTTCATGGAATTAGTTCATTTAGAGATTACATGGCAAGGAAATTGTTAATTGCTATAGGTTGAAATTTCTTACTTGGGTACCAAAGTAAAAGTTTGGCTTTGCCTGAGGAACTGATGGCTTTTGAACAGGGACAGGAGGCACTCTTGATGATCTAACGAAGCGCTGAGTTGTATTACACAGGATAAAGTTGGGTAAGAAGTCATTTTGCATCTCTGTCCAAATCTGAAAGTCCAGAAGTTACGCAAGCAATTTGTTAGAATTGCAGTATCGGGATGATCGGGCAAAAAAAAACAAAACAAGTGCTAATTCATGTAGTAGCGGTCACCAATTGAAACAATGGTCCGGTAATGTGCCACATGATATACATATTGGCACAATCATCAACCAGAATCAATGTAGTAGCATTCACCCCTTGCCATTTGGAGGATGGAAATGCTTGCAGTTACAATTGGTTACTTGATGAGTTTCAACGTCGCATAAATGTCGGAATCATGGAGAAATTTGAATATAATTTATTTGTTGGAGTTATGGAGAAATTTGAATTTAATTTATTTAACTATCTCTTAGCCAATAACCCATTGGCATGCTAAGTGATATATGCAATCGCACAAATTCCAACACTTCATATTGAAATGAATTAGAACTGTTAATACTATCTTAACATTCCAATATTTCAGATTGAGCATAAGATGTCAAATAAGAAACTCAATCATTCAAAATACTGCTCAGGCAGACAAAGTGAATCATGACTCATGAGACAACAAGGTGACAAATCCTTGAACAGAAGCAACAATGTTATTTGTTATAAATGGGAAACCTTCACCTGACACAATTTGATAGAAAGAGAATCTGGATGTTCTAAGCAAAATATAAGGAAAGAAGATTAGCGGAAAACAATAAGCACATAATTCTACCTGTGTTGCAAGCCTGCTAGAATAAGAAACAAGAGATACATTCTCTTGCATCTCACTCAACATGAGCGTAAATGAATCAAGAGTTAGATCTTTGCACAATAGTTCATGAGCAAGTTGCAAGACTTCAAGGAGCTTTTCCAATTCCTGAAATCGAGGTGGTTATTTAGAGAGGGAATTTAGCTAACACATGAAACGTTTTTCACCGAACACTCACCACAATAGCGCATATATCTTGAGACTCAAATCTATCAAAAAGAAATTCAATATTCTCCCGACACATTTTGTTTAGCCTTTCAGAGATCAAACTTCTCAAGTTGATGGTCCTTCCAAGCAACTGCTCACCATGGAAAATCAATTTTAGCATAAAGTACATACATAAAGGGGGACTCAAGTTTTCTATACGATGAAAACAATTGTAAAATATAACTGGCACTCTGGCAGAGAAACCAACCTCACACGAAAACCGAGAAGATAAACGGATCAGTTTAACAATAGAAAAGTAACATACTGACCAAAGAGGATACAACATATATTTTCCTACCTTCACTCTAGTAACTTTTAATAATGCAGAGAATCTCATAGGCTGAACTGAAAACTTCTCACCAATGTCCAAGGCAAACAGGAATGATGGGTCCAGCAGCTCACTTTGAAAATGAATAAGAAAATTCCATTAGATTTAATCTGTCCAGAAAGTATTATGTAAAAAGGTTGAGGCAAAAACCTTGCTGCCCAACTCTTGTAGTACGTGAAAATGGTGTCGCATAATTTTGCTATAAATATATCAAAGCAGTTGTCCACCTGAAAAAGGAAACAGAAGCCTTCTCTCTAAAGCATGCACATTCATGCAGAATATAGTTCATGAAAATACAGTACAAAACGCTTGAATGCAGTATAGCAACAGGTACAACTATATAAACATAACCCAGAACTCTTTACTTTGACGTGTTGTTTATATTTAGTTACCTCTGCTTCAATTTCATCGTAAAGGAATCGTTGCTTGAGAACTACAAGTGCGTGCTGAGAAGCATCATTATAGATGTCAAAGGGAATCAATACACTCTCAAGAAGACCAGCATTTTGAGACTCTATTACATGGTCCACCAGCATCCAAGGAAGGGAACATTCAATAGGAAACTGCAGGAAATTATGCATAGATTCTCTTAATATCCATGAGCAAAAAAGCACAAAAACAGAGTTGCTTCACAGCGGATTAGCTGGAATACAAGTAATATGCAAAAGATTGGAGACCGGCTTTGGGAACCATATGTTATAAATATTTAAGGACATATGTTAACATGATCACACAGAATGAAACATAGATTTAAACATGGGTGATTCACACAATAATTTGTATAGTTGATTTTAATGTGCAGAGACAATGACGATTAAGTTATTTAGGAGAATGTTGGGAAGTCATCTTCATCCACCACCAGTGTTATGGGTGCTTATACGAAGTACATGAACAATGTTACCAACCAATCCCCGGCTATAATTCTCCAAAATTTCCATCAGAATTTTACCTGAATAACCCTAGAAGATTCCAAATAGAATTCCCTGAACCATAAGAAACCAAGATCTGTCAAGTTTGCAATAGTCGCTGCAAAAACATAACAGTGGTTAGCCAAGTATAGCGAGGATATGCATGGTAAGTAATAGTGTTGTATGGTATAAAATGAGAGATATAATGCATGATGGTAAAGAAGGTTAAATGATTGAATTTTGACTTTCTTAAACCAGCAATATGTCTATTAAGGCCAAGATATTAACCAGGACATGCAGCAATGTCAATGCATAACTAGAAAATATATAATGTAATCACATCTACACATTTAGATTTTCTGAAAGACCACATTAAAGAAAAGCAGGAAGATGCTGTTATTTGGGATACATTAATGATGCTGAAAATAAGTTGTGTTTCACATAGAAAGATATAGAATGTCTAAACTTGATATTTTTCAGTTGTTCATGAAATGTTACAAGTAATAATAAGATTCCAATGCCATAAATATATGTTCCAATATGTTCCAGGAGATGAGAATTAATTGAACAGGACATGTTTAACAAAACCTGTATAATCTAATATATGCAAGAAAAACCCAAGCTTGTAGAAGAATGTTTCCAACTGCTTTAAATCATTGACAGGAATTTCAGAACCAGTATTGCCAAAAAGACCACCAGGCTTCCTCATGTTTCCACCTGACACCACCTCGTATATCAAGAATTGTAAACAGTGGATCTGGATTGGCAGGTGTAATGAGATGGAGAAAGTTCTGTGTTAGTTCATGGTCATAAAGTATTCAAAGAGGTAAAATTAAACAAGCAAGGATGGTTATGTCAAACAACCTCTACGCATGCATGGATAGAATGAACGAGTCATTTCATATACCTAAAGTTCTTAACTGATATGATAGCATGATACAAGGAAAAATGAATGAATCTATGCAGTTATTTTGATTACTCTAAACATGAAAATATGTTCTTCTGTCACAAAGCTCCATTTAGGTAAAGACTCATGTGAGTTGTGCAATATTCATCTGCAAACCAATGTAATAAGACATGAAAACACAAACCTGCGCAGCTGTAGGTGCTACTGGTCTTGGGTAAAAGAAGGCTCCTCTACTTTCTTCACCTCCATGCTGGAAACCTTGCATGTCAGAATCAGGTTTGCTTGTATTTGCCATCCAATCGGCTGAAAGGGTACGCATATCAGAAAGAATCCTGCAAATAACAAACTGATGAGACCAAAAACCTGCTAAATTTTTCATAATAAAGGTCTTCATGATGGCAAAATTTTGAAGTGAAACAAGGGAGCACTTTCAACATGCTATTGATTGATAATGAGGTTAAAAGTCACGAGTAACCAAAGCTTTTAGCAGTCTGACATTCCAAATTTACATATAAAATCAAGATCAGGAAATTTGTACCTAGAAAGATCTTTCTTCTTACGGAAGGTAGTCCGCAGCATAGTGGCAAGTATATTTTGCACAAAATCTTGGACCTCAGCATGAACAGTTTCCCACAAGGCATCTGCCACTAGTGTGTCAGACTTCTGCATTAATGACCCAATTCCCTTGATGTAGCTCACAAGTTCTACCATGGCTTTTCTTTCCTCAGCACTATAATTATATCTTACCACCTACAGCACAATTAAGCACTTATGTTTGAGAAATTATTGGATTTCAAAGGAAAAGGTTCAGGTTTCATTTCTTCAGGTTCTACTAACTTATGCCAACAAAAGTTACATACAGGTGTGGACTCTGTAGATCCTAATGATGTGAGTGCGTAAACCAATGTTGTATTTCTAGCTTACGGATAGAAGAAACAATGATATGCAACCTGAATTTCTTTCAGATGAACAAAAAAGAAATGTCAAGTAAGACCTTCTCGTAGTCAGAAAAAGATGATGGCTCATGCAACTCTGTGGAAACAGGCTCCTTGCATGGTCGTGAAAATTTCCATGCACACTGTTCCCAAATACGTGCACTCCATCTACTTAGGAGTTGAAAACCTTCAACAACCATATCATAGACATTTCCTTTGACTTCCTTTGCAAACTCCACATCTGCACCATCCATTGTTTTTAATAGAGCAAGCTGCAAAGAGGAATTAAACAAAAATTAGCATGACATAAATAAGAGAAGACCAAAATGCACTTAAATCAATTACTGAAGGAGAGGGGATGGGGGTGGGGGTTGGGGTAGGTTCGCTTGCATGTGTGCGTGTGTGAAAGAGAGAGAGCACCTGATTCAAGGCAGAAGCAAAACGAATGGAGAAGTCATCATGTTCCGCACGAACTGCCCCAATGTGGTTGATGATTAAAAAGTGACGCTGATAAGTAAATGAAGTCAAGGGAATATTACTCATGTCGCTAGTGAACATATGTATCCCTATAAATCATTTTTCTGGAAAAGAGTGCATGACTCCCATAAAAGAAGAAATTATACTGTTAAACAACATATCAGTCTTATAAAAATCTATACACAATTTCAAGGATATTCTTGTGCTTCACGAGGTGGCAGCTCATGGGGTGAATGAAGAGTGAGAAACCGAGTTTGAGCCGAAAATTTTGGGAAGTATGTTGACAACTCTTTTAGTATCGCAGCTGGAGAAAGATGAAGATCTGGAAATGCAGGGATGACAGGATCATTCTGCATAAATATGGATTGATTCATTACAATCGTATACCAACGAACTGGAAAGGTGATAGGTAACACCTGCAGACAACTGATATGTGGATAGTTTTGTACCTTAAATATATTGACCAATCTGTTGATTTTTACCCTCTTGTACAGAGACTCGCTATCTTTTTCTGATGAAGCTGCCAATACAACAAGAACAGGCAACACACGGAGAAGGATGTGGCGCTCTGGAAAGAGAAGGGCGAAATTTAACTCCAGTGACTCAACAGCAAAAACTATGAGAACTTGGAGGATGTCTTCAACACTGTTGCAAGTTAAGGGGTTCACAAAGCATATGTAGGCAAACAATATATAATCTTGAGGAAAAACTGGAGTAAAGTACTCCCTAGTCCCTCCGTCCAATAATAGATGTCACACTTCCTTTTTAGTTTGTCTCACAAAAGATGTCATATTTCCCTTTTTGGAAAAAGCTTCCTCTCACATTAATATAAATATATTATTTTCTCTCTCCACCTAACACACAAAACAACATCTCCTAAAATCTCGTGCCATTCCTTAAGTGTGCCATCTATTATGGGACGGAGGGAGTACTATTTTTGTCCTAAACATATGGCCGAAATATGAAGTTGGTCCAGAACATTCACTTTTTGAAAATCGAGTCCTAAACAAATGAAATCGTCGTCGGATCGGTCCTTTTTTACGGTTCCGTCAAAAACTAACGAGGATATAGCAAATGGCTTTAACGAGGAACTGCTTTAGTATATTTGAAAAAAAGAAAAAAAGATGGTCCTTTTTTCAAATACAGTTCTTATGTGAAAGAAAAAAGATGTGGAGTATGCATAGTTGGCAGTGACTCAAGCTATATATGTTAGGAGTAACTTAAAACAGTAAGTGTGAAGATATGTTAACAAGAAAATAATCAAATATTGACATGAAGGATACTTGTTGACCCTGAACATCTCAACGTGCAAATTCAACAAAATTGCCCACCTCGTACTGAGAAAAATCTGTCAAGATACATAATATTGTACGTATTATTTATATTAAAAAAAAAACAAGTTTCTCAAATAAAGTTCATCAGAGCAAAACAACATTTTTTCACAATATTCAAGAAAAAACACAAGACAATGAAGAGTGGATCTCTCACCTGTAAGTCATCCAGCTCTTCCCTCATTGAATCAGTATCTTGCCACTGCACACTAACTTGTGTAAATGTCCTGATCATTAAATACAAATGCATGTTTAGCAGCTTCAACTGAATCAACTCTAGTGAAAGTTATGAAGATATATATAAACCCATGAAAGAGTATACTGAAGAACAAAATCAGTGGAAAGAGAATACTGAAAAGAGAATCTGGCAATATAGTAAACTAAGAACTCAAGCTAAAGCAAGATTACAGCTTAAGTGTAGCACTTATTATAATGAATTAGCTTAGCAGACGATTCCCCATCACAGCTCATTCAAAAATTAGCGATATCTGTTTTCTTTTATCCCAGTTAATGCAATGCACATTAACAACCAACCTAGTGTGTGTATTGTCAAGTCTTTCTTTCTTTCTCTCTTTCTTTCTTTCATTCTTTTTCGTTCCAAATTATATGATCCCCGTGTTAGATAATTATATATGTGAGTAAGAAACATACATAATTTAATTAGCAATGTCACCATCCAGACAACTGGATCTAAATCAAGAACCGTGACAAATTATGTTCTCAAACAAGTATTTAAAACAGGATCTAAATGTAAGAGAATAGTGACTGATGTATAGGGCAACTCACTTCAACAAAATTTCATGAATAAAAAATACTACTCCTATAAAAAATGGATGAAACTAAAGCACTGTTTACATAAGATAATAAGTTATTTTCCCGTTAATATTGCACAATAACTTTACTCCTGTATGATAACTGCAGCACAGAAAATGTAAATACTTCCAGATACCAGAATTGAGAATCAGTAAATAAACTGAAAAGCATAAAATTTACATTTTTCCATTGAATAATGCATGGTATACCTTTTGTACCAAGAGAAGTCATTAGGAATGCTAGCCTTTGCATTTTTTAGATGATCAAGTTGGACCAACACATCTAGTAACTTCAGCATTGACCTGCAATGAATCATGCAATTAGCTAACTACCTTTCCAGCTAAGGTATAATGTTCAAGATATAGAAAAAGGTTGAGTTTTTTCAATATCTGATGTCAACAAGCTACAGTAACAGGAATATGAGGAACTGGTTGAATTGCTAGATGTTAATCGCAATAGAGAATTCAATTTTTATAACAACACCTAAAGAAGCATTACTTTACTGAGATTTGTCACATAAAAGAGGAATGTTCAAATTATCATTGGTCAACCTAGTTAAACACCAACCTTAGTAGAGTAACAGGAAAGGAATTTACTTCAGAAAATAAATCTGACATATGAAACAGGTGATATAACGTTGAATAGCTTAAATTTCCCATTTTTAAGCAAATTGCTATTACACATGATGTATAAGTAAAACTGACCAAATATTAAAACTTGATAAGGAAATAAATGATGTCATCAACAAACCAGAGATGAGTTATGGTAGGACCATTGATGCGCCGTTCTGGCCTAGAGAAACGTTGCATATCAGCTGCTAGCTGTATGAAGATAAATTATCTTCATGTTCCAAAGAAGAACTAAAACTATGAAAAGAAAATAGGTGGCAATTTATAATCATACTTTCGAGGAAGCTGATGCTTGCCATCGCTGAATTTCGCGCAAACGGCTCATCTCTAGGTCTAAAACTTGGTAAGTTTCCAGATACAAGTTGGCCTGACTTTGCTTCATAGAATCTGGGAGCTGCCATGAGTGCACTTAAAATTATTATGCCATAAGGTAAAACATGAAGAGCAAGAGCACATTCTTTTATAGTATGACTTAAAGGTGGCACACACTAGTTTTCTGTATCAGACCCATGTAAACATAAGTTACCTACGGAACTACAGAGCTCATTCAAATCATTTATCCTACTTGAGCCTCTCTCATCCATTATAGCATATATAAAATGAAAAACAGAAGTAAAATAGGAATCAAAAGGATAATGTAATTCAATTCTTAGCTTCATATGATGCTCAAAATGTGTAAGAACAACAATTAATTTCCTTTTTCTTGCCTTTATTAGGTAAGATTTTGTAAGATAAGTCTTGTAGATCTTAAACGTGATTTACAGCCAATGTGAAAGCATGACTGAAAAATAGAAGTAGTTTAGAGGTCAAAGGTGATTCAAATTGACCTGTGGAAGGGCTTTAACACAACTCCGATATGTATAAAGCACTGAACCCATTTCCTTGCCTTCTCGGACAAGCAAATTCTGCAACCATTGACAAAAGTTACCAGTTGATAGTCATGAAAAACCAATCACAGAGTGGAAAACGCAAGAACAAAGTCTGATTGCATTCACAAAGTCTAAGCCTCTAAGGGAAAGATAAATCATACTGAGAATTATAGAATTATTCAACAAAGAGAATATACAACGGTAAATTGACATACCAGCTGATTAATGGCTTTCGTGTCCTCGGATAAAGATAAGCGATAGGCGGAAACATCACTATATTCTGCAATCAGAACGCGGAAATGAAAGATTGAAAGGTACCACTTGTTAAGTATGGCTTTGATTGCAAAAACATGCAAAAAGTTTGGAACAAGATTTGCAAAAAAAAATAGATGTAGATAGGATACAGGATTTGCAAAAACCCTTTAGATGATCCAAGAAAGTTCTTACTGAGGACATATTCATTTGGCTCCATTTTCTCAGTGAAAGAAGTAAGAACTGAATTTATCTTAATTTAAGTTTTTACTAACCAAACAGATTGAAATTGTTGATTGAATATATTCAAGGGTACCTTTTTCACACTAAAAAGACAAAGCAGCATTCACCTACTTGATCTATTTATGTCTAGATCATCTTGGAACTAGCTTGGAGCTTTTAATCAACAAACTAAGTCTGTGTGTCAGAAGAAAATCTTTAAACCAATTCGTACAAGAATTAAATTTAGCCAACCCCTGGTTCTGTCCGAAGCGGCAGCCCATTTATAACCCAAGTTCCAACTATTAGCTTATAGAAAATACTTGAAACCACAAAAATAATTATGCTGCTCTACATTGTGTACCACCTATCTAGGCATGATTATGAAGTTCTTCTCAGATATTTGGTGTCTTCTGCAATTCATGAGCTGAAGTTCTGCATGAAATCAAGTTGACACAAACACCTAAATTCATTAAAATATGCTTTTGTGAGGCAAACTGTGCGCCATAACAAGGAATGTCTTGCTTTCCCTTTCGCTTAACAGTTCCCATTCAATTAACATGAATTTAACAAAGAAAACACAAAACCATTTAGCATAGAAGTTCACAAAAACATCTAACTGTAGCACACATGCCTTTAAGGAAACAAAAACTTGATAGTATCATAGAACTTACCAATTGGACTAATAGTTGCACCTCTCTCAGTTGACACCCAAAATCCAGGTCCTTGAATTTCTGGTTGATCGTCCTAAACCAAATTGAAGTTCCCATTTGCTTAATTATCCACAGAAATCAACAATTAAAGCAAAAACAACGGTATAATAACTGAATTTGCAATTACCTCCAATGAAAATGTGGACAGCGCAGCAATGGCTTCCTCTACTGGGACTGCCATGAGAGATCTGGCAGAGGACCGAAACTTTCCGAGCTATTCTAAATGCTGAGCAGAAGAAATGCAGCTTCAATAACCAAGTCTCTCAGCACTCTACCTGTAGTGGGATGCAATTACACAATTTGGTGAGTGTACTGCTGTTAAAGCGTAGAGTACAATCAGTCAATCCGGTAGTCTAGTTTCAGTTTCGGAATTTTAGGTTGCTCAGATTTTAAGTTAGAATGATTATTATGCCATTTTTTTTCTTGAATTTTAAGCATTCCGTGTTATTATTAAATGTTTTTATCGTACCAAAATAGCAAAATGACTTTATTACTTTAGAACGTAAGATATAATAATTTTTGAGTGAAAAATTTAGTACTCCTTTAAATGCAAGAACAAAAATGTACTCCATAAATATGTAGTTATAATGTTTAAACATGATGGCATCTCGATTCATTCTATGTAACCTTGACATTTTATATAAGTAGTTTCTTCACCTTTGCTTGATTGCAGCTTGAATTTCTGAAAAAATAATCTTAAAGATTCTCATTCATAACTTGCTTTGTTTGGGTTGTTCTGTGAACCGACCCGGAAAGTCCGACCCGGCTGAAATTAGAAGTCAAATTGCCAATCTCTCTCCTCTCTGTCTCTCTCTCTCTCAAGTCTCAAGCCTGTCCCCTACCTCTCATTAGCTCCTGGCTCAACTTCACCACCGGCCACCAGTTTTCGGAAGGTAAGCTGTTATACACACAGTCTCTCACACATTACGCAAACAGTCTGTGCTACTAATTTATCCACGATTGTATAATGGGTGAGAATTTGGCTTGTGTTTTTTATACGTATAGTGAAAAAAACTCCAAAAAAAACTTGTTTATCCTTGAAATTGTACAGAAGCTTGTGAATTTCGTTGCTACAGATGAATAAAACTGATGCATACCCGCTAAAGTTTGAATCTTTTTTCTTTTCTAATCTTTAATTCTTGAAATTGAGTTACATGCTGCCTTTTAATAAGTTTTTGAATTTGATATTCATTTGCTTAGTTCATCACTGGATTGAATTGTAACAAAATTTGAAAAATTGGTGTCTTAATGCTCATTAGGTGACTGGATGGCAATCATACCTTGTGGAAATACATGGGTGACCCGGTGGGGAGTTCAGCCTCAGTGCATACTAAGACCCTCTACTACCAACAGATTATTGCCATCCTCGAATTGGTACTATTTTCTCCAACTAAATTGTTTGAAATGTTTGCATTTGCTTATTTTGGACCCTCTTGATCTTTATTTTGCATGGCTTCAACATTGACTCAATGACTCTTTGCATATTTCGTTTTGTATGTTACATTGCACTTTGTTAGTGCCTTATTTGTTGATGTTCAGCTATGCGATTACAGCTTGTAGTGAGCTTTTGGTTTGTTTGTTTTTTTGTTTTTTTTTGTTGCTGCGCTGGCGGGTGTCTTTTTGTAGTTTCATGTTGAAGATTTGCTGCAAACTTGACATAATTATTTGGTGCGAACAAATCATGATTAAACTAGAATGTAAATATTAGTGTGGCTCAAACCTAAATTAACCTTTACCTACTATAAGATTGGAGAAATGGTATGATTTAGAAGATAATTTATATCTTTAGTTAGGTACAAGATGCGCTTTTGGTTTGTTTTTTTTGTTGCTGTGATGCTGGGTGTCTTTTTGTAGTTACATGGTGAACATTTGTTGCAAACTTGACATAATTATTTGATGCGAACAAATCATGTTTAATCTAGAATGTAGGATCCCAGTTTGCCTCATATCTTAATTAACCTTCACCTACTATAAGATCGCAGAAATGGTATAATTTTTTAAGAAAAATTCTATCTTTATTTAGGTACAAGATGTGCTTGGATGTGTTTTATGATTGGTTGATCCTGTACACATTACATTAGACGAACTCAACGAACATGTGGGTTCAAATGGACAGTTGTATTATTTCAACTCATTATTCCTGAATGGGGATCCGTTATCTGAGTCGCTGACTACTTTTCACTAAATACAAAATCTAAACCCTTCGACCCAAGGCATTGCTCTGTCGAAGTGGACCCCACTGTAACATATTTCCTTCAGATTTTCTAGATCATATTGCCCATATTGGTAGCATCTACTCAATAGTGATCTCCATGCTATATTACTTCTGCAGCAAATGAGTGTAACTGGCACTAAAACGTTATGAATTTGTCCTCTGTCAAATAAGGAATTTGGGAGCCATCTAACTAGGAAAATTTTCTAAATGGATAATTGAAGAACAAGTATATCTGGACTTCACTAATTTGATGAACTGAATGGTGCTAGATGATAACGATGTATTTTTTGTAACCTCCAACTAGTTTTACCATTTCTTCATTTGTCTTACCATTAGGTTGTCTCAGACTTAATCAAGGCCCAACCCTAGGCATAACTGGAATGAAGGAACTAGCATTATTCAATATTTTGTTGGGTCTGACTCTTCATATTTATGATGTATGCAAAGTTGCAAACAAATTCAGAGTAACTAAAGTGTACTAGTTAATTTTAACTGAGCGCTTTAAGCCTTTGAAATAAATATTCACCAAAAATGTAACGAATGCACACACTTCATTACGCCAATGGTGCAGCTTCATTTATTATTGGTGTTAACTTTTGGAATTATATATCCTAGTTAGCATTATAGACTTATTATAGCTTTGTTTTCTGTTACAATTGGTTTCAATTCAAGAACTAACATATATTTGTCGTATATTTAAAGTTAAATTAAAGAAATGGCTGGGGGTGGTTGTTGAAAGACAACACGATGTCGTTTTTGGTGGTATAATTGAAATGGTTTACAATGCCAGGTCATTACTTTATGGGGAATTTGGCAACCGTTTGTAACGAGTCTCATCCATTTCGTATTCGTGTTATTTTTATTTATAAAGAATCAATGATCAAATAAAACACATGCACACACGTACCTGGAGCCATCTTATTTATTGAGGAGGCCTGGCACCTAGAATGGGTACCTGAGTGAAAAGGGGCACGCCAGGGGCCGCCTAGTGCCTTGATGGTGGCCGTTTAAATGTCATGATCTTTCTCAATTTTTAGCTGTGCCGAAATCTTGGTCACAAAAGTGGTTTTTGGACTGTTTACAGAACTATGGTTATATGGTTCGCTTTCCATTTTCCTTTTAGTTAAAAATGTTACTTCCTAAAACTTGAGTACCCATTTTGTATGGAATGATATTTGTTTGCACATAGTCAATTAAATATTCCTCTTGTTTGGAGTCTGGCAAAGAGATAGTACAGGCTTTTCTCCTCTGTAATTTTCTCTCTCTGAAATGAACATTATTTATATTGTATTTGAACTTTCAGTGTTTGATGCATTTACTTAAACCTCATTCATTGAATTTCCTCTTTTGCAGTAAATCAAGTGGGAATAGGTCACTGGCATCACAATGTTCAGCCTTTTATTCTCAAGAATCTTTGCGTGCACTTTCCAATTCCGGGTCATACAATAGTACATGTCGGAGAAGAGGAGCTAGGCTGATTGTTAGAGCTGAGAGAGTGAGATTATTACATCTTTTTTGCCATTAACTGCTGTTGTAGAGAACTAATTGCCTCCCCCCCACCCATTCCTAAAAGAGTAAAGAAGAATAGCACACACACACACACACACTTGTTTAAAAGAAACATAAAATACATTCTTATAGCTGCCCATCTTCTTAGTTAAAGACCCTTCAAGTGCTCTGTAATAGCTTTATGGCATAATATCTCTTTATACAGGACACAAATATGAACAGATCTTCTGTCCTTGATTCTTTTTCTCAATGTTTGGAAATAATACAAACTATTTTTCCTGCACAGGATTACTACTCTGTGCTTGGTGTTTCGAAAAATTCGAGCAAGTCCGAAATCAAAAGTGGTAAGTCTTACTCACACTTATTATTCGCGAGCATTGACCGTTGGATCTTGGATGAGTTGCTGAGAGTTTCACATGCTATAACCATTGTAGTATAACTTCAACTAATCATCGCGGATTTCCTAAGTCATTTTATTATGTGGTTGTGTTTCCTCCCAATTAGTACAAATACGATTCCTCTAATTATTATTTTGTTTTCAGCATATCGAAAGCTGGCCAGGAGCTACCATCCTGATGTGAACAAGTAAGTTATAATATCATCTTTTTGTTGGACTACCATGTCAGTTTTTTTCTGGTTGGCTTTATTTTTTTCTCATAGGTATGTTGTAGCTGGAAGTTGTGGTCTCACCGAAGCTTGGATTTGATTTGTTTAGCACAATAGTTGATAAATATGTTAGATGAAAAAATGGAACTGGCTTCTTCACATACAAACCGTATTTAGGTGCTGCTTAGACTGGTTCGACTGACCTTGACTACCAATAATTCTTTCATGCTTAAAACCATCCTGTTGGGAGAAAATTACTGTTTATTCCATGTAATTCCCAGTACTATTTCATGAGCTGTTATGCTAAACAGAGATTCAGTAAATAACTTGCTAAGAAACGAATACATTATTTTATATTGCTGAACTATCTAATTATAACTTCAGGGAAGCTGGAGCAGAAGAAAAATTCAAGGAAATCAGCAATGCTTACGAGGTATAAAAATGCGTATGCTTTTGACTGCTTACTAACTAATGCGCTTGCTATTATTAGCTCTTAGAATTTGATAATTCAATGATGATGTGTTATTACAGGTTTTGTCAGATGATGAGAAGCGTTCTATTTACGACAGATATGGGGAGGCAGGACTTAAAGGTGCTGGCGCTGGCATGGGAGTAAGTCTTTTTGCTACAATTGGAGTGGAGCCTTAAAAAGATCACACGGTTCGTGTCTTATTGTCGATATAAAAAACATTCTAACATATGTTTTTGCTGCTACAGGATTTCAGCAACCCATTTGATCTATTTGAGTCATTGTTTGAGGGAATGGGTGGTATGGGTGGTGGCATGGGCATGGGAGGAAGAGGCTCTCGTAACCGGGCCACAGAGGGTGAAGACCAGGTTTACAATCTGGTCTTAAACTTCAAAGAAGCTGTGTTTGGTGTCGAGAAGGAGATTGAAATAACTCGTCTTGAGACCTGCAGCACCTGTGATGGATCGGGGGCAAAACCAGGTACAAAGGCATCTAAATGCAGCACGTGTGGTGGTCAAGGGCAAGTCGTCTCCTCGGCAAGGACCCCTCTAGGTGTCTTCCAACAGGTTATGGCATGTTCCACCTGTGGTGGCACTGGAGAAATCTCCACCCCTTGCAATACATGTGGTGGAGATGGCCGGGTTAGGAAGTCGAAGCGCATCAGCTTAAAAGTTCCTGCCGGAGTAGATTCTGGCAGTCGCCTGAGGGTCCGGTCTGAAGGAAACGCTGGACGGAGAGGGGGGCCACCTGGAGACCTTTTTGTTCTCATAGAAGTTCTTGCTGATTCTGTCCTGAGACGAGACGACACGAACATCCTCTACACATGTAAGGTTTCTTACATAGACGCCATCTTAGGAACAACGACAAAGGTGCCCACAGTAGATGGGACGGTAGACCTCAAGATTCCAGCCGGCACACAGCCAGGTACGACTCTGGTTATGGCGGGAAAAGGTGTACCATTTCTGAACAAGAACAATATGAGGGGTGATCAGCTGGTTAAAGTGCAAGTAGAGATCCCAAAACGTCTAACCGGGGAAGAGCGGAAGCTCATTGAAGAACTGGCCGACCTCAACAAGGTGAAGGCTACCAACAGCAGGAGATAGTTGGGGGTTGCTTCTGCTCCACCCTGCGACCGGATCTCGTCCCTAAACTATGCTCGTTGATGCTGCGTTTCCATCGGAATCCACATCTGCACGTTCCTGAATGCAGATTGGAATTCTAGTGTTGATCAATTTTGTGTCGTGCTACTACATTTATACATAAGAAATCAGGTGAATATAGTGAGATCAGATTGTATTGTTTGTGGAAATAGACTATCACCATTATTTATTGTAGCATCGTATGATCCTACAGTCTGCAGAAATTGCTGATTGGTTAACATGTTCTTCATCTCTTGTTACATCTTTTTATCTTCCAGTTTTTATCTTCTTGATTCTTTAATAGGACTTTTTCCCCTTGATGTAGTGAATTTGTGAATCGTCTAAATTAATCCCGATAAGAGTGATGTTAATACATAAATAAAAAACTACAGCTTATACATTGCATACAATAACTACAGCTTATACATTGCATACATTGCAAATTAATCCCGATAAGAGGTAGGATTTTTTTGTTTGACAGTTGTAATTGGAAGTAGTTTACTTGGAACTTTTTTGCTTTCGTTACACCAATAATATTATTTGATTAATAGAAAATCAATGAGATAATCATTAGGTAAAAATATTTCTGGAATTTTTGGCTTCAAGTTGTACTATATCCTAATTTTGTGATGATGGTAAAAGTAGCACATCAAACACCGTAGGTCCACTACGATACTGTAACTTCTCTATAAATTTTCTGTTACTATAAAATTAGGTCCAATTACAATTACTATATATAGTTGTTCAAGACCCACAAATAATTCCGGTTAGGGGTCAGAATTTCTGTCGTTCTTGAATTTAATCATTTCTTGCTCACAACTTAAAATATTGTGATTTGGTGTTTCATTTTTTTAAGATTTTGCATTAATTGGCAAAATAAGACTTCGCATGAAATGCTCTAGTTTAATCAAAGTTATCATCAACAATAATGCTCTAGGGATGGATTTCCATCCCTAGATGAGTTATCACCCCTACCAAACATGTCATAATTTCTTGTGCGTTATTCTTTGTCATACTTAAGCAAGCTAAGGCACAAAGGAAGCGGTGCTTAGGCCATCCACAATGTGTACTTAGAGGATAAGCACTTGTCGGCGTGCTTAAGACATGCTAAGCAACACCGTCGCGAATGTTCTTATTTACTTTATTCTCTTCTAACTTTATTCTTTTAAACATCAATTTTTAAAACTTGTTTTAAGTTGGGAAGAAGGGAGTGGTCCAATACAAGAGATAACGGAGGAAAATATAATACATCCCTTAAATTACTCTAATTGCTAGTATTAAGTTAAGATGTGCGTACATTATTTTATTTATTTATCTAATCGACGTGCTAACTTTTTTCAAATGTCCAACCCCCAACCTGTTGATCATGATTAGCAGAACTTCATTTCGGGGACCAAAAGCAGAAATCAATGCATAAAATAATTCGAAAAAAAACACATACAAATTACAAAATACTTTTTCCTACTAAAAATCCAAGCAAAGTAGCTTTTAATTAGATCCCCTTTTGTGAATCCAGTTGGCACACGTGCGGCCTTAATCATGATTACCACTAAACCCTATCCCCTATGCTATCATTGTCTCCATATCTCCGCCTAATTATACTCAATTCACACATTGATTCCCTTAATAAATTCAAATAAAATAAATATTTTTCACCCTTTACATATATTCGAAATTATTGTTTCATGCCTTTTATACTTTTTGCTAATTAGTGGTATAAAACATTGGGCTGCTTTTTTCTTTAGAAAAAGTTATCATCTGTGGGCCATCCCGCTCGTGCGAACATGGGGTGAGGCCCATTAACCTTACCATTAGGCCCATTAAAGAAAAGATGAATAGTGGTTGAGGGATAAAGCTGTCATTTCACTCTGTGATTTGGACTGACCTATCTTAGTTGAAACTAGACTGTAGCACTCATTAGCAAATGAAGATATGAGATTGTGACAAGATTCTGATAAATTATAATGTTTGATTAGGTTGAAATTAGGAATTTATTTTGGAGTGATGCTAAATTATCATATTGTCGTCATTCGCCTAAGATTAGATTATTAAATTTAGTTATTTAAGGATTTTTTTGAGATTAGCGATAATCAAGATTAACGAGAAGAAGAAAGAAAAAAGATGTGCAATATGAGTATTGTAATCGTCAATTGTCAATTATCGAGAGGAGTGAAAGGGGAAAATGAAAAAGAAACTCTAACGACATACTATAAATGAGAGAGAAAACTGAAAAAGAAAAAATATTTTGAGAGCGAAAATATGCAAAGACAAAATTAATTCAAGTTGAACTGAAAATGTTAAAAAAAAAAAAAAAAAAAAAATCGATTTATTGTTATTTTAATAATTAGTTGGCTAGCCATGGTTGTTTGAGAGCAAATCGACACAAATATCGTGAAAAGAGAGTAGCACCATTTTTGGTTTCAATCCCATCATACTATTATACTATAGCTTTGTAACATTATTTTTTGGTTATATATTGTCGTGTGTTTTATTAATGCGCAATAGCTACTACTACTTTTAATTTTTGAACCATCTGCACAATTTGCACGAAAACTACCTAATAATTAATCAGAAATTATTAAACTAATTATATATAATAGGAGTAGTACTAATTAATTGAGGGTTAATAGAAATATTAGTTAGAGTTAAATTTTTATATTCCACAGTCCAAGCAGTGGAGAGAGGTATAGGTCAAAACCTCACTCTTATGATGAAGGTTTATTATTCTTCATTATAATTTAACAGCGTACGACAGTGTTTTTCATTTCACTTCTTACAACAGTTGCAAACTATTATTGACAATTATTTAATTAGTCTGTTAATATTAAATCATCCTATACATTAGTTCATTAACATAACATTGTCACATGTAAAGTCATGAGTGACAGAGTGAGGAGCTGGTGTTAGCACTTAGCTAAGATGTTTGTAAATTGTAGTAAAATATTTTGCTAATGATACCTATTATTATAATTAATAGTCATAAAAACGCATAATCTAAAGATCCAATCATCTCATATAATTACTTTTACTGAAAAATGACGTATAGTATACTGTACAATGACATCAACTGATTGCTCCAAATAAAGAACTAAGTAAAATTTATTCTGGATAATTGCTCTAGAAAGAGAAATTTATCAAAAAGAGATTTATCAATTATCAAATGTATCAGTGCATATCAATTTATGCAACGTTACATATTCATAATTTTAAGATTAAAATCCAAATTTAGTTTCTTACATTTGCCTTAAAAAACTTTTTGGTTCTATATTTTAAGTGTGTTGCATTTTGGTCCAAATAATATGTTTTGGTCCAGAATTAACATTTCTGTTAAATTAACAGTCAAATTTTATCCAAATTAGTGATTTAATTATGAATCTAACAAACCAGATTAACTTAATTAATTTAATATTAATTTTTATTCCAAGTAGCCAACAATTCACAATATATAAATATATATACATTGCTGTTCAATCACATTTTTTCAAAATAAAATAACATGCTATAATATGAGCATGTCCCAATCACTGCTCAAGAAACACTACACATTCTTGTGTACAAAGCACAAGAATGTAGAAACTGTCCACCCACTGCTCAAACTATAAAATTAAAAAATTCTTATTTTCAAGATATTTTTTTTTAAAAGGGAAAAAATTCCACTCCTCTATTATATATGCAAACCCCCTCAAACTCTATACTGCTTTTCTAGTAACTCTGTGTAACAAAAAAAATGGCTTCAGAGAAAGTAGAAACTGTAGTTGCAGGAAACTATGTGGAAATGGAGAGAGAAGAAGATGTGAGATCCACTTCCACCAAGAGCAAATTATCAAGCATGTTTTGGCATGGTGGCTCAGTTTATGATGCATGGTTCAGCTGTGCTTCTAATCAGGTTCATATGTTTGTTATTGCATAGTAAGTATGTTGTAATAAGATTTTGAAAAACACTAAAACCAAAATTTTGTCTGAATTATAGGTTGCTCAAGTGCTGCTAACACTGCCTTATTCATTCTCACAACTGGGAATGGCATCTGGGATTGTATTTCAACTGTTGTATGGGTTGATGGGGAGCTGGACTGCTTATCTCATCAGTGTGCTTTATGTTGAGTACAGAACTAGGAAGGAAAGAGAGAAAGTTGATTTTAGGAACCATGTCATCCAGGTATATACCATTTTCTTGAGCTTCTTTAGATTATGCTATGGATATGTGATCTGTTGTTCATACACTTGTGCAGTGGTTTGAGGTTCTTGATGGGCTGTTGGGAAAGCATTGGAGAAACATAGGCCTTTTTTTCAACTGTACTTTCCTTCTATTTGGATCTGTCATTCAGCTCATTGCATGTGCAAGGTATTGCTTTTTGTTTGATAAATCATGTCTAGTTAGTACTACTGTTTTACATGGTGTATGTAAGAGAGAGATATTACATTCGGCCGAGTATAGTATCTATAAAGAATGATTTATTATGCATGGGTAGGGATACCCCGGTTCAAGAACCAATGGTTTCGGTACAGAACTGGCTGTTTTGATTCCAGTTAAAAGATGCCGGTTTTGAAGCTATTTTTTTTTAAAAAAAATCCTAGTTTTTCTTGGGTTTTCTCGATTTCGAGCCAAATCAGAACCGGTTTGCAATTTCTTATTCAGCCCGTGAGAGTCAGTTACGGTTTGAAAATTGAAACTGTAACCGTTAAATTCACTGAGTGTAGCATCTATACATCATCCATTGCCCTTATACACGAATCATGTATAAAGAATGATTAATTATGTATGTGTAGGGATGCTCCAGGTTCAAGAATCAATGGTTTCGGTTCATAACCAATAGTTTCAATTATGATTTAAAATTGTCGATTTTTGAACGGTTTTTGTTAGGGTTACTTTTTCATTTTTTGTTCCACGGGTTTATTATTTCCCCCAGTTTTTCCCAATTTTTGGCTAGAATTGGAACCGGACTGATAGAACCGTTATGCCACTTCAGATTTACTCCATGACTGGTAGTTCTGGTTTAACCATGTATCCCTATATGGCATGCGTAAAGTACACTTGATGTACCAAGTTAGACCCATCCATCATTTTCATATTTTCTCAGACGTGATATATTTCTATGAATTATACATCTACATCTCAAATCACAAAAGGAAAAGGATTGAATAATGATAACCTCTCCTTTGTTTTTTTGCAGTAACATCTATTACATAAATGACAACCTTGATAAGAGGACTTGGACATACATATTTGGAGCATGCTGTGCTACAACTGTTTTCATCCCATCATTCCACAACTACAGGATCTGGTCATTTTTAGGCCTAATTATGACCACTTATACAGCTTGGTACCTAACCATTGCTTCCCTCCTACATGGCCAGGTGAATTCTTTTTTTTCCTAAAGTAATTATATACAATCAACCTTAATCATGGTACTAAAGTGGAACTTTGGACTTGTAAGAATTATTTATTAAAATAATGAATTTTGGTAAGTGAAGGTTGAAGGAGTGCAGCATTCAGGGCCAACCAAAATGGTCCTCTACTTTACTGGAGCTACCAACATTCTTTATACATTTGGTGGGCATGCTGTCACAGTGTAAGTTTCTACTAATTTTCATTTTCTTTTTCAAGAGAGAGAAGATAGGAAAACTTTATATTACTATATTCTAGTAGTTGGATATCCACATGAAAAGGTTCACAGCTGGAATTTGACACCTTTTATTAGGATTTGGAGCATGCTTCCTAGAAACATGATCAAAGCTTCTCTTGAAAATGACATTATATTATAGTACTATAAGTTAGTACTAATATTTTAAGCTAATTAAGTTGAAATTAGAACCTCACAAACAACAATTTCATTTTCCATTCTTTGATTATATTAATGATCATATTATTTTTTTGTTTTTCAGGGAAATAATGCATGCAATGTGGAAGCCGCAAAAGTTCAAGCTAATATACTTGTTGGCAACAATTTATGTCCTAACACTAACCCTTCCTTCAGCAAGTGCTGTTTATTGGGCTTTTGGAGATTTGCTTCTAAATAGGTCAAATGCTTTGGCTTTGCTCCCAAGAACTAGGTTTAGAGATGCTGCAATAGTCCTCATGCTCATACATCAGGTCCATTTCTTTTAAATTTTACTTTTTTAAAAAAATTTCCTTGATGAAGAAAATGTTATATTATTGTCCTAACAGTTCATAACATTTGGGTTCGCGTGCACGCCTCTCTACTTTGTGTGGGAGAAATTTGTCGGGGTACACGAAACTAAAAGCTTGTTCAAGCGCGCTCTAACAAGGCTGCCCGTGGTCATTCCGATATGGTTCCTTGCTATAATCTTCCCCTTCTTTGGGCCTATCAACTCCACAGTTGGATCACTTCTTGTTAGCTTCACAGTTTACATTATACCTGCAATGGCACATATGGTCACATTTGCTTCTCCATCAGCTAGGGAGGTGAGCAAAATTTTAAAAAAAAATACTATTAATTAATCAATACTATTATTTCAAGAAATATTGAAATGAGTCACTCACATGTTAATGGTCCCGGAATAGCCTAGGGATATGCCTAATAAAAAGTGTTTATGATCAATTTCGGTAGCATAAATTCCGAATGTCTAGTGTGACAGATAATGTGATGTATATTTATATATAGGACTATTTAATTAAAGTGCAATAGACACCAACCATCAATCCTTAGCTTAACTTTTTTTAAACACTTTCAACATGTTAGGCAGCTAATGAAATAGACACACCACTCCCCCACACACGCATATATTTTGTAAAGCAAAGGTAAAAGTGCGGATTGCCGACGGATGACTGTTTGCCGTTGATTGTCGACTGATTACTGACGAACGAACTTTTTCTCATTATGTATTTTTTTTTAATTTCAGAATGCAGTGGAGAGGCCTCCAAGAATTCTTGGGGGGTGGGCTGGTTTGTACATAACCAACATATTTGTGGTGGCATGGGTTTTCATTATTGGTTTTGGATTTGGAGGGTGGGCAAGTATGGTGAATTTCGTGCGTCAAATCAACACTTTTGGCCTTTTCGCAAAGTGTTACCAATGCCCTAAGCATTGAGTTTGGTTTGGTTGGATTATAATTAAACTCCTATGCTTATAGTGAAGAGAAAATAGTTCTTGCATATCAAGATTTTATACATATGGAAGTGTGTAAAGATTAAGTTGTCATTTGTAACAATTTTTCTTTTTCTTTTTTTGTTTTGTATTTTTTTGGTGGTTTCCTCTTTAGTTGAAGGGGTGTTGTTGTTCAACATGTGTGTGACAAAGAAGTGGTTGTACTAAGAAGTGTATCTCCCTCTGTTTTTGTGGGATTACTTAATTATATGTTTAATGTTTGAGCATTTTTCCTTATATACTTGTGTTATATACTATAGTATACATGCATGCATACAAAAAAATATACGTATAACAATTGTTAAATCAATATGTGAAGCAAAAGGATAAATCCATAGAGATAATTTATGTGGTCTCCAAAACTACAATTCAGAGTCTTTCTATAATCGATGTGGCAACCAATCATGCATATGTCAAGAAGATATGACTTCGTTGAAGCTATCTACATGCATTTAGCCCAATAATTTTATTGATCACTTTATTCCATTCACTCATCCCTTTCAATCAAAATTATGGATTCACATCTACTTCATTTTTTCTAAAGCTAAACCTATAAGTCACATAAATGGATTCTGCCTAACTAATCGACTAGACGTGCTACCCTCAATTCAAACCATTAATTTTATCATCAAGACACATACATGTAATCGTTTATTGGCTTGAACGTTTTGTGCCATTTAAAAAAAAAATTATTGGTTTTGAAGAAAGACATCGATTTTGAGATTTCAACCACAGTCAATAACCATGTAGATATCGATGTAGAGAACTTTAACTATCATTTGAATTAGAAATAAACTACTCCCTCCGTCCCATAAAAGATGGCACACTTTCCTTTTTAGTTTGTCCCACAAAAGATGTCACATTTCCCTTTTTGGAAAAAGTTCTCTCTCACATGAATATAAAAATTATATTTTCTCTCTCCATTTAACACACAAAACAAAACCTCCTAAAATCCCGTGCCATTTTCAAAGTATGCCAACTTCTCTGGGACGGAGGGAGTATTTAGTTCTCTATATTTTATAAGTATAAGTAATATTTATATGTCAAAAATGGGACATGATCTAGTTGATTGATTGAGTAATCCTCCAACGATTTGGAAAGTTCGAAATGTATCAATAATACATTGACAAGACATAAGACTTATGGGCTTCAAACTTTGAAGATAGCATACCAAGATTTCACAACCCCACTCCGAATGTAACAATTTATCTAAAGAATATATTCTATAGTCTATATGCATACTCATGATTTGTAATTATCACTGTGATACAAAATTGTAAAGAGAGAAAAGAGATGATCTAATTCAATTTCCAATAAACAACCAATCAGATGTAACAGGACCTGCGTAGTATATGTAGGCCTTTTCTAGAGTAACCGAAATGAAGAATTAAAGTTGAACTAAATGGTAACTATAAATGGAACTTGTTTAATTAGAGGAGAATATCAGCTAATTATGTATGAATTGAGATTGATTTCTATATATATATTGACCAATATATGTATGTTCTGAAATGTTTTTGGTTGTTGAATGAACTCCTATGTCCAAGTAAATTGAATCAAACTGATTGTTCTTATGAATAAAATTTTCAGTGTGTCCCAAATAAAAAGTTGCACAAGATAGAAATTGTGTGATAAAAGCTCCTTGGCTTAACAAAAAAATTACTTTTAAAAAGCTCAACTCCAAACAGGACGTTGGAACATGGCCAAACCACAAACTATGCACACGAGTCCCAATCGATGAATAGTAAACAGCAAACGAACTAATCCACTGAATCGAGTCATGTACATAATCAGTTC